>NC_057730.1:38834762-38890268 GCF_004010195.1 Chiloscyllium plagiosum
AGGCTTGTGGGCCGGGGGGGCCGAGAGATAAATGGGAGGGGGGGGGGACCACGTGGGAAGGGAAATTGCAATGTTGGAAGAAGGAGGCCATCGGGGATTTTCTATGGTGGAATTGGTCATCCTAGGAACAGACCAGAGGAGGTGGAGGAATTGGGAATAAGGGATGGTGTTTTAACAGGTGTAGAGTGGGAGGAGGTGTAGTCTAGGTAGCTGTGGGGGTTGGTGGGCTTGTAGTAGATGTCCATGTTGAGTCGGTTGCTGGAGATGGAGATGGAGAGGTCCTGGAAGGGGAGAGAGGTGACTGAGATGTTCCAGGTGAATTTGAGATCAGGGTGAAAGGCATTGGTGAAATTGATGAACTGTTCGACCTCCTTGTGGGAGCATGAGATAGCACTGATACAGCCATTGATGTAGCGGAGGAACAGGTGGAGAATGGTGCTAGTGTAGCTGCAGAAGGTGGACTGTTCCAAGGCAGGCATCGCTGGGGCCCATGCGTGCGTCCATGGCTTTCCCTTTGGTCTGTAACTACTGGAGTTTAGAAGAATCAAAGGTAATTTCATTCAGACACACCAGTTTCTGAGAGTACTTGACTATGTAGATGGGGAAGGGATGTTTCCTGTTGTGGAGAGAATCTAGAACCGAGGATCAGAGTTTAAAAATAAGGGATCACCCATTTAAGGCAGAGATGAGAAAAGTTTTTCTCTCAGAAGGTTGAGAGTCTTTGGACTCCCCTTCTTCAATAGACACAGGATGCAGAACCCTTAAATATTTTTAAGACAGAGGTAGATACATTTGTAATTACCAAGGGGATGAAAGATTATTGGGATATGCAACAAGTCAGACCCGTTGAATAAGAGAATAGACTCAAAGGGAAGAGTGATCTATTCTTGGTCCTTGTTTGTATTTTTGGGGTAGGCAGAGGAGACCTTCTGGGCCTTTGGATTAATAAACCCCAAGGCGACAGTGTGCAAAAGCATACGTAAACTAAAAGACAATACTGGAATGAATCCGAAAGCCCAGAACACCACAGCCAGACAAATTACTACTAATATACAACATTCCTAGTCCCCAAGACTACTGTCAGCTCTCCTAATAAATTTCTCTGCAAGTCAAACCTGTCCATTGGCATTATGCTGGTTCACGTACAATGCTTACAGTGAAGAGGAATGGTACAGATTTTTTAAAAATAACTGCTGGATTTATCGGTGATATGTTGACATGAGTGATGATGCTGATTTGGACTGGATTTGCAAAACAGACCAATTGCAAAGGAACGAGCCTTAATGGTTCAGTATCACGTGTAACACAGTATCAGGAAATGTTCAAAATATTTTATTTCAGTTGCTGCAATTGAACCTATGTTAAATTATTCACTGATTACAACAGTACTTAATGATTAATTAGGTATCATTAATCTCTAGTGATTTGCTTGATCACTGCATGTCCCTAGTAGTAGCATATATTTTCGGTGGACTAAATAATTTAACAGTTTTGTCACTGAAATTGCTTACTGCAGTCAATTACAGATCTCTAACACAATGTGGTCATCTTCAATGGACAATGGATTTGCCACAATTTGTGTGCACTTATTCAGCACTTACCCGACTGAGTCTCCTTAAGTGCCCAACTTGTAAAGTTCTATTCAAGTCAAAAGGAACCATGTTCCCCAATTCAGAGCACCATTATAGGATTGTATGTCCTCCTCATGTTGTGCTTGTAAATTGACAAATTCTAGTGAAAGGACAGGACATGGTAACAGTTCAAACAATAGGCACAGATGAAGAAGTTGGCTGGAACGTCCATTTTCCGTCACCAGGGTGGCACGGTGGCTCAGTGGTTAGCACTGCTGCCTCACAGTGACAGGGACCTGGGCTTGATTACACCCTCAGGTGACTGTCTGTGTAGAATTTGCACATTCTACCTGTGTCTGCATGGGTTTCCTCTGAGTGCTCCAGTTTCCTCCCACAGTCCAAAAGTGTGCAGTTTAGGTGGATTGACCATGCTAAATTGCACATAGTGTTCAGGGATGTGCCGGCAAGATGGATTAGCCATGGGGAATGCAGGGTGACAGGTTACAGTGGGTCCAGGTGAGATGCTCTTTGGAGAGATGGTGTGGAGGGGCTAAATGGCCTGCTACCATACTGTAGGGATTCTATAAAAGAAAAGGTCACAATGGCTGCAGTGTGTATTATCTGCAGGATGCATTGCAACAAATCACCACTAATTCATTGACAGCACATCCCAAAACTGCACACTCTATCAATTAGGAAGATAAGGTCAGTAGCTACACAGAAAAAATATAACTCCTATATTACTACACCTTGCTATAAAAAATGCACATCTAGAGTGCATTCCTTACATTTCCCAATTGCAGTCATGGTAAGATTGTGAAGTGATCTCTCAGAGGGAATCTGTTCACAGGCACTGGTGATGACAGCAGGAGTAGAGCAAAGTAGTCACCGGGTTTCCTCAGTAAAATAACCCTTAACATCCTTGCAGCGAAGATCATCCCACATTGTCAAAGCTCACTTCCACATCAAAACTGAGATCTGATTCAATTTAGCCAAGCACAATATAAAGAACTGACGATTATTATTAGGATTAAATGAGAACTTAACCGTCAGGAAAAACTGACCAAAATTGGGTTCTTGAGAAGTGATCTGATAAAGACTGCAAAAATTATAAAGGGGTTTCACAGAGCAGACAAAGAGATGATATTTTCTTGTGTAAGGATTTTATAAGAAACTCGTTTATTCATAGAGTGGTGAGACTGTGGAACGTATAGCCACACAGACAGTTGAGGGGAGTAGCATTAGATATATTTACGGGATGCTATGATCTTAGCTGTTAAGACAACTGAGCAAGCCAGATCCCAGAATGAAACCTGGCTTGACAGAGCATATGTTAATTTGTTTTGTGTTATTAGTTAATGTGGTGGTTAATCACTGAGAAATATTGACACGAGGCTGCTGACCTTCTTTAACAACAGAACGGAAAATTGTCTTTAAAAAAAACAAACTATTGAAATACATACAGCAGATAGGATGAGCTCAAGATGAACAACAAAACATGTTTCTCCTGTTTCCCAATGCTATCTGTTACGGAGACTTGAGTGCAGAGAAATGGCACGCCCTATCTTAAATCCTGAATGTTCTGTTTGACTAGCTGCTTCTAGTGTCCTTTTCCTTTTCACTGTAAAAATAATCATCAAGTCCATACTAAACCTGCCAAAGTGAACTTTACAGAAATTTGCTAGTCTAACCTTTCTCGGTTCTAATAACTTGTAAATATCTAACTAACTTCACCTGGTTTGTAAATTTCGTTAAATACACTGTTCTGCTCAGGTGTCTGGTCACCGAACCATCCTCAGCTACTCCAAGCAGCAAAACTAAACTACCTTCTAAACTCAACATAAATGCTTTCTGAACTGAATTCCAAAAATGTCTGCTCAGTGTTCTGAACTGAAATGAAATGAACAGCCTTGTGTATTTACTCTATCAGTTATAAACACACAATATGAACCCATTGATACTACACAATGCTACTGTTCCAGGAAAACTTTCAAACGTCGCTTCTATTTATAAAGAAAGGCCACAACACCCACATGCATCTATTCTGAAATCCAGATCCAAAAATGATATTAATGTGTTATGCAGCTTCTATCACAGGGTAAACCAAGGAAGTACGAAATAGGAGGAGGATATTCCTGATTGGGTAAACTGAAGTGTGTTCAGAGGGGGCTCATGGGGGCCATAAACACTGATGTAGATCAGTTAGGCCATTCCTATCCTGTAAATTCTGTGTAATTCAATGCATCAGAAAAAGATTATGCAACAAAAGGTCAATATATTTGGAAACTAAATTATTCAGGTAAGTTTGCAAGGATTCTTGAAATAATTCTGAAGAGGAATAGGCTGGCAGGCAGTACACTTGAAGAGGCCCTTGTGCTTTCTCAACAACAGTGAAATTGTAGCTTCACAACAAGTGTAGGTGGTGGAACCGATCTTGATAATTTTATGAAGGCTCTGTTTAGCTTTTAATAAGACTGTAGATTTATGTTCAGTCACCATCCATGATTGTTCGCCTTTCATGTCAGTATCTCTGATGTAGATGACTGAAAAGGTTTTGAAGCCTATGTTTAATATTGTGCATTTTACAACAGTTCTCAATTGATTGCTCGACATTTATTCATATCTTCACTGCAATCGGATACAAAAAGTGGGCTCATTGTTGTTGGTGAATAATAGGCAGGAAAACTATTTAGATCAATGACTGACAGGCTGTTTCCTTTATCATCTATTGTCGATAAAACTTGCCCAGTTGAGCAAATCCTTGTTTTGATATTTCAGCATTTCATGGGAGTGAATGGATGATAGACTATCTTTGTAAATGTTCAGCATGACATAACACATTGAGCCTGCAATGTAATATTCCATTGTGGTGTAAAATAGGTCAGGATAGCAAGTTCTTCTCTTAAGTCAGGTTGTAAGTTTGCTTGCTGAGTTAGTAGGTTTGTTTTCAGAAGTTTCCTCACCATGCTAGGTAACATCAGTGAGCCTCCATTGAAACACTGGTGTTCTGTCCCACTTTCTGTTTATGTGTCTTGGTCTGTTAAGGTGGATGATATTATTTCCAGTTCTTTTTCTCAGAGGTTGGTAAATGGGGTCCAAATTGATGTGTTTATTGATGGAGTTTCCACTGTAACAGCTACCAATGAACCTAAAGGAGCCTGTACCAACAACAAGCAAGACAAATGTCATTCACAAAATACCCTGCAAGGACTGCAGCAAAACTACATTGGACAGACAGGCAGGAGACTAGCCATTAGGATACACGAACACCAACTAGCCACCAAAAGACATGACCCACTATCACGAGCATCCTTACATACAGACAAAGAAGGACACCAGTTCGACTCGGACAACATATCCATCCTCAGACAGGCTAAACAGAGACATTCATGAGAATTTCTAGAGGTCTGGCATTCAAACCAGAACTCCATCGATTTGGACCCCATTTACCAACCTCTGAGAAAAAGAACTGGAAATGATATCACCCACCTTAACAGACCAAGACTCATAAATAGGAAGTGGGACAGAACACCAGTGCTTCACCGGAAGCTCACTGATGATGCTACCCGGCATGGTGACGAAACCTCTGAGAACAAATCTACCAGCTCAGCTAGCAAACTTACAACCTGAACTACAAATCTCTTAAGTGGAAGGCATCAGAGGGTCACAGGATGCAAAGAAAGCTCAAAGTAGATACTTTCAATCATCCTGTTCAGACATGTATGACCTGGGTTGGGAGCAGGTGGGACTTGAACCCAGGATTTCTGATCAAGAGGTTGGGCATTGCCACTTTAGCACAAGAGTCCTAGAAAAAGACATTATCTTGGCCTGGATATCTTTCTATTAGCTAACCAGTGATTAGACATCAATTAACTCAATTGGCTGGTTTGCAATCCAAAGTGATACTAACAGCATGATCTCAATTCTCAGGAGTCCACTTGTCACAGTCTGCGAATCAGATAAAACCCCATTAATGCGTATGCTGTATTTTCTACCAGCCTGCCAACCTTCCATCCATTCTTATATATCCTGAAGGGGATAGAGAAAGGTAGGGAAATTGTGGAAAGGATTGTTTAGGGAAGCAACAGAGATAGCAGTTTCAAGAGAGAACTGGACTGGTAGTTAATATAAAAATGGGTAAACAGATATTGGAGACAGAGTGGGAATGGGGGAGGGCGTTTGAATTTTGTAAATGTTTCCATTTCAGCTCTCCTTACGATAGTTCTTGGACTTCAGGGATTACAAGAACAAAATGCATGCATCCTCAGTAAAGATTTTTCCTTGACTTGACTGCAATTTTACACAAAACCCCTACAACAAGGTTAACGGGTGATTATATGAATTACAACAACTTAAACCTTTCTGTGATTTGAATTTGGAAGTTGGAAATTGAAATTTGCAGTTACCCGGATAGCTGGCTGTTGAGTTCTTGCTGTTGAGAGTAGACCTGGATCATGAGGCGACTGGTCTCTGTTTGCAGTACTGACTTCAGTAATTACACTCCAGTGTCATCCTCCATTTATGATGATTCATATCCAAATCCAAATATCACACATACACCTCCTGATGTCATCCTGCTGATTTAACAACATATTTATCCTCGGTTTGTTCCATCTCCTCATCTAGACGAGCCCTGGGGAACAGAAAACAATACAATCCCTACCCAAACGTGGGCGATTCCTGGCTCCTGGATTGGTGGATGTGTGAATGCTCCTTCTGTACCATTGCTTATAGTGTGTCTTCTAGTATCTTCATAAAGTATCAAGTTAAATCCCGGAGAATTTAAATTCTTAATTAAATAAGTTACAGTGAAGGTAATGGTTACCCAGGAAAAGTTAGACAGATAAAAACCTAGTCTAACCCCTGGGTAACTTTTAACCTACCCTATAACTTGCTATGCATACTCCCAACTGCACATCCCTCAGACCCCTTGCACCAATCTGGACCTGATCATTCCAAACATGCTCCCCCCACCCTCAGGGCCCAACTACCCACATCCCGCTCCACCCAAACCAATACAGACCTGACACCCCACCACACCGCTGGATCCAATACCCACCTGTACTCCCAGGACACAACGCGAACTTTGCACAAAACCTGGGGACCTCTCTCATTGCTGAACTCAACATTCCCCACCTCCGTCTGGGACTAGCTAATCACTGTCTCCCCTGGATGTGATATCGTCCTTTCCCTGGACCCAATAACCTACTCCGGAGACCCGACAATCCTCTCCCCCGGATCTCAATGCCTTTTTCACCCTGGACTTGAAGGCAGTTGGTGTCCACCTGAACACAGCACCCACCCCATGCTGCCAGTTCAAGAAAGCAGTTCATCACCACCTTCTCAAGGGCAATAAATGCTGGCTAACCACCCATGCCCATATCCTACGAGTTAATATGTATAAAAAATCAAAGTGGTTGGCTGTGTTGCTGGACACTTAAAACAAAAAATGCTACTGCCATAAGGAAGGGGACATGTTTTGCTTTCCTTGGGCTATCCTGCATCACAAAGAGCCTATTAGATTTATGCTATACAGTACCCTGCATGTCCACAGGAGCCATGATCACAGTCCACTGCTGGAGACTCAAACCTCTGTTTTAGCAGAAGAAACTAGTAGGGTAAGGACAATCTGATGATGATTGCCACACCTTGGAAAATACCTCCCAATGTTACTCTCATTCTTCTTAGTGGCTGGAGATTCAGTTGCTTCACACCTTTGTAAGGTTAACCACTGCATACCTGTCTCACACAAACTACTGCATGTTGTGTCGAAGTTTTGTTCTTCATAATTTACACTTTGAGGTCATGTTTAATGTTTTGCGCTGTTCTTTTCTGGATCTAACAATTTTTACAGTTTGGGAGTGGTCTTGTTCTTCAATTTTAAGTTCTTCCAGGGATAGTGTTGTGATCTCTTGTGACCTGCATACTCTTGCAAACCCAGGAAATTTCGCTCTGCTTGCAAAATTCATCAAAATTAAAGAGAAATAGCTTGCAGTTGTATAGCCCTTTTCATGACTGGAGCCGAGGTAAGTAAAACATTGTGTGAAACAAAAGGTTAAAATTTGGAATGCATTATCTGGGCGCGTAGTAGAAGCAGCTTTCATCATAGCTTCCACAAGGAATTGGACAATTTTCTGAAGAGAGAAAAGAAAATCAACATGATTTGGACTAAAGGCAGCAGCATAGAACTAGCTGAGCTGCTCTTATGGAGAACAACCACAAAAATTATGGATCACCCTCCTTCTGTTTTATCACCCCATGGCTGTGGTTTAGAGCCACCCTCTAATCACAGAGCAAGCAGCTTATTGAGGGGCTGATGTTAAAATTGAATGGGATATTGAGGTAGAGTTTAAACACCCCCACTGGCATTTTGTCAAAGACAAGTGTCCTCCCATTTGAGGACAATTGACGCCTCTTTGGTTTATGTCATTCATTCACGGAATGTGGGCATCATTGGCTAGGCCAATACTTATTGCACATCACTAACTGCTGTTGAGAAGGTAGTGGTGAGCTGTATCTTGAACTGCTGCCGTCCATGTGGTGCAGGTACATCCAGAGTGCAGTCAGGGAGGGAGTTCAGTGACCAATTAATGGTCATTTAAGGAATAATTCAAGCACCCATTAGTATTATCCCAGAGGTGATATGATGCAGAAGGAGGCCATTTGGATCGTCATGCCTTCACCCCAACCTCATTAAATGAACATCGTTAGCTACTTCACCAATGATGATATCCGATGCCACATGCCAAAGTGCTCAGGGATACCCTGGCAGTCTGACTGCAAGCATGGGGAATGGGTGTGTCTTGTTTGCACACATGAAGGGCCCTGAAAATGGTAAGGGGCACCCTTGCTAAGTCTCTCAATTTCTCACCCTCACAACATTTCCTGAAACTTTCCCTGCAAGCCCATCCCAACTATGTCCACTTCAAGCCTTCACTGGTTTTCCTAGCTGCATTCCCTGACAGCTCTTGGAGGTGGGACATCCAGCGTCAAGTGGCTTGGACCCACAACCTCTGGCAATTAAATATCTGTGGACCATCAAATCCATCTGGGTTGGAGATGGGCTTGACCCTGACTTTCTAGCTAGTAGATAGGACCAGCACCTCCATGTTAAATCCCTCTCTGTGATCCTAAGACCTCAGAACTTCTCAAAGCACTATGCAATCAAGGAAAAGCTTTTGAGATGTAGCCACATGAATGCAGGCAATGTAGCAGCCAATTTGTATGCAACAGCAATAAGATAAAGGATCAATTCCTCTGGCATGTGAATTGAGGGATAAACATTGGTCCAGGCATTAAGAGAATTCTCCTGCTCTTCTTCCAATAGTGTTGCTGAATCTTTTACATCAACATGAGAAAACAGAAAGGGCCTTGGTTTCAGCTCTTATCTGAAAGAGGAAACTCCAATAGTGCTTTGCAGAGTGGGGTTCCAATATTTCTTCAAGCTTCTGGCATCAAAAAAGTCTATAAAATTAGTGTAACATGAAGACAAAAGGAGAGAAAAAGATTGCTAATTTTTGTTGCAAATTAGTTCAATTAACTGTAATAAAGACAATTAAATAATTCTATTAGCCACTTTGTCTTATCTATAAAAGTTTCACAGAAACATTGGGTGGCTCAATGAAAATCTCTTTATATATTGCACTTGTATATATTGTCTTATACACAAGAAAATATCTCACTGTAGCCCTTCAACGGTATTTTGTCATCCTGGAGCATAGGATTATAGTAAGTATTTTTGCTGTGGACTTGGTCCTTTGTCCCTGCCTTTTGTGGGCTCTTAATTAGATGCAACTTAATAAGATAGTTTTTAACCACAATCTAATTCAAGACTCAAGAGGATGAATGGTTTACTTCCATACCCGTCCTTCCCATGGAAGGGAAACTAACAAATGAGTAATATTGGACTCACTAAGAGATTGTGTAAAACAAGTTTGGATTGTTTTCCTTTGTGATCTACATCAAATATATCCTCATAGAAAGGCAGCAATCATGGTGCATCCTGAGCTGTATTCCTATATTATTTCTTAATAGTGCAATGGATTACAGGATAAGCTAACAAGAAGGACAGCACAGAAACAAACATTTGTTGAGTATGATGACGTCTTCCTGTCCTAAACAAGAATTTTTCTATCCTTTTGTTACACTCACGCTTCAGGGGTAGACACAACCTTTGGTTGCTAAATTCAATGTCTCTGTGTTGAATGCTTTTGGTCTTTGTCTCTTTCTACTCTCGCTTTATCCTACCACAGATTCCATCACTTACAGCGTAGCTCAGGAAGTTCCTTCCACTAAGATTGAATTGTGCTGAAGCTAAATGACAATCATACATCACAAAATATGCCTCCTTTTTGGCTTGATATCCAGCTTTTCTTTTATGACTCTAAAACATGCCTAATAGCTTTTTCTTTTATAAACAAGTATCTTGGATTAGCTAAAAGAATTATGAGGTGCATACTTGCAATTCATCTTCCAACAAGTACCATAATAATGAAATTTCAGAATCGTGGTATCTGAAGGAAGTGTTGATCAGCATTGTCCTAACAGCCAAGACTTCATCTTCATACATCAGTTCCTAGACAACTCAGCCTATTTGACTTAAGCTGTAAACAATATTACTCTTTGTCGTATTGAACCAGAGACAGTTTAGTTCCATACAAACACTCGTTTCTTCCCCTTCAGAAATAACAAAGCATACACAGAAAGACCTGCTTTACATCATTGCCAGGAATGAGTTCTTAATGAACCAAATTTTGAGTATGGCGATTGAGCTTAGATAATGTCTTCCAATGATTCAACAAGAGTTTTGGAGAGATTTGCACAAATTACACCAGTGCATCAAATGTCTTAAAGTTCCATCAAAATCTTGTCAGCACATCAAACAGATACTTAGAAATATGTATCTCTCATTGAAGAAATGATAGTCAGTGTATCTTTTCACAAAGCATCAGAGCTTTTCAGTTTTACTATAAATGGTCTGTATCTTTCGTTAAGTATACACTGGATTCTTAGTCTTTCATAGTGTTTGACATTAATATCCTTTTATTTAACCAGAGCTGTCACAGTGTATGGAAATAATACTGTCTATTCACCTTTTCACAGGCTCACTTCAGACAAAAAAAGGTAGTTAAATTTAGATTAAATTTACCTAAAGCATGCACTACCAGAACTCATGGACACAGTTCACTTCATCTTCCATAAATATATGAAGAGGAAATATGGATGCAATTTAGTTTCTATACTTAAATAAAGCAATTTTTTTGGCATTTGGAGAATTGGTAGAAAGCTTTGTCTTTCCATTATGTAGTTTTGTGCAACTCAACGCAGAATTCTTTCAATTAATTCTAGCTTAATTCGAAGAGTGTAACTGTATGTCGATACTGCCTGTATTTTAGCTATTGGGCTGTGGCTCCTCATCAGTTCATATCCTAGTCACCAAATCATATACTTATTACAATACAACGACCCTGTATTTAATTAGGTATTGAACCAAAATCCACACTGTAAAATATCATCACGATCAGAAAGAAGAGGGGATAAGAGATACACTCTTATACCATGAGATTAGATACAAATAATGCCAAACAGAAAACACTGATTTTTTAAAAAAATTTCAACAATGTTCTAAGATTGGTTTCTGCTGCAACTAGACAACTTCTTGGTGCATCTCTGTGAGATGTTAATATTGTCAGGTTTGACATTGAAGTGAGGTGTTGACAAAGTCACCACATTGATGATGAACAGATGATTTAATATCTCTCAAAAGAGCCAACCAAGAGTGAGTGACACCACCTTGTTTATGGCAAAGAGAATTCTAAAATATCTCCAAAGCACCTCTCTTCTGTAATTGAACTGCATGCTGAGATAATGCAATTGCTTTTATACCAGAACTCTCACAGCCTTAAGTATTTTTTGAACTTTGATGTTTTCTTGGGTTTTCTTGTGACCTGAAGTGAATTTCATGTGCCCTGTAATCTGGAACCTGTCCTCTTCTGTCTAAGATGTAGAATAACATGTTCAGGGACTTGGAACAGGGAACCCTGAGTATCAATTCAACCAGTAAAAGTTTTATTTTAAAATAAAACATGTGATGAAAAAGAAGACAACTTAAAACTGAGAGCAGTCACTCTTCTTAGAAATAAAAAGTAATAAAGATGCCAATTTTGTAAGTGCATATGCATTTCTTGTTGCAGACTTTCTTGGTAATGCCATTGCTGGCCCACTTCACACCATGTTGGGAGAGAGAGGAAGGCTGAACCTTCTTTCCAACTCCCTGAAGTCAATTAGATGGTGTGAGTTTGGATCTCCAATGCTGTCCATTAAAATTACTACTCCTGGCAGAATACTTATCCTGTTGTGTGAGCCTTTCCAGTATGCCAAGTGCCAGTATGCCAAGTGAATTCAGCCAATTCATTCATTCCAAGCGATACCAAGGAACAGCTCAGCTGGGCCTCTGGGGCCAGAATCTAGAAGCAGCAAAAGCACTGAAGACCTCTGCTGCAAGTTTGCAGTGCCCATAATCAAGCTTTTCTAGTATAACCACAGCACTGGCATGTGCCTAACAATGAGGACGAATCAAACCTGACCAATTACTGCCCTATCATCAGCTAACTAATTGAAGGCAGTCATAACCACTGCTCTCAAGTAGTACTTGGAAAGGAATAGGTTGCTCTCTGATGTTCAGTATGGCTTCCAGGTTTGGCCACTCAGCTCCTGACCTCATTACACTATTTGTCCAAACATGGACAACAGGGCTGAATTCTAGAGGATAGATAAGAGTGACAGTCTCTGACATCAGAGAGAGTGTGGTATCAATGAGCCCTCACAAACCTGCAGACAATGGGAATCCAGGGGAAATCTCCTTGCTGGTTGGAGTCATACCTAGCAGAAAGGAAGATAGCTGTAGTTATTGGCGGTCAATCAGCTCAGCTCCAAGGCATTACCATAGGAATTTTTCAAGGTAGTGTCCTAGGCTTAAACATCTGCAGCTGCTTCATCAATGACCTTCGATCCATCTTAAGGTCAGAAATGAGTTATTCTCTGATGACTGCACAATGTTCAGTAGCGTTCACAATTCCTCAGATATTGAAATAGTCCATATCCAAATACAGCAAGACCTATGTAATATTGAGGCTTAAACAGTGGCAAGTAACGTTCATACCATTCCAGAGCCAAGCAATGACCTCCGCCAACAAGAGAGAATCTAATTATTGCACCTTTACATTCAATGGCATTACAGTTGCTGAATTCCCCAGTAACAACATCCTGGATGTTACCATTAACTAGAAACTGATCTGGTCCAGCCATGTGAATAAACAGTGGCTACAAGAGCAGATCATTAGGAATCTGACAATTAGTAACTCATCTTCTGACTTCCCAAAGACTGTCCACTATCTACAAGGCACAAGTCAGGAATGTTACTTCCTACCAAGTGGATGATTGCAGCTCTAACAATATTCAAGAAGTTTGATACCATCCAAAGACAAAGCAACTCACTAGACTGGTACCATATCCACTGCTTCCTTCTTTGCCTTCACCCCTAACACACAGTGGCTGTGATTTGGAGATACCGGTGTTGGACTGGGGTGTACAAAGTTAAAAATCACACAACTCCAGGTTATAGTCTAACAGGTTTAATTGGAAGCACTAGCTTTCGGAGCGACGCTCCTTCATCAGGTGGTTGTGGAGAACACAATTGTAAGGCACAGAATTTATAGCAAAAGTTTACAGTGTGATGTAACTGAAATTATAAATTGAAAAATACCTTTATTGTTGAGTCTTTCATCTGTTCGAGTACCATGATAGTTTCACTTCTTTCATGTGTATATCACAAAACTTTTTTTTTTAAAAGTTGCATTCTCAGGTTAACTGTAACAATTCGTGTTAGCTGGACAATATGTTGAAGGTGTTCTCTGTCTGTGCCATGATGTTTAGATTGATACTAATCTAAAAAGTGAGGTAACCGAGTTTACATGAATTCATGTACCGTCTGAAGGATGCACTGCAATAACTCACCAAGGCTCTTTGACAGCAACTTCCAAACTGTGACTTCTACCATCGAGAAGGAGAAGGGCTGCAGATGCATGAGAAGACTACCAGTTGCATGTTCCCCTCCAAGTCGCAGAATAAGCTGACTTGCAAATACATCACTGTTCTTTCACTAGGTCAAAATCCTGGAGCTCCCATTCTGAAAAAATTGAGGATGTACCTATACCTCATGGATTGCAGTGATTCAAGAAAGAGGCTCCCAATCACCTTTAATAGGTCAATAAATATTGACCTAGCCAGCAAGGCTCATATCTGGTGAATGAATAAAAAATGTACCCTGTTCTATTTGCTGCACAATCTTCTGTGTGAAAGAGCCTCAGAATGTTGCATTGTTCAACAAAATCACCTCTGATTTTTCTCCACTCCAGCTACCAACATTATCTCTGTTTCTTAACCTGATTGAAGTATAATGCCTCTGTCCTTATACCATAACAGACTTCAATTCTGTGCTCCAGAATTAGTTGGCTTTAACAACTATACACATTGCACTAAACTTTCTTTGCAGTAAATGTAACCCATATTCCATCTCGATCAGTTTACCAAAGAACAATATATAGCATGCACCAGAACATGATTTGATTTGATTTATTATTGTCACATGAACCAAGATATAGTGAAAAGTATTATATTGCATGGTAACCAGACAAATCGTACCCTACATAAGTACATTGGGGTAATAGAACAAAATGCGCAATATCATGTTACAGCTGCAGAGAGGGTGCAGGGAAAGATCAACTCTAATATACGAAAGGTCTATTCATAAGTCTGATAACACTGGTGAAGAAGCTGTTCTTAAATCTGTTGTACAGGTTTTCAAACTTTTGGATCTTCTGGAGAAAGTGAGGTCTGCAGATGCTGGAGATCAGAGCTGGAAATGTGTTGCTGCGAAAGCGCAGCAGGTCAGGCAGCATCCAGGGAACAGGAGAATCGACGTTTCGGGCATAAGCCCTTCTTCAGGGCTTATGCCCGAAACGTCGATTCTCCTGTTCCCTGGATGCTGCCTGACCTGCTGCGCTTTCCCAGCAACACATTTCCAGTTTTGGATCTTCTGCCCAATGGAAGAGGGTGGAAGACAGCATAACCGGGGTGGGGGAGACTTTGATGATGTTGGCTGTTTTTCCAAGGCAATGGGAAGTGTAGACTGAGTCAATGGAAGGAAGTCTGGTTTTCATGATAAACTGGGTTGCATTAACAACTCTAATTTCTTGTCATCCTGGGTACAGCAGTTGCCATACCAAGCTGTGATGCATCTGGATAGGATATTTTCTATTGAGCATTTATAAAAATTAGTAAGAATAATTGTGGGCATGTCGAATTTCCTTAACCTTCTGAAGAACTAGGGGCATTGGTGTGCTTTCTTGCGTGTAGTGTTGAGATGTATGGAACAGGACAGATTGTTGCTGATATCTACTCCGGGGAACTTGAAGCTGTCTACCTCCACCTCAGCATCATTGGTACAGACAGGGGCGGATTCCCCACTCTGTTTCCTGAAGTTAATGACCAGCTCATCATGTTGCTGACACTAAGGGAGAGATTGCTGTCTTTACGCCATGTCACTAAGCTGTGTTCTGTCTCTTCGTTGTTTGAAATCCAACCCACTACGGTGGTGACATCAGCAAATATATAAATGAAGTTAGAGCTCAATTTGGCCATAGAGTCACGTGTGCATAAGGGGTATAGAAAGGGACTGAGTATGCAGTTTGCAGGACATTGGTCTTGCGGATTACTATGGACAAGGTGTTGTTACCTATTTTTACTGATTTCGGTCTGTAGGTCAGGAAGTCAAGGATCCAGTTGCATTGTGGGGAGCAGAGTCCTAGGTCTCAGAATTTAGAGATGTTTTGTTGGAATTATGGTGTTGAACATGGAGCTAAGTTCAATAAATAGGAGTCTAACAGGTATGTCCTTGTTATCCAGAAGTTCCAGGGATGATTGTAGGGTCAGGGAGGTGGCAACTGCTTTGACCTGTCGTGATGGGAGACAAATTGGAGCCGATCAAGGTAGTCGGGGAGGGTGGAGTTGATAAGTGCCATTACTATCCTGTTGGAGTACTTCAAAATGATGGATGTTAGAGCTGCCAGGCAGTCGTCATTAAGGCATATTGCCTGATCTTTCTTTGGCACCAGGATGACGGTGGTCTTCTTGAAGCAGGTGGGAACCTCCCATCGTATAAAGGGGAGGTTAAAGATGTCTGTAAATACTCCTACCAGCTTGTCCTTGCAGGATCTGAGTGCACAGCAGGAGACTCCATCAGGGCCAGTTGTTTTCCATAGGTTCGCTGTCAAGAAGGCCGACCTGACATCTCCCCAGTGGTTACTGTGGGTACAGGTGCACCCAAAGCTGTTGGTGCAGGTGACATCATTTCAATGACCTTCTATTCAAAATAAGCAGAGGATGGATCGAGCTCATTGGGGAGGGATGCATTATTGTCAGCGATTCTACTCGACTTCGCTTTGTATCCATTATATAATGTGAGCTTTGCTACAGTCGACGTGTGCTCGTGTGGTTAGTCAGGGAGTCTAGTTTAGTCTGGCATTGTCTCTTGGCATCCCTGGTGAATTTACGAAGATTACCTGTATAGGTCATGGTCACCCGACTTGAACACCTCAGACCTGGACTTCAGTAGGGAGTGCATTGTCTGGTTCATGTGTGGCTGTGTAGCAAGGATCCAGGGTATTTGGGCCAATGGTGGGAAAGGAGACATGTTGGTGGTAACTTGGTAGCACACGCTTGAGGTTGGTCTGATTGAAGTCTCTGGCTACAATGAACAAAACCTCAGGATATTCAGTCTCAAGGCTATTTGTAGAGGAGTATATTTTATCAAGTGCACTCTTCACTTCCACATGAGGTGGGAATGTAAACTGCTGTCAGGAAAGCATAAGTAAACTCCCATGGCAGGTAGTGGGGCCAGCACCTCACTGTTAGACATTCAAGGGTCTGGGGCAGCAGTAACTAACTGAGGTCATCATTGTCCGAGCACCAAGAGGTGTCGGTCAGATGGCCAACTACCCCTGCCCTTTGCCTTGATCAAGGACACCGAGCCAACATTTAGTGAATTGAGAAGCCCTTAGATTGGACGGCACAATCAGGTTACGCAGGAGTGAGTCATGTCTCTGTTAAACAAAAGAGCAGCCTCTTGGTTCCCTTTGGTCGAGGAGCAATAGGAAAGGCTGGAGGAGGGGGGGATTGGCAGGCTACATTTCAGGTAGGCCCCACAGAATGGATGGGGAGGCTGTCAGAGAACTCTGGCAATCTATTGCATCCACCACCCTCAACAAGAAACACCAAAAGACACCAGTCATGTCACCGCTGAAGTCAAGTCTTCCATAGACTTCCAAATCAGTGGCCACTCAAAAGTTCAATTGGATACAATTTTCCAGTTGGTTCGGGACACTTTGAATTGTTTTGACTACTGGAGCTGAGTTTTTCCATTGCTGTGCAGTATGCTAGTTAAAAGAGGCTAAGAAATATTTTGGATGGGTAAAATCTCAGCCTGAAATATATATTTGCCTGGACAGTCCTCAGTAAAATGTAGCAACTAATATGAGCTCCAAACTGCCTGGCAATAAGAGAGAGTGAAACTGTCATTGGAGAGATGAGAAGGCACTTGTCCAAGTACAGTGGCAGCTGAATACTGCTACTGAGTTGAGCAATCTGTTAATATCAATGTGAAGCTAAATATATTCTCAGCCAGCTGATCTATTGTTTAATCCAATGAATTTCTCTGGCAGCCTTTAAAATATGTATGTTTCACTTTTTAAAAACATGATTTTCAATAAAGTTTCTACCAAGACATCATAAAGAACAAATCAAACCACAAACGGATACTGACATCAGCATTTGGAAACACTTGCTGTTATATACCAACATTATCACGTCTGCTCTTGGAGGGTAAAGAGTCAACAAAGTGCCCAGTTAGCACTGACTGTAATTCCTCTGTTTGCATCATAATGTCAACCCTGTGGTCAATAAAGACAGAGACATGTTCAAATACAACTCAGGATTCTCAGCATCTGAACTCTAACACTAACACTAACCTGAACAGACACACAGGGCAGTGATTTAATATGCAGGCCAAAATGTGCCACTCTCTTAGTGCACTTTGTGGGACTCACTTGACTTAGAGGGTAGCACTGTCATTAAGTTCATCCCGAGGTTTCACCAAGACTCTGCAAACACTGATTGGCATGGCAACGGTTTGTCTTCTGGTTCCAGCAGTTGACGCTACACCCACGCCTCAGAGGTTAGTGCACTAAAAGAAACTGGAAGAAGTGATGCTTTGAATCTGAAGTCCAATATAGGGACCTGAGCACAAACACTAGGTGACAAATGCAGCATTAGAAGGGTTCTGGACTGTCAGAAGTGTTGTCTTCCAAACTTCCCCTCCAAGCCACTTACCATTGTGGTTCGAAATCCTGGAACTCACTCCCTCAAGTGTATCTGCAGGCTTCCAATGGACTCCAGCAGTTCAAAAAGGCAGCTCACCACCACCTTCTGAAAGGCAACCAGGGACTGGTAATAAATGCTGGATCAGCGTTTTAAAAAGATGAGAAAGTAGAAAGGCTGTGAAAGCTAAGGCTGCCTCAGGTCCAAATCTCCTCCAATTCTGACTTCCAGTAAAATGCTTGGATTTGCCTGTAAAGCAATTTAGTTCCCAATGTACATCAGCAACTTTAGAGGAATTCAACAACACTCCACCCTCAGCCACCTGGGCATACCTAAACTTTAAATCCTGAGATCGGGAACCCTGACTGGTCTTTGATTCACATGAATTAATACTTTTATTTTTGGATTTAATATTTGTTCTCCTACAACTTTTTCACTTTCCTGTTTCTTTCTTGTGTTTGTGTGTATGTGAACTCACAAAGACTGTTCCAGATTCGAATGTGAACAGACTGTGTTTCAAGAGTTATTTATAAAAATTAACTGTACAAACTTGAGCTTGGGAAGCACATCACAAACTGTTTCAAACTGAACCATTCTGCCTATGGACAGAAGGTAAGGAGAAACAAGAGTTTCATTGGGTTCTCTCTCCCGTATCGGTAACATTAATGGGAGCTTGCTGTGCAGAAATTGGCCTTCATATTTCTCATGTTACAACAGTGCTTACATCTCAGAAGAACTTCATTGGCTCTCCCTGACTGGCATTGTGAACAGTCATAGTCAGAGAGTCATAGGGCACAGAAATAGACCGTTCAGTCCAACTAGTCCATGTTTCCAAAACTAAACTAGTCCCATCTGCATACACTTTGCCCATATCCGTCCAAACCTTTCCTGCTCATGAATGTATCTAAATGTGTTTTAAACATTGTAACTGTACATGCATCTACCTCTGGCAGTTCATTCCACACACAAACTACTCTCTGTGTGAATAAATTGCCCCTCATGTCCTTTTAAAATCTTTCTCCTCTCACCTTAAAAATATGCCCCCTAGTTTTGAATTTTCTCATCCTGGGGGAAAAGACCCTTGCCATTCGTATTATCTATTCACCTCATGATTGTAAAGGTCAATAAGGTCACCTTTCAACCTCCTACACTCCAGTGAAAAAAAAAATCCCTGTCTTTCCAGTCTATTTTGATATCTCAAACCGTCCATTCCTGGCAACATCCTGGTAAATTCTTTCTGAATCATCTCTAGTTTAATAATATCCTTCTGAGAGCAGGGTAAACAGAACTACACGCAGTACTCCAGAAGAGATCTCACCAATGTCCTATACAACCTCAGCAAAATGTCCTGACTCCTGTACACAAAGGTCTGAGCAATGAAGTTGGATTCTTAGTGAAAACTTTAGAAATGGGCCTCTCACCTATAATCCTTTGCCGTAGAGTCAATCATGATTAGCTCAGTTTAATCCTTTCATTCTGATAATCTCAGCTCCCTCTGCAGGGATTTTCTGATGCACAGAATTTCCTGCATTTTCTGTTTGTATTGGAGGTTTCTAGCCACTGGTAGTATTTTGCTTTTGTTTAACTTTTGCCCTGTCTTGTAGCTTTTGTCCTGCACTTGTCCGGGTATGATTGAGAGTGAGTTCCAGCAGATACCTACTGGAGCAGCAACAGTAGGATAGAGTGTAACACTTCACACATCCACTGGCAGTGAAGGGTTGTAGAAGCAATGATATTGACACTGTCTGACAAAGAATTATACAGGTATTGCAGCACAGAAACAGACCATTTAGTGTACAAGTTTTCACCTACTCTTCTCTACTTCAGTCCATCAACTTATCCTTTTAGTCTTTTAACTCTCAGTCTTTTCTAGGTTCCTCATAAGACCATTGCCTCAAATATTGCATCTGGTTACAAGTTCCATTCTCCAGGTAATTAATTTATTCCTGCATCCCCTGCTGGGTTTATTAGTGACTATCATGTTTATGAACCCTAGTCCTAATTTTCTTACAAGTGAAAAGCTATTGAACCCTTCATAATTTTATATTCAGTTGTTAGAAATTCTGTGAGAAATAGAGTGGATATGGGGGTAAAAATGGGACATACACAACTCCCTTCCCCTGTTGTTTTCAGGGATTACCAAAGCATTGAAATGATGCACTTATTCAGGTAAGTGTGGCTTTGTGTGTTTGATTCAGGAGAGTAGGGCATATGGTTTGACAACATTGGCCTGATTTTCCTGCAATGGTTCTAATATTGTGTACAGCACACACCTGCTCATTCTGCATTGGTTTCACACAGCACACTGTATTGGTTAGGGCCTTCGAGATACTCAGGTATCGTGTTCATCCCATTGCCTCTGCACTTTTGGATAGGATAGGATTGGGAATGGGGACATTGACAAATATTTTGGACCCCTTTGCAAAATTGGTCACAATGTGACTGCTGAGCCCTGGACCATTAGTGTTTGTTTGTGCTTGTGCAATACATTTAATAGGTTCATTAATATGGCAGCCAGTCAGCCTACGTGAGGAAAGTCAATCATACACAGAATAACAGGCTGGTCAAAACATGGCTCGATTAGATTAACCACCATGCTAGTCACTCCCAGTAACTCACTGATCAAGCTTCATCCCATGGTTGATTTTCAACCTGGACTATTTTTATTAAAGACAGTCAATCTGGAACATCACCTTAACATCAGTAAAACACATCAGCTCCCATTGTCTGGATTGTTTATAAAAATGCTAACAAACCAGGTTAACCCTGTGTTATGTGTTAGCTCTCCTTACAGCCTATCATCAAATGACAATCAACCTGGCATAGCCATCTGTCGCACTACATGGAACAATGAAATGTAGAGCTGTAATTCATTCAAATGTATTAACATGACGACAGGAACTTGGATAATGTTCTCCAATCCCTACAAGAACTTTCCATGACTTTTTAAATCATGCCGAGGTGTTAATTTTCACAATGTGCACAGTCAACATGTACACTGGAACCCAAACTTCTTTAATTAGAAGACAAGAGTTAACAGCAGACATTGGGCACCTTACTTGGAAGTAAACAGTTTGAAAGGTCTCAAATAACATTTGAAACAATGAGAAGGATACAGGGCCCCTCTGATCAGCAAAGTCTTCTGGGATGTCATACTGACTTGGAACACCCTTGTTCAACTTCTGACTGTAGATTTGTATACTCAGCAAATAAGTTTACAAATATGTGCACTTTTAGACAATAATTGAGCATGGAGGTGATGAGCATATGCTTATGATTGAAAATAGATCAAGTGCAGATCTTATGAGCTAAACTGAAGAGATCTGAAATGTGACAACATTTTCTAATAATGGAAGATTCGATGTTAAGTGATTGTTACAATGGAAAAGCTAAAAGGTCATTTACCATTATAGCTTCTGTTTGCGATGGAGCAGAATAGCTAAGTCTCAGGTATCACTCTCAGGTTTATGAATATCACAGAAGCCACTGAATCTTTTGTCTGAGTTGTACTTTGTAGGGGGACTACACTTCATACAATAACAGAAGGAAGGACTTGCATTTGCATTGCACCTTTTACAACCACAGGATCTGCAAAACAGTTTACATGTAATAAAGTCTGTTCAAAGTACAGTCATTCCTGCAATGTGGAAGCTCATTTCTGCACAGTAAAGTCTCACAAGCAGTATTGAGATAATGGTCAGATAGCCACTTTACAATGTTATTGGTTGAAGGATAATTATTCTTCAGGCTATCAGCTTATGTTCAAACAGAGACATGTGACATTGTGCATCCATGTGAGTGGGTAGACCTGGCTTTAGTTTGAATGGCAGTAACTCTGACACTGCTGCACTCCCTCTTTAAAGCATTGCATGTACTAGCCTGGATTTTCTGATCAATCCTCTGGAGTGGAATTAGAACCAACAGGCTTCTGGAAGAGGTAAAACAAATCCACAACCACTTTTCAGTTCCATGTTTGAAAATTGCTGGAAGGACAGGCTGGTAGCTCAGTAGTTAACACTGCTGCCTCACAATGCCAGGGACCTTGATTTTAATTCCACTCTTGGGTGACTTTGTGGAGTTTGCACATGCTCTTTGTGTCTATATGAGTTTTCTCCCACAGTCCAAAGATGCATGGGTTAGTTAAATTGGCCCAACTGTGGGGACTCCATGATTCTTTGATTGTGACAGTGACTGGACAGGATTAACACGTGTTGTATGACTGTCAAATATTGTCAGTAACATTGTTACCATTAATTTTTCGTTATATTCTGGATTGGATGAAAGCTTGGGAAGTCTGGACTATGTCGGATGGAGCCAACAATTCAACTTAGCTTTGCGCATTAATGCAGCTGCAGTGATATTTCAGATCTTATTTCATTTTTCATTTACCGTGAAGCATTTCGGTAGAATAAATAAGAAGCATTTTTGTCTGCAGTGTGGTGATAGTTTCAGCATAGCAAGGTCATTTTGATTTTAATATAATATCGGTGCAGCAAGCGCACATTTTGGATGAGGTCCACGCTGGACACCATTTTGGAAGTTCAAGACTGTAGCTTAATGCAGAAAAATATGTTTGTAGCCCTTTACTAGTGAGATTCTGATCTTGTCATTGAAATTTTCAGGGGAAATTTGAACTTTCTTTCCAAACATCTAGAATTGTATTTATTCATTTTTGTTGTATTCTCCCAATTTCTCATCATTGCCTGTGCCACTCAAGGGCTGGGATAAATTCTGCCAAGAAGTACAGTTTTGAGTCCTACATGACTGACTTCAGGTGGAAGAAGACTCATATCGGACCAATGCTCAAAATAAACTGGGACAATGCCACCCCTAAAAGTTCCAAATATCCCATGAAATGTCAATCACTGGGCAACCAATCAGGGGAAAGTTGGGCACAGATGGTGAGATCATAAAAAAAGCATGAGTGTGACATTAGGTGCATCGTGTCTGTTCCACCATTGAATATGATTTTTGGCAATAGGCCAAAGGGCCTCTTCTGTACTGCATGATTCTATAATAAGAAGGTCATTGATCTGAGGCAGCACGGTGGCTCAGTGTTTAGCACCGCTGTCTCACAGCGCCAGGGACCCGGGTTGGATTCCTGCCTCCGGGCAACTGTCTGTGTGGAGTTTGCACATTCTCCCCGTGTCTGAGTGGGTTTGCTCCGGGTGCTCCAGTTTCCTTCCACAATCCAAAGATGTGCAGGTTAGGTGAATTGGCTGAGCTAAATTGCCCATAGTGTTAGGTGCATTAGTCGGAGGGAAATGGGTCTGGGTGGGTTCCTCTTCGGAGGGTCAGTGTGGACTTGCTGGGCCGAAGGGCCTGTTTCCACTGTAGGGATTCTAATCTAAATGCAGCTTTAGCTTCACTTTTCACCGTGCATCTCATAATCCCTGGATGCCTTGTCAACTAGAAGTCTATTTAACTCAGTGTTGTTATCTATTCGATGACACCGTCCCCACAGGTCAAAGTGAAAAAGAGTTCCACAGACCATCTACCATCTCAGAGAAGAGATTCTACCTCATTTCCATTTCAAATGGGCAGATCTTTGTTTTGAAACTGGACTCCTAATTCTAGTTCCCTCCACAAGGGGAAATACCCTCTCAGCATCCATACTGTCAAGTCTCCTCAGAACCTTATCTGTTTCAATAAAGTCACCTCTCATTCTTCTAAACACCAATGGGCAAAGGCCCATGCTGCTCAATTACTTCTCATGACAATTCTTTCATTCCAGCAATCAGCCAGGTCAGCCTTCTCTGAGCTGATTCCAGTACAAGTCTATCCCACCTTAAGTAATGAAACCAAAACAGCATTCCAGATGCTATCTTGCAAATGTATTGCATAATTGTCTCAAGAAGTCCTTACTTTATACTCTGTCTGCTTGCAACAAAGGCCAGCATTCGCCTTTCTAATCAATTGCTAACTTTTTTATTATTCATGTACAAGAGCTCTCGAGGCCTTTCTGCATGAAGAGAAAAGGGAGGAAAAGAGACAATGCAAATACTTCATTCTTCCTGCCGGACTATCCATGATCATCTTATTCAATTATTTTAGAACAATCCCTCACACGTCTTACCTTTCTGTTGTTACTGACCAGTATAGCACCTTGATGGTCATAGTGCTGAAACAAAAAACGCCTGAAGACTACTCCGAGCTAAACTTATTTTTAAAAATCTATCCAATACTCAATACAACAGTCAACTAATCGTGATGTTGCACCTGCTTAGAGTTTGTCTTGTGGGTCCCTTTCCCCTGTCCTAATGCACTTATGCTGGGCTATCCCCAACAGTGCAAAAAAGTTGGTGAAAAGCTGCTGATTTTCAGTCAGGGAGCCTGTTCATGGCCTTGCAGGATAACCCATGATGTGTTGTGTCTAGTAGACCTTACTTTGAATGACATCAGCATAGCGAGGTGGCAGCGGATGGCAATAGCAAGAAGATTGGTGGAATGGCAATGCTGGGAGTGGATGAATCCTGCCACCTTGTGGGGCGGGGGGAGGTCAGACAAGCTCATGCTCCAAGGAACTGCAGCTACTGTGATCTCCTGGAGGACAGTGAGACTAAAAGCCCCTTTGAGCACAGACCTAACAACAGCAGCAACAGTCTGAGGTGGCAAGTTGTGTTTGAGCAGCAACAAGCTGAGATCTCTAAACGTCATACTGAGCATCTACTGCAGCATTCTGACATCTGATGGTAATGGAAGCTGAAACCATGATCAGGTCCACAAATGCTGTCATGGAGCTCTGCTCAAAGCCCTGTGTCATGTTGATGCTGGATTCCTCCATACCTTTAAAGACAACAGGCTTTTGGCAGGTCTGCCAATGCATGAAACATTTTTTTTTCAGTGCACATCAACAGCCTTTCTTGTTTATGAATCAACAAAGTCATTACCTGCATCCTCTTGTAAGCAATCTTGTTCTCTGGCAAGCCAATACTTATCCCATGAGGTATCAATATCCCCAGTACCTGTATCCTCAGAATCTGTATCCCCAGTACCTGTATCCCCAGTACCTGTATCTCCAGTAGCTGTATCCCCATAAAATGTATCCCCAGTACCTGTGTCCCCAGTACCTGCATCCCAAGTACCTGTACCTTCAGTACCTGTATCTCCAGTTACCTGTATTCCAAGTACCTATATCTCCATCACCTGAATTTCTAGTACCTGTATTCCCAATACCTGAATCCCCAGTAGCTATATCCCAAGTACTTGTGATCTCCAGTACCTGTATCTGCAGTACCTGCATACCCAGTACCTGTATCCCAAGCACGTGTATCCTAAGTACCTGTGTCTCCAGTACCTGTATCCCCAGTATCTGTATCTCCAGTACCTGTATCTCCAGTACCTGTATCCCCACAATCTGTATCTCCAGTACCTGTATCCCCAGTGCCTGTGTCTCCAGTAACTGTATTTCCAGTACCTGTATCCCTAATACCTGTATCCCCAGTACCTGTATCCCAAGTACATGTGATCTCCAGTACCTGTATCTCCAGAACCTGCATTTCTAGTACCTGTACCTCCAGTACCTAGTATCTGTATCCACAATACTTGTATTTCCAGTACCTATATTTCCAGAATCTATTTACCCTTTCCCCTGCCTCATTTCAGGCCACACATACAAGTTGACTCAACATAGCAGATCCTACCTCGATGTTGTCCTCCAGATTCACATAGTGCCATGTTTACAGCTGCAGGTTGTATGTGTGAGGATGAAGGTCATTAATTCATTGTCAATGTTTATCTCCCCTCTCTCACCAGTTCTTCACCATTTGGCAGTTCTTGGCTATCTCAAGGGTGAGGGGCACAACGGTAGGTTCAGGGTTTACATAAAGGTTTGTAGCATGGGTGCCGGTGGTCGTAATTGTGGGCATGTTTGCCAAGCATAGGACAAAACAGAGAACAGCCAGAGAATTTCTAGACGCATGGCCCTCATTCATAGATTCCATCAACAAGCACATAGACCTCGACCCACTATACTGGCCACTACAGTGAACAACCGGCAACAGCTGGAAGGACATCAAATAAATTCCAGAAGGTACAGTATAGCAGCGCTTCATAGAAGGCTCCAAGGCACCGAAGGTGTCACCTAGACAGAGGGCGAAATGTCTGCAAATCAAATTCCCAGCTCGGTGAACATACCCACAACTCCAACAAAGGTAGGTGTTCCATGTGGGGTGTAAACATGGCTACTGACCAAAGCCTCGAATTCTATAAAATTATATCACATGAATACGACAAGCAACAACTTACAGAATTATTTAAGCAAACATACCTCTTTTCATGAAAGGAAAAAATTGTACACTCTGAGTACATTGTCCATAACGAAACCAACCATCAATATTGCAGGTTTGCCTGCATTTTCTACTTTTGTTTCGACGCCTTTGGGAACTAAAGCCAGATTTTATAAAATAGAATGAGAGCCAATGAGGACATGTACTTGGATAGATAAAAACAGAAAATGCTGAAATTACTCAGCAGATCAGGTAATATCAGTGCAGAGTGAGATATAGAGAGAAGGAGAGACAGTTTTAAAGCTTTAGATTGATGACCTTTTATCAAGAGTGATTTGGAGGTGCCGATGTTGGACTGGGGTGGACAAAGTTAAAAATCACACTGCACCAGGTTATAGTCCAACAGGTTTATGTGGAGGCACTGGCTTTCGGAGCGCTGCTCCTTCATCAGGTGGGTCTTCATCAACCACTTGATGAAGCAGCAGCGCTTCAAAAGCTAGTGCTTCCAAATAAACCTATTAGACTATAACCTGGTGTTGTGTGATTTTTTTAACTTTGACCAAGAGGTGTGATAAATTTTAAATGGTTTCAGAGACCCGAAGGTGAGGATAGTAAGTGGAGAGAAATAGAAAGAATGAAAGGAAACCTGACAGATTGTAAGGCAGGAGAGGTTAACTGACAATGAGATGATAGTCCAAGGCTGAAAGGGACAAAGTCATGAATGTCAGCAACGTTCTCTGTTACCATTTCAGATCTCTGGAAGCTACAATACTTTACTTTTCTGATATACTTGAAGAGGACTTGTTGTAAGTTATGGGAAAAAGATTGGCATGTACCAGAAATACATATTGTTCTGTCATCCCTGAAAAGTCCTCCTCATTGTGAACTTGTGCCAACATTTTGTGAGCTGTCCTAGACTGGTCAAGCAATAGCCTGATACTATTACAGTCACTGAGACATACCTTACAGCCATTCTCTCAGCCTTTCCCTTCTCTGCTCTTCCACGTGGCAGGACAAATCCACCAGAGTTGATGGTAGAGTGGCACACAGTCTGAAGGAACTGGCCCACAGAATCCTTAACATTGACTCTGGGCTCCAGGAAATCTAATAGTCTCAAGCTAGACATGGACCAGGAAATTTCCTGCTAATTATTACTTACTAGTCTCCCTCAGCTGATGTATCTACGTATTCCCATGATGAACATCTCTTAGAAGAAGCACTAAAGTTAACAAGGGGACAGAGTAAACTCTGGGGCAGGATGGACCACATCAAAACCCATCACTAACTTTACTCAGTGACAGACGACTGAGAGAGCAGGCAAAGTGCTGAAGGACATATCTGTCATTTTGCTCCTACAGCAGGTGGACCGAAACAAAACGGCAAAAAACTGACTGACTCCACATTCCCTGAGTTAACTGTCTTTTCTTGATGAAACAAGCATTATAGATGCCCAAGTCAGTAACTCAATTCACACCATGCGCTATTAAGACATTGTCAATCACTCTCGGTACAGTGGGATCTATGGGTTCTGAGATTATCCCAGCTTTAAAATTGAACTCTTATGCTGGAGAACTAGCTATATCCTTATCTAAGCTGCCCCAGTCTAGTGACAGTAATGGCAATGACCCGAACATTGAAAAACACTACAGGTATTGTTATAACCACAAGCATGCAGAACAAATCCAACTGCTCCACCAGTCTACTGCCAGTCTGCAAAATGATGGCTGGTCTTGCTCACGGTTCCATCACATCACACTTACTCAGCACTAACTTGCTCACTAATGCTCAGTTTGGTTTCATTACAGCTTTGGTCCAAATATGAGCAAACGAATTGTATTTCAATAGGTGAGATGAGAGTGACTGACAAGAAGGCAGCATTTAACAGAGGGTGGTATTGAGGACCCTCAGTAAAATTACAGGCATAAGGAATTGGCAGGGAGGGAGGGGACTGAGACTGATTGGAATTATACCTAGACCCAACTACCTTCAGTTGTTTCAACAGTGACCTTCCCAACATTGTAAGATCAGAGGTGGAGATGTTCACACAGTTCAGTGTTATTCATGATTCCTCAGATCCAGATGCAGTTTGTGCTGCATGTAGCAGCACCTGGACAACACTCAGATCTTAGCTCATAAGTGAGAAGAAGCATTTGTGCAACACAAGTCTCAGGTCAGAACAACTTACAGCGCAAGGAAGCTAACCATGTCCTCTTGACAGTCAATGGCATTGCTATTGCTGTATCTTCTACCGTTAGCATCCTGGGGTTACCTTTGATAAGAAACTAAACTGGACTAAACACTGTAGTAGAAATGCATGTCAGAAGCTGGGAGTGAATTTTGTGATGAGTAACTCACCTCCTGACTGCCTAAAGCCTGTCCACCATCTATAAGACACATCAGTAGGGTAATGGGATGTTGTCCACTTGCTTAGGTGAGTGCAGCTCCGAGACTATTTAAGCTTAATGCCACCAGGACATAATATTGGACATGTTTGATATCCCATTCATCATCTCAAATACTCATTCCCTCTACATTGGAGCATAATCATAGCAGAATGCACCATCTACACCTTCCCAAAGCTCCTTCGATAGCAATTTCCAAATCATTAACCTCGACTGCCTAACAAAGCAACAAGATCAAATGCACAAAGGTGTCATTACCTATAAGCTTCGCTCCTGACTTGGAACTAATTTCTTCATATTGTTGAATCCAAACCCCGAAACCCCCTCCCTGTGAGTGCCGTGGTGTGCCCAATCCACATGGACTGCAGCAATTCAAGCTAGTGGCTCCTTCCCATTTTATCAGGGGCAATTCAGGAAGGGGAATTGATCCCAGCCTTGTCACCTATGTTCACAATCCATGAACAAATTAAAGAAAAGGATATGAATTCTGTTATCTGCAGTTTTTCACTTCTCTGATTAAGTTCTGTCTGTGCAGAGGCAGTTCTGTTTTTAGTGAAATAGCATGACTAATAGATAGGTAGGAGGGAGTCACAAAGCCTCAACATAATAAGTGGGTTCAGATGGTGACATGAAGAGTGAAGCTTGATGTTTTTGTGTTTCTGCCTTTAACTCCCTCCTTACTGCAGTCAACATTTTACTCAGACAGTGGCACACACAAGGACCTCATTAGCATGTACAATGGGAGGTGCTTAGCACAGGTTCAGCACCAAGTCTTACGGATGTCTGTCCCCTGGTTATTGACCTCTTTGCTTACGAATTTACATTTTTCTATACCCTCGCAATTTTGTACACATTAACCAACATTCCCTGGTTACACGGCTATACTGCTGGCCTAAGGCTCCTCTGAGCTTCTGAGTTGGCCAGTTGGCATGCTGCACATTAACATTTGTTTCTAAAAGCCACTGCCTCAGGGGTCCATGCATCGGAAAGAAAATTGGATGGAGTATTGCCCTCAATTAATCAAGTCACTTCTCAGCTTCCTCTATTGCAACATACCCCGACATATCCAATCGTTCCCCATCACTAAAATTCTCCAAACCTCGCAACATTCTTGTTGATCTTATTTCTTCCCTCTCTATTGCGATCACATTCGTGCTATAGGGTGGTGACCTAAACTGTACATAGTACTCCAGCTGTGACCTAAAAGTTTTACATTGCTCTAGCATATGTCATACCCCAGGGAATGACATTTCCTTTATGCCTACTTAACCAGCGTATCTATCATCTACCATCTATCCTGAAGAAATGTCATTGGACATGAAACGCTAACTTGGATTTCTCTCCACAGATGCTGCCAGATCTGTTGAGTTAGTCCATCAAATTTTGTTTTTGTATCTACCACCCCGTTACCTTCAGGGATCAATGGACTTGTTCCCTCAGTTCCTCTACACTTTTCAATAATCTTACCATTTATGTTCAATTGCTTGACTTACTTGTATTTGCCTGTACCTTTGTGGAATAAATTTTACTTGTCACTTTTCTGTTCAATTGAACCAACTCACCGGTACCTTTCTGTAGTCTATAGTGTTATGAAGTTGAAGGTGTATACTGTAGCTTTAAGAGAGAGTGAATGCAGGCTCCTGTCATAGACTGACTAGCAGTCTCAGAATTACTGGAAAATTGAAAATATGTAACATTTGGTTGTAAACTAGATACCTCAGTTGATTTAATCAATCAGTTTAAATTATGCCCAAGATACTAAAACCCAATCTAAATTGAATGTTAGTGTTTTGACAACATCAAACCAATGATACGATCCCATGTTTGGGGTATATAAAAACCGGCATTTTAAGAGTTAGCCAGAGATAGAGAGAGAGAAGGTGACAACCTGCCATTGAGAGACAGGGACTGCCAGCCAAAACATTCTCTTTCAAAGGTACATTTTTCATATGAAACATCTTTGCTGCAGAAGACCAAAGATGACCCAGGGAGATCTACAGCCAGAGGAAGACAGACGCCGATGATGACAGCCACTGTCTGATTTTGAAAATTAAGTTGATGTAATTTTAATAGGGGCTTTTATTGGATCAATATATTGTTATGCAGTTAGAGTCATAGAGTCATAGAGAGGTACAGCATGGAAACAGACCCTTCGGTCCAACCCCGTCCATGCTGACCAGATATCCCAACCCAATCTAGTCCCACCTGCCAGCACCCGGCCCATATCCCTCAAAACCCTTCCTATTCATATACCCACCCAAATGCCTCTTAAATGTTGCAATTGTATCAGCCTCCACCACTTCCTCTGGCAGCTCATTCCATACCCGTACCACCCTCTGCATAAATAAGTTGCTCCTTAGGTCTCTTTTATATCTTTCCCCTTTCACCATAAACCTATGCCCTCTAATTCTGGACTCCCCCACTCCAGCGAAAAGACTTTGTCTATTCACCCTATCCATGCCCCTCATGATTTTATAAGGTCACCCTTCAGCCTCTGACACTCCAGGGAAAACAGCCCTAGCCTATTCAACCTCTCCCTATAGCTCAAATCCTCCAACCTTGGCAATGTTCTTGTAAATCTTTTCTGAACCCTTTCAAGTTTCACAACATCTTTCCGATAGAAAGGAGACCAGAAATGCATGTAATATTCCAATAGTGGCCTAACCAATGTCCTGTACAGCCGCAACATGACCTCCCAACTCCTGTACTCAATACTCTGACCAATAAAGGAAAACATGCCAAACACTTTCTTCACTATCCTATCTACCTGCGACTCCACTTTCAAGGAGCTATGAACCTGCACTCCAAGGTCTCTTTGTTCAGCAACACTCCCTAGGTCCTTACCATTAAGTGTATAAGTCCTGCTAAGATTTGCTTTCCCAAAATGCAGCACCTCACATTTGTCTAAATTAAACTCCATCTGCCAATTCTCAGCCCATTGGCCCATCTGATCAACATCCTGTTGTAATCTAAGGTAACTTTCTTTGCTGTCCACTACACCTCCAATTTTGGTGTCACCTGCAACCTTACTAACTATTCCTCTTATGTTCACATTCAAATCATTTATATAAATAATGAAAAGTAGTGGACCCAGCACTGACCCTTGTGGCACTCCACTGGTCACAGACCTTCAGTCTGAAAAACAACCCTCCACCATGACCCTCTGTCTTCCAGTTTTGAGCCAGTTCTGTATCCAAATGGCTAGTTCTCTCTGTATTCCATGAGATCTTTGAGGTAGATAATAGACCTTTTCAGAGAAAGGAGGCATAGCATTGTAAATAGTTGTTGTTTAATGTTCACTTTTAGAGTTAAAGAATGAAATTGATATTTTTCTTTAAATAGTGGAATTTGGGAGTTCTTCGTCCCTCATGCTTTAACAGATTATGAGGTGAGGTGAGCTTTTCTGAAGGTTTGGTTTAATTAGCAGAGGGGTTCTCTGCCATGTCGTAACATTAGCTTTCATCCTCACTTTCATGGACAAAACCAATTTTTCTATCATCGGCAAATTTCTAGATCGCACTCACTACATATAAACTTAATGTAAATACAATTGAAAACAGTGTTCCAGTTCATCGTTTTATGGAATATGTGCATCGCTAATATCAGCATTTGTAATTCAACAAAATGGCCTTATTATTGTTTCCTGCTAGGCCATGTCAGAGGGCAGGGAAGAATTATCACTGTGGCCCTGAAATCACATGTAGGCCGGGCTTGGACGAATGCCAGATTAGTGAACCAAAAGTGTTGGTTACCCTTACCAAAATTCAGTTTAATATTCCAGATGTATAAATCCAACAGCTCCCATGGTGAGATTTGAACCCATGTCTCTGGAGCGTTAGTCATGCCTTCTGGATTAGTATGAAACAAAGGGGTGCAAATGCTGGAAATCTGAGACAACTAAGCTGTTGGAGAAACTCTGGCAGCATCTGTGGAGAGAAAAAAGTAAAGTTAACGTTTCCAGTCCAGTGACCCTTTGTCGGAAACAAAACGTTTATGCAGTTAAAGCAAAACACCGCCCCTAATTTGCACACAGCAAACACCCAGAAATAGCAATGTCCAAATAATCAGTTACATAGCTGGGTGAGAAATGCTCATCGTGACCTCAGGTGAATTCTCTGTCCTTCTCTGGATAATGCATGTAGACATTTGATTATCTACTGAAGATTACTGAAATCATAAATTGGGCCTGTCCTTTTTACTCATAAAAGATTCACACCAGAATCAGTTCTGAAGAACAGTAATGCCAAGCTCAAAGCATTAACTTGATTTCTCTCACCTGGGATGCTGCCAGATCTGCTGAGTTTCTCTAGCATTCTCAATGTTTGTTTAAGATCCCCAGAATCTGCAGAATTTTGCTTTTGTAAGACATTAGCAATTGGATAGTTAGTCAGGAGTTTTCAGCTTCTGAAAATGTAAAGTTGTTTCTCAGCAGTAGCAAAATTTGGATAATCCTTGTATTCGTCGTGAAAGTATATTTCTCCAGTTTGGTTTCTCAGTGGTGCTAGCTTTCAAGAAGATGAGAAGGAAACATAGAGGGAAAGGGTCTTCTATTCTTAACCATTCCAATCCATTTTTCTTCTCTCTTTCTCTCTCCTCTCTGATGCTCTGACAAGAAACTATTGAAATATGGTCATTTGTATATCCCTAAGTTTGGCTCCATTGCTTATCCAAGCTGGATCCTTGAAAGCAACTTTTCCATGTCCAATATGTAGCAATTTCTTATAACAGTGCAAATTAAAATAGAAATGTGAGCTTCTTGTCACCTGATCGTGTTGACTGTTTTGATGTCTTTTGATAAAATGATAATTTCAGTTTGGTAAGTTTTGTGTATTCCAAGTGAATTCTGCAGCCAATGCAGGTTCATCCACTTAAAAACAACAGTTCATGAAGGTCTCTGTTATTGCAATCAGAAATTAAAATGAAAGCTTAAAATTGATTGTCCATATTTTACCACTATCATAACAAAATTCAGCTAAGCCTGCTTTCAGGTGTGGGGTAGTGATTCATGACTTGGCGATGCCTGCTTCCATTTTGGTAGTCTGCACAAAACTCCACCCTATCCTCTCTTTGTAATCATTTCTATTTGCAGCCCAGATGAAGCCTTGTTCTTGTCTAAGCACATGCACAATAATCTATCATTTCGTAGAAGTTGCAGGTAGACTGCAAAATTTCAAGACAGTCTGTCCCTCTTAAAGGAAGGCTGCACTGAATCAAAGGACACTGCTGCTATCTGTCAAGTGCTACAGTTCAAAGTTAGTAAAATGGAACAACAGAACAGAGAGGACTCAATGTGTTACTGATGGAAGCTAACAGGATCTGATCAGCCACATCTCCCTAGAGGACCAGAATGCCCTCAGGAAATGCCCATTGGAAGGAGTAGGGTCTACCAAGATCAATGCAAGAACCTCACAACATGTTTATTGACCACACATAGTTGGTCAAAGTGAATGAACACATCTTCACGTGAAATCTCACTCTAAAGTCACACTGACTTTTCAATCTGCTCCATGCACCACTGCCCATCACTTAGCCAATAGCAACCTCTAGCACTCAGGAGGCCAGTCTAACATTCAGATGTTGCACCTCACACTGACCTGGTCATTAGCACACTGCTATTGTTGGCATACTGTCTGCAAATTGGCTGCTACATTTCCTACATTACAGCAGTGACTACACTGCAAAAATGTACTTAGTTGTGTATTGTCCAATTGTGTCAGTTAGCTGGACAGCAGCTTTGTCTTGCAAAGTGATGCCAGCAGCATGGGTTCAATTCCTGCACTGGCTGAGGTTACCAAGAAGGAATTGCTTTCTCACTGACGAAGGAGCAGCACTCCGAAAGCCTATGATTTCAAATAAACCTGTTGGACTATAACCTGCTGTCGTGTGACTTCTGACCTTGCCCATCCCAGTTTAACACTGGCATCTCCACATCATGACTCTCATTCTCAACCTCCCCCCTTGCCTGAGGTGTAGTGACCTTCAGGTTTAACCACCACCAGGTATCTCTCTATAATGAGAAAAGTGTCCTATGGCCTGCTCAGACTATGGTGTCTTGATCTTTTATGATTGTGTTGTTTTAATGATGGTGGAGAACACTATTATACAATGTACAATACATTTTACTGTGTCCACAGTCATCTGAGATGCCAAATTTGACTTCACTTTTTATATTTTATTTTTAAATCAAAAAAGTTAACATGGCTTTTAAAAGGTATCATTAACATAATTAGAATTCAACAGATACTTCACACTTAATAGACTGAGATAGCGCCATCTCAATCAAATTACCATTTCATCATTGTAGTAGTGAGTCTTTTCACACTTCCCAAAGGCACATAAAAACAGGCAAATAACTTTTTAATTAACAAGTTGTATTACCCCTTTTTACACCTCTCCAAAGATAGCCTGCGCGCAGTTTGAATTGCCCTTGTCTCCCCAGAGTGTACTGAAAATGAAATTAATTTGTCACCATGTGTTTCTTCCCAATGTCTATACCTTTCTCTGTCTTGGCAGGTTGGCCTGTCTAATAATGTATTCGTTACAGCTGCATAAATCGTAAGCATTCGTTTGCTGACAGTTAATGTGTGGGAGGTGGCCTACTCTCCCATGTGCAGAATACAGTTTCAGCTCATTGTCAGGATTTGTTTCATAGAACATAGAACATAGAACATAGAAGAATACAGCGCAGTACAGGCCCTTGGGCCCTCGATGTTGTGCCGATCCAAGCCCACCTAAACTACACTAACCCACTATCCTCCATATACCTATCCAATGCCCTCTTAAATGCCCATAAAGAGGGAGAGTCCCCCACTGTTACTGGCAGGGCATTCCATGAACTAACAACTTGCTGAGTGAAGAGAGTTTCGTAGGAATATGCTGAAATTACCCCCGAAGAGGTCAAACTGACGGCATTGATGTGAATCCCTGGCTTGCGATGGACCAAAATCGAGAAGGCCCCTTTGGGACGGCACTGAACAAATTGAGGTACTTGAATGGGCAAAGGTTTTGAATCAAGGCATGAAAGAGAGAAGGACACAGGAAGGACGGGTATAGGAGGGAGGGACACAGGAGGGAGGGGCATACCAGAGAAAGAACAAAGAAGAACAAAGAGAATTTACAGCCTAGGAACAGGCCCTTCGGCCCTCCAAGCCTGAGCCAATCCAAATCCACTGCTTACACCTATCACCCAATTCCTAAGCATCAGTATCCCTTTGCTCCCCACCTACTCATGCATCTGTCCAGATGCACCTTAAATGAATATACCGTGCCTGCCTCTACTACCTCTGCTGGCAACACGTTCCAGGCACCTACCACCCTGTGTAAATAAAGGAATACAGGAGGGTGGGGCACTGGAGGATGTGGCAGAGGAGGGAAGGGCATAGTTATAGAGTCATGCAGCATGGCAACAGATCCTTCAGTCCAACCAGTCTGAGCTGGCCATAATTCCCAACTAAGCTAATCCTATCTGCCTGCACCTGGCCCACATCCCTCCCAACCTTTCCTATTCGCGCACTTACCTGAATGTCTTTTGAACATTGTAACTGTACCTGCATTTCACCACTTCCTCAGGAAGTTTATTCTACACATGAACCACTCCCTATGTCAAACATTTGCCCCTCATGTCCTTTTTAAATCTCTCTCCTCTCACCTTAAAAATATGCCCCCCCCCCCAAAGTCTTGAAATTCCCCAGCCTACAGAAAAGACACCTAACATTATCTAGACCCCTAATCATTTTATTAACCTCTATACGGTGACCTCTTTACCTTCTACTCTCCAGCGAAAAAAGTCCCAGGATGCTGAAGGCACAAAGAAGAGAGGGCAGAATTGATTGGCTCTTCCATTTTGGTGTGACTGTAATTTGGAGATTGCCAGTGTGACTCTGGGAGGGAATGTACAAGGGACAGACCTACCAGAGTCGAGAGTGTGGTGCTAGAAAAGCAAAGCAGGTCAGGCAGAATCCAAGGAGCAGGAGAATTGATGTTTCAGTCGACTCTCCTGATCCTCGGATGCTGCCTGACCTGCTGTGCTTTTCCAGCACCACACTCTCGACTCTGATCTCCAGCATCTGCAGTCCTCACTTTCTCCTAACAGACCTACCAGAGCCTTCAGGCACTCTTGAAACTATATGTGGCAGAGACTACAGATCATACATTGGACATATCAGCCATAAAGGAACAATCAAGCCAAGTGGAAGCAATGCATCCTCAATTCTGACAGACTGCCAAAGAGTGTAACAACTTTCACACCCTTGGTACCACTCAAGGACCTCCCAACCAATCCACTCCTTCTTAAATGCAATCACTTACAACCAACCTGTCCATAAATGCTCAAAACATCAACAAAGTGCTGCTAAGCGACCAGTTAATCTGGTATCCTAGAGATGTTGATTGAGGACTAAATGCTGGGCAAAACAATTCTCCAGCTCTTCTTCAATTAGTGCCGTGGGATCTTTCTGTCCCACCTTATTAAGGCCTCTGGTTAACATCCGAATGACACAATCTTTCAGGAAAGCTGCAAAATCAGGTAACCACCACTGGTCCTTCAAAATTCAAAATGCAGTGTGGACTCACTATCCACTTAATATCCACAGTCCATCCCAGTCAGTAAACAAGAGTTGAGGGTTACACTAATACACAGGATCTAGGAACCTCACTCCAATTTAATTAATTCCAATGATGGTGCCATGAAAGAAAGATTGGGCCCGAATTAACATTCAAAAGTCATGATTCCATGACACTATTGGGTGCAGAAAATTAATTTTGGAGTGGAGAAATGCCATGCTGTGGGAAACCACGCAGCAGGTCCAAGCTTGGGAGTACTCACTGAGGTAAGTACTGAGGATGAGCACTGTTTCCTTCAATAGCAATTTCTTGTCACTTGTGTTTATGTGAATACAGTGAGACGTGCATAAGTTGCCACAATATGGTGCCATTTTAATTATAAAAATAAATAATTGAGACAAATTTAAGACAAATCTTGCCTTTTGTTTCCTCCATAGCTCCTGGGGTTTGGAAGTGTCTACGGGACACAACCACTGGATCAGCCCTGAGGCTGCCAAAGAAGGATTTCCAAACCGGACCCGGCACACTGCTATCACTGAAACTGCTGCATCACTCCTATAACTCTGATCTGATCCCTGTTGGAGAACCAAACCTCCTACTGTCATTCTCTGTCCCTCGGTCAGCGTTTGAGTATGTCTGTTTCTCTCTTCTGCTGCAGAATATCATTTCAGCTAGCCCCAGCTGTCTTGATAGTACCTCCCTCTCTCTCTCTCTCTCTCTCTCTCTCCCCCTCTCTATCTTTCTCTCTCTCTCTCTGTCTCCCAGACAGACCCTGCTCCAGGATGCTGACAGAAGAGGAATGGCTGCTTTAAGGGCCTTACAGGCCTGGCAGAGGAGAGCGTTTGTGGGCCTGTCAAAGCCCTATGTCAGCCATTTCCCGAACTCCGATCACAGTTCCAAGTTTCACCAACCTCTCCATTGACAACCAGGGCCCGTCACCTGCTAATGCTTCTTATTGCCACCAGACTGGAGTCTGCCAAAATTTATTATGATGAAGATCTGCTACAAAAAGCCGTATCCCATTTTTGCTAAGCTCCTTCCCTATTCATGTGTGGTTGACATGTTTTGGATTACTAGTCTAAACATCTAAATTGCTAATTTCCTTTTTGAACATTGGTGGCCCATGATTCAAGAACCAAGTCCACACAGAGTCACAAGTTTCCACATTGGTCTCCGTGTGAATGAACAAGCCAAGTCTTTGGCCACATGGTGAGTGTTCGGCCTTGACATAATGGGATCCAGAATGCAGGACCTCTTTCCTTCCTTTTTCTTTCCTTCTTTGCTAGTGTTTGCCTCATCAGTAACATTGTTGAATACAGAGCCTGATGGCCACATTGTCATCATTTTGAAGCACCTCACGGTCATGGATGTCAATGTTGCTGCACTTCAAGGAGAGCCATCGGCGTTTTCTCTGTCCTTCCCCAGACTGCTGACCGTTCGATAGTGGGGAAAGCAGGACCTACTAGTGATCTATCGAGACACATTTTCCAGTCCTTCAGAGTTGATTTTTGCAGAGGTTTTGAGAGAATGCTTATAGAGTTGGCCCCAAGAATATCACTGGGATACATTCGGTGCTCTTTCCACTGACTCCAGAGAACATGGCCTACAGAATGTGAGTGACTGCAGTGCCCATTTTGTACCAGATTTACAAATTGTTCTCAAAGCCTGTCCCTGATAGTTGTCAAGACAAACATTATATCAATAAGAACAAAATTCAGTGATGCTGAGGATTCGAAATACAGTCTGGAAGAATGCAACAGGTCTGGTAGCTCTCTTGTGAGTGAAACAGAGTTAACGTGCTGAACCTCCTTGACTTGTTCTTTAGCAAGTGTCATTCAAAATGTTTTTTGGATTTCTCTCGCCACAAGACCTGGCAAGATCTCCCACTGCATTTTAACAAACTCGCCTCATGAAATACATGCCCTGCCCTTATGGTACACCCCTCACCCAATCCTAGGCCCATCTTACCATATGCCATTCCCAGAAGAACTCATCATTCACTGAATATCTGCCAAAAGACCAGCATCGCTGGTGTCCAGACCATCTTTAAAAGGCCATCGGGCCAACACTGTAAAGCTGGAGCTAAACTGCTAAGCGACGATCACTCAATCAGGAGATATTGAAGAATGGAAGGGCGTGTTGCCGTGATTCTCCAGCATGGACCTGGAGCTCCTAGTGCACAGTGTGGTGCAGAAGAAAGAATTCCTGTTCCCTTGGTGACTGGCAGAGGAGGCCATGACATCAGACCCTGGCAGCCGGGCCCAATTTTGCCTCCAGGTCAGTGCAGTTTCCATGGTTTGATGTAATGACCAGCAGTGCCACCAGACAGCCTCCACTCTGTCAAGGTAAGTGCCACACTCTTCCATCTGCTGCCTCACACTCACTCTCCCTCTGCTCCTGCAGCCACCTCCCTCCCTATTGCCTACTTCGCCTTCCCTCCCTTATTCCCATTCCCTAAAAACCTCCCACACCACTCACTCCACACAGCCCCTGTGCTGCCTGTTCAATTGCCCAGAACACCCACCGCCTCTTAACCACCAGCACTTACAGCAGCGCCACCCATATTCATCTCTCTCAATTCCTCACTTTTCTTTCATTCCAGGAGTAGACAGCACACAACAGAGTGGAAGGGTGCTCGACATTGACTCCTAATTCCTTATGAGGAGAGAATCTTGGCCCTTGCACGAGAAGACCGGGACCACTCCTGTGGGATCACTGAGACCTGCATCTGCCCAAAAACTAAGTACCACTCTTCATTCCGCTACAACTCTGACAGTAGCCTCACTGTTAGTGTCATTATTGCAAATATTGGCTAAAACATCAGCTTTCTCTAGTGTCCTGCAGGAATCAATAGCTTAAGACCATAAGACCATGGTATTGGAGCGGAATCAGGCCATTCAGCCCATTGAGTCTGCTCTGCTGATGGCTGATATGTTTCTCAACCCCATTCTCCCGCCTTCTCCCTATAAACCTTGATCTCCTTAAAGACAGTCTGTGACTTGGCCTCCACAGTCTTTTGTGGCAATGAGTTTCACAGATTAACCACTCTGTGGATGAAGAACCTCCTCTTCATCACAGTTCTAAATGGTTGTCCCCTCACCCTAGGGCTGTGCCCTCAAGCCCTAGTCTCTCCTACTATTGAAAACATCTGCTCGATGTTCACCCTATCCAAGCCTCTCAGTATTCTCCAAGTTTCAATGAGATCCCATTTCATGCTTCTAAACTCCATTGAGTACAGACCCAGAGTTCTCAACCGCCCTGTGACACTACCCCATGACCCTGCTTTGTTACAAAGCCCTGTGACCCCACTCTATAGCCCTGGTCCATGATACCACTCTGTGACACCATCCCGTGACACCACCTTCTGACACCATACTGTGACCCCGCTCCATGACACCACTCCGTAACACTATCCTGACCCTGCCCCAGGACCAAACCCTATGACCCTGCCCTGTGACACTGCTCTGTAACATTACACCATGACACTGCCCTGTGAACCCACTCCATGACCCTGCTCCATGACCCTGCTCTGTGACACGTGCGGAGAAATGTTCTGCTCTGCCAGAAGCCACGCCCTTGGTCTCTGAGGAAGTGAGGCACTCATGAGGCATGGCATATGACGTTTGGATAAATTTTACCCCACGTCCATGAGTTTGAGTCTCTGTGTGTAGCTATGAATATAACTGGCCCAGCATGATGCCCTAACTTCATGTCCATTTAGAATGTCCCATGGATCAGTGTCTGTGCTGAGAGCCTGCTGCAGCTTGTTAGCAATAGGAACAAAGTGGATACAAGGCAATGGGTTCAACGGACACCATTTCCCCTTGTGATCAAACTTCCCTTTTCTTTCAGATGCGACAAATCTGTAACAAACAGGGAGAATACTGCAGAAATGCAGAAGGTCTGGCAATGTTTGTGGAGACAGAAACAGAGTTAGTGTTTTGAGTCTGGTATGACTTTTCTCCAGAACTGAAAGGTGTTGGAAATGTTTTTTATACATTTGACAGAGGCGGAGGAGGAGCAAGGGGCAGATGGTGATAGCAAACACTATATCCAAGACTGGGACAGAGATAGAAAGCAATGGAGGTGATCTCGCCAAAAGATTAAAATGTCTGCCAAAAGTATATATAATACCTTTCAGTTCTGCAGAAAAGTCATACTGTTGGGCATGTAGAGTTCCTCCAGCATTTTCTGCATTTGCTCTGTATTCCTTCCCTGGCCTCTGTGTGCAAAAGTATTGGGCTTGGACGACATGGTCAGCAATGCCTGGGACAGGAAGGTGTACAGCAGGCAGGAAGACAGTACATCAGGATTGCTAGCTTCCAGGGCCACGGGGCTGTGTCCTGTACAGTGTATGGGTCTGTGTGTGATGTTCTTGAACATTCACATTCCTTTCCTGATGGCCCTTCTGATGATTCCCATAGGTTTCACACCTACCAACCTGTCTACAACAGCTAGCACATTCCCACTGACAAGCCCCAGTATATGAAGTGACCGTCATACACTGTTGAAGCCAGAATACTCCTGTCCTTGGATGAACCCACCTTCCCAGATGACCTATTCCTATCTGTATTCACACTGAATTAATACAGTTGACCCCCCCCCCCCCTTAACAACTGTGCACCAGCCTGCACAAATAAGTTCCTGACTCTCCTTCCCAAGGTAACCCTTTTCCCCTGGTTTCTCTGGAAGGCCCAATGGACTGACTGCAGCTAATCCCCTTGAGCAACCCAGATAATGGCTGCTGACAAGAAATGCCCAAACCCCTGACAGGTGGCTGTATATCTGCCCAGTTGTGTTGGCCCTAACCTCGGACCAGGCACAATGGAGCCACAGGACTGACCGTGACCCACTCCCTGGATACAGAGGCACAGAACCCTCCCCTGACCAAAGTCACCAGATGCTAAAGGGCTTGAGTTTAAAACATGGAGGTTATGTTTAGAACATGCAGCTGTATAGAGTACTGGTGAGGCCACACCTGGAGTACTGTGTGCAGTTTTAGATATAGAATCCCCAAAGTGTGGGGACAGGCCCTTCAGCAAAGCAAGCCCGCACCGACCCTCTGAAGAGTAACCCACCTGGGCCTATTCACTTACCCTATATTTACCTGAGTAATGTACCTAATCTACACAACTCTGAACGCTACAGGCAGTTTAGCATGGCCAATTCACCTAACCTGCACATCTTTGGATTGTGGGAGGAAATCCACACAGACACGGGAGAATATGCAAACTGCACATAAACAGTCGCCCAAGGTTGGAACCAAACCTGGGTCTCTGGTGCTCTGAAGCAGCTAACCACTGGGCCACCGTGCCACCCCTGACTTGGTCTCCTTACTTGGGAAAGGATGTATTGGCATTACAAAGGGTGCTGAGGAGGTGCACCAGGTTGATTCTGGAGTTGAAAGGGTTGGCTTATGTGGACAGACTGAGTAGGTTGGGTTATGTTCATTGGAATTTAGCAGAATAGGTGGGGAATCTAAGAGAAACATATAAAATGATGAAGGGATTTGATAAGATAGAAGTAGAGAGGATGTTTCCACTGGTGCGTGAAACTAGGGCAAGGGGGCATCGCCTCAGAATTAGAGGGGAGTAGATTTAGGACTGAACGGAGAAGGAACATCTTCACCCAGAGGGTTGTGAATCTGTAGAATTCCCTGCCCAGTGAAGTAGTCAAGGCTTCCTCAGTAAATGTTTTTGAAGCTAACATAGATAATTTTTTAGAACAGTAAAGGAATTAAGGAATATGGTGAGACAGCAAGTAAGTGAAGCTGAGGCATCGAAAAGATCAGCCATGATCATATTGAATAGTAGAGCAGACTCGACGGGTTCAGGTGGCCTACTCCTGCTCCTAGTTTTTAGGTTCTTACGTCTGACTGTGGTCAATCCCCGGACTGGTTTTGAAGGCTGCCGGGCTTACTATGCCAGGATCCCATGGCTATCGAGCGCTTCCATGAGCTTCAGTGAGGACTACTCCCCTCAGACTCTGAGAGCTGACTACCTGATTGATGCACATGGTGTGTGTGTTTGCTGTGTAAAGTGCTGGCATGTGGTGGAGGTGGGAGATTGACGTAACTCACTGCCATACAGCAAGATGGCTGCCCCCTAGACTGAGCACTGCTGACAGGGAAGGCAAGCCACTTGGTCATGTAACTGGACCAAGAAGCAGTGAAAGGCAGGGCATACAATGCAAGTCTATGCTTCCCAAACTTGTTGCAAGTGGATTGGAGAGATACCATGAGACTCCTGAGGAGTTGACCATTATTGGATGCCAATACCTGTGGACAAAGGGTCCGTGTGACTCATATCCGCGAGATGTGCCCTGAGGTGCGGTACCTTGGTGTCCAGCCCAGGGCAAGGCGAAGTTATCCGGTTACCAATCTGCCTTCCATGTCTAGATATCTCAGCACTTAGTTTGAGCATACTGCTGGTAGACTGGACATTGCATATTAAGGCAAAATGTGTATTTCATACGGTCACTCACAAGATAAAATCCCTCTTCTTGGGAAGCTCGCCTGTCCAAAGAGAGAATCATATCTCAACACCTGGAAATTTTAATAATTCACTCAAGGGATGTGGGTGTTGCTGGTTGGGCCAGCATTTGCTACTCATCCCTAGTTGCCTCTTGAGAAGGTGATGGTAAGCTGCCTCCTTGAACTGCTGCAGTCCACATGCTGTACGTACACCCACAAAGCCATTAACAAGGGTGTTCCATGGTTTTGATCCAGCAATACTGAAGGAATGACAATATATTTCCCAAGCCTGGATACTAAGCGGTGTGTTGGGGAACTTAATAAAGAGATGCTTGAGTTACTCCTGATGCCGAGACAGACCTTATCAAACTTTACGCATGATTCTGTCATATTTCTCACAAAAGCCTATCTGTTCAGGCCCCTATAAGATTCCACCACATTTCATTGATCGGAATGACTCTTCTTCAGAATAATTGAAAAGGTCCCAGGTCATTCGACTCAAGTTATTAACTCTGTTCCCCTCTCGAGACTGCCAGACCTGCTGAATCTCTCCAGCTCTTCCTGTTTGTAATTCAAACTCACACCAAGCCTGATATAGTCAGTCAGGTATTCCATCTCTTACAGATATTGAAGAAAATACTCTGAAATACATTGAACACTTCCCATACCTTGAATAAAGACAAAAAAAACTGTAGATGCTGGAATCCAAAGTAGACAGGCAGGAGGCTGGAAGAACATAGCAAGCCAGGCAGCGTCGGGAGGTGGAGAAGTCAACATTCCCTGAAGAAAGGTTATACCCGAAACATTGACTTCTCCACCTCCTGATGCTGTCTGGCTTGCTGTGTTCCTCCAGCCACTAGGAGTTAGTGAGAACTGCAGATGCTGGAGGGACAGAGTGAATAAAGAGATCCCAATGAGAAGTTCCAATCTAAAATGTCGGCTCCCCTTCTCCTCTTACGCTGCTTGACCTGCTGTGTTCAACCAGCCTCCTATTTGTCTACTTTGGATTGCAGCATCTGCAGTTTCTTTGTCTCTAACTACATTTGTACCACTGCAAAGTGTCTTTAAAGGATGCCCACTTTGAAAATATTTCCTGCCTCCTTCAGACGTGAACTCACTGAGTCCCGTTCTCACTGCCACACTTCAGTCCTCCATCTCTTCAACCACAATATGAAACATGCCCACCAGTATGGCCACGTGACCTTCCTCAGCTTCTGTCTTCACAACCATCTCATCCCTCAAGGCCTGCAAGTACATTGTAAACCCTCGAAGTTTGGACCCACCTTTGATGCTCCATACCTACAATATCTTCAATGCCTCCACAAACAGTTCTCTCTCTGCTCAACCTTCTCTGCAATGCAACAAGCAGGCCTCCCTTTCCCAAATTTGTGGTGGACCTCAACTCTTCTATATTCTGCACAGCAGTCCTGAAGAAGGGTTAGACCCGAAATGTTGGCTTCTCCCCCTTCTGATGCTGCCTGGCTTGCTGTGTTCTTCCAGCCTCTTGCTTGTCTACTTCTCATACCTTGGCTGCCATTGAAGAGAAGATAGGTTGTGCTGGTTTGACAAACTGAGCTCCAAGCTAAATGAAAAATATTCAGCCTGGAGCTTGATGACCAGTGGTGCTCTGTAGGGATGAGTTCTGTGACTGCTACTCTTTGTAATTTTTATTAATGACTTGGATGAGGAAGTGGAAGGGTGGGCTAGGAAGTTTGCTGATGACACGAAGTTTGGGTGAGTTGTTGATAGTGTGGAGAGCTGTTGTAGGTTGTAATGGAACATTGATAGGATGCAGAGCTGTGCTGAGAAGTGATAGATGGAGTTCAACCTGGAAAAGTGTGAAGTCATTCACTTTGGAAGGTCAAATTTGAATGCAGATTACAGGATTAAAGGCAGGATTCCTGGCAGTGTGGAGGAAGACAAGGATCTTGGGGTCCATGTCCATAAATCCCTCAAAGTTTCCACCCAAGTTGATAGGTTTGTTAAAAAAGCATATGGTGTGTTTTATTGGCAGGGGGATTGAGTTTAAGAGCCATGAGGTTATGCTGCAGCTTTATAAAGCCCTGGTTAGACCACACTTGGAATATTATGTTCAGTTCTGGTCGTCTCTTTATAGGGAAGATGTGGAAGCTTTAGAGAGGGTGTAGAGAAAATTTACCAGGATGCTGCCTGGAAGGCATGTCTTATGAGGAAAGATTGAGGGAGCTGGGGCTTTTCTCCTTGGAGTGAAGAAGGATGAGAGGTGACTTGATAGCAGTGTACAAGATGATGAAAGGCATAGACAGAGTGGATAGCCAGAGACATTTTCCCAGGGTGGAAATGTCTATCACGAGGGGACATAATTTTAAGGTAATTGGGCGATGTCAGAGATCGGTTTGTTACACAGAGAGTGGTGGGTGCTTGGAATGGACTGCCAGCGGTGGTACGAGAGTCAGATACATTGAGAAATTTAAGTGACTCTTGGGTAGGCACATGGATGATAGTAAAATGAAGGCTTTGTAGGTTAGTCTGATCTTAGAGGAGGATAAAAGGTCGACACAACATCGAGGGCTGAAATTCCTGTACTGTGCTGTATTGTTCGATGGGACCAAGTGTTGGACCACAATGACCCTGAGAGAAAACTAACATAATAACACAACAATTGTACTTCTGCACCTACCTGGCAGAGTTCATGTTAGCCTTCCTACAGCCTAGCGTCTTTAGTCTGTACAGAACTCTTTATAATGCAAACCTGTTGAATGTTTATGTTTCTTGGTGTAGCTGCAGTAGTCAACACGACCAAGCAGCTCCAAGTCCACAGGGAACCAGAAAACAGTACATTGTGTGAATCTCTGGGAAAAAGTTTAATTTGCTTTAATAATAACAGATTATAAAAACACCGCATGATAAATGAAACAGAGATACAAGTACACAACACTGAATAAATTAGACAAATAAATAAGCTTAGATCAAGACATCGCAAAACCGTTATAAAATCACTAAGGAGCTAATTCTACTAACAACTGAAATGAACAGTGCAGTTTAAGTCTAGTTCATAATGATTTCACTCATAAAAGTTAGAAATAAATTTGATTAACATTATGGATTCCTAAAATGTATAAGCCATACTTGAAGCTTCAGGACAGAAATTGAATGTGGTGATCCTATTTCCTCAAATCTAAACCACACTGTCCAATTTTAAACAGCTTAATAAGCAGAAGCATTTACATACGAAACAATGCTTAAGATAGTGCATACCGAAGAAAAAGCTTTGAAGTTCCATTATTTCAAAAGGAAACAGCATCCATATATTAAAGAAGCAGGTTATACATGGATTTACTGAACTGGTTCAACCCTCATGAGATGTTCACCACATCAATAATGCCTGCTTCAACATCAATTTCAATAGTTTCAACTTTGAGCCACTGGGATCACTACCCACTGAACTTATCCTCATCTCTGAAAATGTTGAGGTATGGATTAAATATTAACTAACTGAATGTGAAGCAGACCCTAGTGTTCAATTAGCTGAGGAGCCAAATACTACTTTAATATGAGAGAAACTCTTCTCTGAAAGAACTTAACCAGCTTGGATTTGTTCAATATCCTGTCCGTTGCTCGCAAGACAAAGTTTTTCACTGTGCCTCGGTACACGTGACAATAAATTCAATTCAATTCAATTTATTAATTCAATCATTGGGGCACAGGAGAAGGGAACGTTATCCTGTGACTATCATGGCAACTGATCCATATGTATTTGATGCTGGCACTTACAGTAAGACTTAGACCCTCACAGTTGGTGTGGTGGGGCCTTTAACCAGATACAACATGGCATTTGAGGCATCACTACTTTTCCACCTCTGCTCAAATTAAGTCCCTGGAAAGCACCACCAATTTAGTTGTTAACTGGTCAATTAATAAACATTTAAGAGTTTCATCCTATTGCTGGTATTCAGCGGTGTCATAAACCAAGAAAGCCAGCTGTGGGCAGAGGGACCTGCACCTTCTTGTGGAGACCCTGACTATTTTTCTTTGATTTTCCTAATTTTTCTTGGGTGGAACTGTGAGGTGAGGTAAGGGTGAGTTAAACTTTGACCAGCTGCGTGTTTCAAAAAGGCTGAGCAGACACAGATGTTTGCTCAACTAGGAGAACGTGAGGTAGCAGATGCTCGAGATGGGAGTCGAGAGCGTGGCGCTGGAAAAGCACATCAGGTCAGGCAGCATCCGAGGAGCAGGAGAGTCGATGCTTCGGGCAAAAGCCCTTCATCAGGAATGAAGGATTCTCCTGCTTCTCGAATGCTGCGTGACCTGCTGTGCTTTTCCAGCGTCACTCTCTCAACAGATGTTTGCTGTTGGTGACTGGCCTGGAAGATAATATAGTTTAATTACTGATATAAGGAACACTGTGTATGTTGCCATGGCCAGAGTTAACAGCTGGTTGGATGTTGAGTTGGGCAAGGAAAGGAAGTGGACTGCTAACCAGCCAACCACAGAGAATAATAATTAAAAAAAAGAAAAGAGAAAAGTCATTTTGACTGGTTTTAGTAAGACCAGAGTGGTTTGAAATCTTTAGGACTTGCTGTTGCTTTGACTCTCTCTAGTTCTCTATCCAGTGAAAGAATTGTTGAATGGTTCCTTAAGGACAGGGAGATAAAGTGGTTATGAAGGCATACGGTAAACTTGCCTTTATGAATCCAGGCACAGAATTTAACAACAGGGAGATAATGCTTGAACTGTATAAAAAGTTGTCAAGGTCTCAGGCTGGGAACATAGGAACAAAAGCAGAAATAGTTGGAAGACTTAGCAGGTCTGGCAGCATATGTAGAGAAAACCAGCATCATTTGTTTTGGGTCCAGTGACCCTTCTTCAGAACATAGGCTTCTTATTTAAGCACTTTAATGAGAGTTATGCAGTCACACAACACAGAAACAGATCCTACAGCCCAACATGCTGACCACAGATCCTATACTGAACTAGTCCCATTTTCCCACATCCCTCTAAACCTTTTCTTTACATCTACCTGTCTGAATGGCTTTTAAATGTTGCAATTTTACTCATCTCTACCACTTCTTCTGGCAGCTCGTTCCATTTATGCACCATCCTCTATATGAAAAAGTTGCCCCTCACGTCCCTTTTAAATCTTTCCCCTCTCACTTAAACCTATGTCCTCTAGTCTTGTATGGCTGTAACATGACATCCCAACTCCCGTACTCAGTGCTCTGTTCAATGAAGGCAAAGATGTCAAACACCTTCGTGTCACCACCCTGTCTACCTCCGACTCCACTTTCAAGAAACTATGCACCCCGAGCTCTCTTTGTTCAACATCACTCCTCAGGGTCCTACCATTAACTGTGTAAGTCCTGCTCTGATTTATCTTACCAAAATGCAACATCTTGCATTTATCTAGATTAGATTCCATCTGCCATTCCTCAGCCCGCTGGCCCAATTGATCAAGATCCTATTGTACTCTTAGATAACCTTCCTCACTACCCACTATGCCACCAATTTTGATGTCATCTACAAACTTACTAAATATGCGTGTAGGTTTGCTCGCTGAGCTGTAGGTTTGATATCCAGACGTTTCATTACCTGGCTAGGTAACATCATCAGTGGCGACCTCCAAGTGAAGCGAAGCTGTTGTCTCCTGTTTTCTATTTATATCTTTCTCCTGATGGGGTTCCTGGGCTTTGTGGTGATGTCATTTCCTGTTCGTTTTCTGAGGGGTTGATAGATGGCATCTAGATCTATGTGCTTGTTTATGGCATTGTGGTTGGAGTGCCATGCCTCTAGGAATTCTCTGGCATGTCTTTGCTTAGCCTGTCCCAGGATAGATGTGTTGTCCCAGTCAAAATGGTGGTTTTTATCATCCTTGTATAGGGCTATGAGGGAGAGAGGGTCGTGTCTTTTTGTGGCTAGCTGGTGTTCGTGTATCCTGGTGGCTAACTTTCTTCGTAGTGTTTGTGGCAGTCCTTGCATGGAATTCCTTGTGGCACGCCACTGGTCACATGTCTCCAGTCCAAATAATATCTCTCCACACCACCCTCTGTCTTCTACCTTTAAACCAATATTGTATCCAGTTGGCTAGGTCTCCCTGGATACCATGTGATCTGACCTTTCTAACCAGTCTACGATGTGGATCCATTTCAAAGGTCTTGCTAAGTCCATGTAGAAAATGTCTACTGCTCTGCCTTCAGCTATCTTCATGGTCACACCCTCACAAAGCTCAAAACAAGTTCATGAGACATGATTTCCAATGATGCCTATCCCTAATCAGTCCTTGCCTTTCCTAATCCATGTAATCCTATCTTCAGAATTCTCTCCAACAACTTACCCACCACTGACATCAGACTCACCAGTCTGTAGTTCCCTGGCTTTTCTTTGCGGCCTTTCTGAAATAATGGGACAACACTAGCCACTCTCCAGTCTTCCAGCATATCACCCATGGCTGTGGATGATCCAAGTATCTCTGCTAGGGAAAGCCGCTTGGACATTCCCTTGGCACCCACAAAAAAGTTTTCAGCAATATGACCCTTGTCCTCATTCCATGCCTGTTAACCACTAGCTGCCAATTCTAGACCTGTAATGCAGGCGCAACACAATGAAGCTCCTAGACGCATCAGTTCAGATACTTAACAATTCTGATTCCCTTTCTGTAAGAAGTATTTGTTACCCTGAATCTATCATTTTCATTGTCTTGGTTAAAATGAATGCAGGTAGAAAGAGACAGCCACAAACTGCCAGTGTACTTGTCTAAAATATACAGTGTAGTTCACCTGATAACTGTCGTGACTCTAGCACTGGTGACTAATGTCATTAACCACACATGTTGCAAAGAAGCAGTTCACCCATCAGTTCCTCTGCATGGATGAGTCCCCAGTCAGTTATAAATATATGTGCAACTCATTAAATAACATGAGAACCTGGTACTAAGGAACAGAAGACTTCTTTCTTATTTCAATTCATCCAGCTGAGATTGAGGCCATTTGGCTTATCATACCTTCATACAGTTCCCTAGCCCTCTCCCTAAAATTCTGGAAATGCTTTCTTTTCAAGTATTTAATCAATTTGTTTTTGCATTAAGCACCAGTCAGTCTTCTTTCTTGACTCTATCAGTATAGCTGTCATATATTTCATGACAATTTGAATATACACACACAGTGCCTCAGGATCAAAGGCAGGAAATAGCAAAGAAGGTAACATTTCACCATGATTGGGTGCCAAATCATAAGGATCAAGATTCCTGAGAAACTTGAAAAGTTTGCAGAGTGAAATGAAATCCAGGTCATTTTGCAGAGAAGTCAGAAAACACATTTGCACACAAATGATTGTGAAGATCTGAAGATCATTGGTGGATTAGGGAAGGCAGATGAACACAGGGCATGGTTAGGAACATGGGACTGGAATACTATAGCAATTACAGACACATGGCTCAGGGATGGGCAGGACTGGCAGCTTAATGTTCCAGGATACAAATGCTACAGGAAGGACAGAAAGGGAGGCAAGAGAGGAGGGGGAGTGGCATTTTTGATAAGGGATAGTGTTACAGCTGAATTGAGAGAGGATATTCCTGGAAATACATTCAAGAAAGTTATTTGGGTGGAACTGGCAAATAAGAAAGGAATGATCACCTTATTAGGATTGCATTATAGACCCCCTAATAGTCAGAGGGAAATTGAGAAACAAATTTACAAGGAGATCTCAGCTATCTGTAAAAATAATAGGGTGGTTATGGTAGAGAATTTTAATTTTCCAGACATAGTCTGGGACTGCTATAGTGTTAAGGGTTTAGATGGAGAGGAATTTGTTAAGTGTGTACAAGACAATTTTCTGATTCCAGAGAAGGTGCAAACCTTGACCTACTCTTGGGAAATAAGGCAGGGCAGGTGACTGAGGTGTCAGTGGGGGAACACTTTGGGGCCAGCGACCATAATTCTATTCATTTTAAAATAGTGATGGAAAAGGATAGACCAGATCTAAAAGTTGAAGCTCTAAATTGGAGAAAGGCCAATTTTGACGGTAATAGGCAAGAACTTTCAAAAGCTGATTGGGGGCAGATGTTCACAAGTAAAGGGATGGCTGGAAAAGGGGAAGCCTTCAGAAATAAGATAAAAGGGGTCCAGAGACAGAATATTCCCATCAGGGTGAAAGGGAAGGCTGGTAGGTAAAGGGAATGCTGGATGACTAAAGAAATTGAAGGTTTGATTAAGAAAAAGAAGGAAGCGTATGTCAGGTACGACACAGGATAGATCGAGTGAATCCTTAGAAGAGTTTTAGGCAGTAGGAGTATACTTAAGAGGGAGATCAGGAGGGCAAAAAGGGGACATGAAATAGCTTTGGCAAATAGAGTTAAGGAGAGTACAAAGAGTTTTTACAAATGCATTAAGGACAAAAGGGTAACTAAGGAGACAGTAGGGTCCCTCAAAAATCAGCAAGACGACCTTAGTGTGGAGCCGCAGGAAATGGGGGAGATACTAAACAAGTATTTTGCATCAGTATTTACTGTGGAAAAGGACATGGAAGATATAGAATGTGGGGAAATCGATGGTGACATCTTGAAAGATGTCCATATTGGGGAGGAGGAAGTGTTGAATGTCTTGAAGCGCATAAAAGTGGTAAATCCTCAGGACCTGGTCAGGTGTACCCTAGATCTCTGTGGGAAGCTGGGGAAATGATTGCTGGGCCCCTTGCTGAGATGTTTGTATCATCGATAGTCACAGGTGAGACGCCGGAAGACTGGAGGTTGGCAAACGTGGTGCCATTGTTTAAGAAAGGTAGTAAGGACAAGCCAGGGAACTATAGAACAGTGAGCCTGATGTTGATGGTAGGCAAGTTGTTGGAGGGAATCCTGAGGGACAGGAGGTACATGCATTTGGAAAGACAAGGCCTGATTAGGGATAGTCAACATGGTTCTGTGCATGGGAAATCATGTCTCACAAACTTGATTGAGTTTTTTGAAGAAGTAACAAAGAGGATTGATGAGGGCAGAGCAGTAGATGTGATCGATATGGACTTCAGTAAGGCATTCGACAATGTCCATGGGAGACTGGTTAGCAAGATTAGAAATCATGAAATACAGGGAGAACTAACCATTTGGATACAGAACTGGCTCAAAGGTAGAAGACAGAGAGTGATGGTGGAGGGTTGTTTTTCAGACTGGAGGCCTGTGTCCAGCGGTGTGCCACAAGGATCAGTGTTGGGTCCACTACTTATCGTCATTTATATAAATGATTGGGATGTGAGCAAAAGAGGTATAGTTAGTACGTTTGCAGATGACACCAAAATTGGAGGTTTAGTGGGCAGCAAAGAGGGTTACCTCAGATTACAACAGGTTCTTGACCAGATGGGCCAATGGGCTGAGAAGTGGCAGATGGAGTTTAATTCAGATAAATGCGAGGTGCTGCATTTTGGGAAAGTAAATCTTAGCAGGACTTATACACTTAATGGTAAGGTCCTAGGGAGTGTTGCTGAATAAAAGAGACCTTGGAGTACAGGCTCATAGTTCCTTGAAAGTGGAGTCGCAGGTAGATAGGATAGTGAAGAAAGCATTTGGTATGCTTTCCTTTATTGGTCAGAGTATTGAGTACAGGAGTTGGGAGGTCATGTTGCAGCTATACTGGATATTGGTTTGGAATATTGTATGCAATTCTGGTCTCCTTCCAATCAGAAAGATGTTGTGAAACTTGAAAGGGTTCAGAAAAGATTTCCAAGGATGTTGCCAGGGTTTGAGATTTAGAGAGAGATTGAATAGGCTAAGACGGTTTCCCTGGAGTATTGGAGGCTGTGAGGTGACCTTATTGAGGTTTATGAAATCATGAGGGGCATGGATAGGATAAAGAGACAAAGTATTTTCCCTGAGGTCGGGGAGTCCAGAACTAGAAGGCATAAGTTTAGGGTGAGAGAGGAAAGATATAAAAGAGACCTAAGGGACAATCTTTTCATGCTGAGGGTGGCATGCGTGTGCAATGAGCTGCCAGAGGAAGTGGTGGAGGCTGGTACAATTGCAACATTTAAGAGGCAATTGGATGGGTAAATGAATAGGAAGGGTTCGGAGAGATATGGGCTCGGTGCTGGCAGGTGGGACTAGATTGGGTTGGGATATCTGGTCAGCATGGATGGGTTGGACTGTAGGGTCTGTTTCCATGCTGTATGTCTCTATGACTCTGTGACTCTATGTTTAGTGGTTAATTAAATCTCCCACAAATTAGAAGCTTCAATTTAAAAAAAAAAAAAATTGGCTAACATTTTAAGAGGTATAGAGTCAAGGCAGGTAAATAGATTTAGCAAAACGAAAATCAGTCATGATCAAATCGAAGGGTGGACAAGGCCCAGGGAGCTAAATGAGGTTGATTCCTGGGTCTTCCTGCTTACTAATCCTGAGAAATCTTCTCAGACAAGGGGTGGCAGGGTTGCATGGTTTCCCAGTGGTTAGCATTGCAGTCATACAGTGCCAGAGACCAGGGTTCATTCCACCCTCAGGCAACTCTCTGTGTGGAGTTTATATACTTTTCCCATGTCTGCCTGGGTTTCTTCCCACAGTCCAAAGATGTGCAGGTTAGGTGCTAAATTGGTCTATAATGTCCAGGGATGTGTAGATTAGATGGATTAGTCATGACAAATGCAGGGATAGGGTGATGCTCTTTGGAGGGTCAGTATGGATTTGATAGGCTGAATGGCCTGCTTGGACACGGTAGGGATTATATGATTCTCAGACTAGTTTGTGCATTATGGCAACCCTCACCTCAATGTTCCCCGTCATTTTCCTTTGTCCCAGCAAGACTATAACTCGAAGTACGTTTATTGTGTTCATGGGTCTGTTCACAATTTTACAGCTTTTCATATAACATGGAATTGCACACGAACAGAACTATTGCACTTTCGTAGTACCAACTGTATCTCCTCATGCATTACGTTCTATCTCTACTTTCATACTTCCTGATAGAGATTACCACCTAGTAGCTGTATTCTCCCTCTTTTCTATCTGCCCTCACACACCCAACACTTAGACTTTTACCTGATCTTCCTTGATACTAGAGATCACATTTTCAGGAAGGTAGATGAAGAGTAAAAATTTGTGGGGAGAACGCATGCATCTTGAAAGTCAAGGCTTAAATCACAAGGAACTTTGAAAATCTATTTCCCCATGCTGAACAGTGAAATAGAACTCATATAGCCTGGTGTCTCATCCATTAACCAGGACTGGTTCAGGTAATCCATGGTTTCCAGGCTGGTATTCAAAGCATGGTCAATGCTACATAGTTCAATGACTGTGCTCCCTATCGATAATCAATGACTGAACTGCATGATAAACCTGAAAGCATCCATGGAAAGAAAGCAAGCTGACGTTCTGAATCTACATGACTCTTCATCAGAACTGACGTATGGAGGGGGCAGCACTTCTGCTATTGTTGGGGGGTGAAGGGTGCAGAGTATCGGGGGAGAAAAGACGTTAATAGTTCAGATTAAGTGATCAGAATGTGAGAATGGCAGAACAATGGTGTGGCATCAGAAATAATTCCAAACAACATAGAGAATGCACCTTCAGATGCTTGCTGCAGTAGGTGTAAGAAAGCTTAGCAAGGCCCCAATGAGAATTGAACCCACAACCCCTAATTTAGGTACACCAGTGCTCTAAACACTGAGCTATACAGCCAACAACTTGAATCCTGCTGAAGGGCTTTCCTGAAACGTCGATTTTCCTGCTCCTTGGATGCTGCCTGACCTGCTGTGCTTTCTCAGCACCACTCTGATCCAGACTCTGGTTTCCAGCATCTGCACTCCTCACCTTTGCCCAGAACAATAGTCTGTCTAACTATCACACTGGGAAGGACAGACAGTCCCACTGGGGTGGGGTGGGGGGT
>NC_057730.1:38890294-38902570 GCF_004010195.1 Chiloscyllium plagiosum
ACAGAGAATGTAACAAGTACAGCTGAAAGAAAGGGAAGAAATGGGGGATGATTCACAGTCTGAAGGTGCTGAACTCAATATTAAGTCTAGAAGGCTGTAAAGTGCCTAGCCTGAAGATGGGATGTTGTTCCTCCAGTGTGCGCTGTGAGGAACACTGCAACATGCCGAGGACAGACAAGTGGGCACACGAGCAGGGTGCTGTGTTAAAATGACCAGCTATGAGAAGGTTAGGGTCATGCTTGAGCACAAACTGGAGGTGTTCTGCAAAGCAGTCACCCCATCTGTGTTTGGTTTCCCCAGTATAAAGTACACCACGTTGGGAGCAGCGAATATGATGCACAAGATTGGAGGAGTCCTGCAGTTAGAAACACCATCGTTCTACCATTCTCACATTCTGATCACTTAATCTGAACAACAACATCTTTCTCCCCCAGCACTCTGCACCCCACCACCCCCACACAACTCCACCCTTCCTCCCCCACCCCACCAACCCCCACACAACTCCACTCCTCCCTCCAGCCCACCCCTCCACCCCCAACTATAGCATAAATACTGCCTCCTCCACACTCCACTTCAGCTCTGATTCGGAAATATCTCGACCAGAAATGTTTGTTCCCTCTCCATGGATGGTGCCCGACCCGTTGTGATCTCCAGCGTTTGTTGTTTTCAGTACAAATTGCAGCATTGGCAGTAATTTGCTTCCAGAAGGTGTTTGATACTCATTGGGACAAAATCTTCAGTCCATGTGTTTATCTAGATGATGAACCATGGCCACTGGATTATTTCCTTTCTTGTTGTCTTTGAACTCTGGGTTTGATCTTGAATGGGATGATATTCCTCAGTCCCACTCAATAAAGGCAACTGAACACTGCCGGCCACTTTCATTCAGCTCCCCCACCTTACCGTTCCAACCTGCCAGCTCAGCACTGTCCCCATGACCTGTCCTACCTGACAATCTTCCTTCCCACCTATCCGCTCCACCCTCCTCTCTGACCTATCACCTTTACCCCCACCTCCATCTACCTATTGTACTCTTGGCTACCTTCTCCCCAGACCCACCCCATGTCCATTTATCTCTCCACCCCAGAGACTCCCTGCCTTCATTCCTGATGAAGGGCTTTTGCCTGAAATGTTGATTTTCCTGCTCCTTTGATGACTGCCTGACCTGCTGCACTTTTCCAGCACCACTTTAATCTAGACTCTTATCTCCTCACCTTCCTACTGCAGAGTGGCTGGGTGCCAGGGCAGCTACCTTTACATAATCCTTGGTGAAGGAGTCTATAATGCTCTCACCTTTGTAGCTCTGAGGTTTTCTCAGGTTCCTAGCGCCTTGCCGGCTCGCCCACCCCCCCACCCCATTTGCTGAACTCCTCAGCTCACATCCACCCTCAACTCCTCCCCTCCAGTTTGAGTTCACCACTCCTTCAATCAAAGCTACACTCTCTTTGCACTCTTTCTTCTACCCCATTCAGAGACCCCTCTCCCGCACTGGAAGCTCTTCGATTAACATCCACACTCCATCCCACTCTCATGCCAACAGCTTGAGGTTTCGGTCATTGAGCTTAAACACTGGGCTTGTCCACCCTCCCCACAAGTTGTTTTTTTCCAAAAACAAAAATGCAGGACATTGTTGAGGAACGCGAGTAGGAATGGACAGTAGAGATAGAACAGCCCCAGTCTGCTGGAGATATTTGTAAGCAACCTGTTTGGACAGACCTGGAGTAGCCGGGATTTGAAATCCAGGCCTGGCTGCCAGGTAGGGATGTGACCACAGGGATGTACCACAAGCCAACAGCTTGTGCTGCTTGATGGGCTGCCCTATATTGGATTGATCCCACCAACATTGAAGGGATTGTGTTAAACAGCATTTAGAAGACCCACAATAATCACAGCTGGAAGTTTCAAGGCCACACTGAGAGTTGATCAAGTGATAATGGATTGTGAGGGAACTACTACCACAGTAACACGTATCCACTCAGCGTTCATCAAAAAGTCATTAAGTGTGACTCCAGTGGAGCACAGATCAGTAACTGCTGTGAAATGATCCAACCTCACACACACAGCAGAAACGTGCTTCAAAGACAATTCAGGTGGTGCTGCTTCTAAATGCTTTAAAATATGATTACATTACATTATTATGAATATTTAAGCACTTAAATACTAACCTCTTTACTACTTCCTCCCCATACACCATTATCTTCAACAATCTTCTTATCTCAGATGCTAATTAAAACGGATGATTATACAACATGATTCAGAGTCACTTTTTTTCCCCCATCTTCTAAAACTTCAACTAAATAAACATTGATAACAGTGCTTCAGACAATTGGGAGCAGGAAGAGAGTGCCCAGGACTTGAGATGAGAGAACTAAGATGGTGTTCATGGATTCATGAAGGGGGGAGTGATGGGTAGTGAAGAGACCCACCATGAATTGGGAGAGACAAAGGAAATCAGTAAATCTGGCAACATCCTCAATCTTGGGTGTAGAAAATACGTGAGGGGGGTCTCAATGACTTAGAGAGGAGAAGGATACCAAGGGAATCAAGGAGTGTGAAACCAGTGCGAGACATTGAGATGAAAGATCAGCCAATAGTTTTACTGAATTGAAGAGAAGATGAAATGCCCTGCTCTGATTTCCTAGGGTCTTGAGTCCTTAAGAGGTCTCATTGATTTGGGGGGGTGGGGTGAGGGCAGAGAGGAAGAATTTGGGGGTGGGCATTGGAGTGCTACATTACCTACCAATACATAAATCCAATTGATTAGATAGATTCCTACAGTGTGGAAACAGGCCCTTCGGTCCCAACAAGTCCACACTGATCCTCCGAAGAGTAACCCACCCAGACCTATTCCCCTACATCTAACATCTGACATCTGCATCGAATGAAGCAGGACCAGCACAGAATCATTAGCTTTGACTGTGCTGCACATTTGATGGATTTGTACATGATTAATTTAAATAATTCACAATTTCTCTGTAAAATTGTTTCCAGTGATCCAACATATGACCCATACACCTTTCTGGCTCATCTCCGGCAGTACCATGTTTCCTGCTTTCAATCACAGAAGCGAAAGATTATTCTTAAACAGAATGCAAAGGTACTGGATACAATCACAGGCAACAGATGATGCTACATCTATAATTTGATCTTGGGGTGCACATTATGTACACTGAGTTTAGCTTTGTGGAAATCCTCCAAATAGATTGCTGCACTGCAATTGGTTTGTGAGGTCTCCTTGAAACCTCAGTGTAATTACATAGCAGAACAAATGTGTGAAATGACTTTTTTTTCCCAAACAGAGAAAGCAGGACAATGAGTCAGACCGTGTGGTTGGCTGCAATTATCCCCCTAACCCTTTAATGAACATTGGTCCCGACTACCTAGGGTACACGCGCGGCAGGAGAGAAGCAGTAACTATATTAAGAGCAGTTGCCATAGTGATTGTTTAAATGAGGCTCTGAAGAGTGACATGTCTAATTGCCTGATGTTAAATTGTTTGTAACGCTGTTCTACAACTAGCCCAGAGTGTGTACCTTAATAAGCCTCAGATCTGCACTGATGATTAAGGGATTTGAAATGTCACTGGACATTAGCTTTACATCAGACAGCACAATGGATGGGATGGATGGAATTAGCTGTCCACAGGCTGTGGCATTGTAAAGTGGTTATCGTTACTCTGGCAACACAAGACCAACTCAACTTAAAAGCTGAAAAATTACTGGAACTACACGACAAAGGCTTGGTTATTGCTCCAGATCATTCAGCAGAATCTAACACTAAACAATATCCCTTGGGTAGGGTCAGGGGTCAGCTGGAAGCAATCCTGGGGAGGACATTAATGGGGTGAACAGCTGAATTGAAAAGCACAGCATGTTAGGAACATTGGAAAAAAGGGTGACGAATCAGCCCTTCCAGCCAATTCCGACTTACAATTAGAGGTCAGCTAATTTGTATCTCCACCCCTCCATGTCATGGACCATCCCAGGAGGGGCATGAAAATGCAGGGAGTGGTGATGGTCACCAAAGCAAGAGGCACATGTGGCGTCAGCTGGGTCTCAATTGGCCTCCTGAGAGAGAAGATCAGGGGTTCACTTCCCATGATTTTTCCAGTGAAGTGCTGAGGAAGATCTGCATTGTCAGAGTGGGTGCCTTTAAAGTACTGTCCAGCCCACTCATGTTTTTCATTCAGTTGTGGGACCTCAGCATCACTAGCTGAAACAGTATTTATTACGTGGATATAAAAAAAAATCCCATGGCTCATTTGAGTAAATTTACTTTCCCCACAGTTTGGTTAGTTTTCTGGGTGTCCAGATCAGGGTCCTGAGACCAGTAGACCTGATTCTGATTCCATTCAATGGAATATAAAACGAGCAGTTTATATATGGGCCTGGCCATCGCTCTGTTGGAATCTCACCCAAACTAGAAAGGCTAAGAATCCACTCCACCATTGTAATAGGGATACATAACAGAGTTAGGGTGAAACGTATATTGGGCAGTTGTGTGGTAATTTTGTTCCACGCTTTGTTTTTGCTGACCCCAACACCAACTCATGATTCGAGTTGTGAGATTCATGTCACAAAATGCCCCAGCGCACTTCACAAAAATCTTATCAAACAAAGTTCAACATGGAGTGACATAAAGAGGTGTTCGGACCCCTCGGACAAAACTGTGATCGGGTCGATAATATAAAATAAAGAATTGCAGATGCTGGATATCTGAATAATAATAATAAACAAAAATTGAAATTACTTTAGAAACTTAGTAGGTCTGGCAGCATCTGTGCAGAGAAAAACAGTTAATGCTTTAAGTCCAGTGTTCCTTCTTCAGATCAGGATATGCTGAGATAGTTAGGTTTAAGGAGCATCTTAACAAAGACAAGAGAGTAGAGAAGCTTAGAGATGTGTTTATGGTCTCTGTGGTTGAAGTATCAATTAGAATGATGGCATCCCCACAGTGTGGAAGCAGGCCATTCGGTCCGTTGAGTCCACAGCGATCCTCTGAAGAACATTCCACCGAGATCAACCCATCCCATCCCTGTGACCCTGTGCTCTATTCCCCGTGGCTAATCCTGCACATGTCTGGACACTATGTGCAAGTTAGCATGGCTAATCCACCTAACCTGCACATCTTTGGACTGTGGGAGGGAACTGGAGCATCCAGAGGAAACCCATGCAGACATCAGCAGATTGTACAAACTCCACAAACACAGTCCCTTGAAGAGTGGAATTGAACCCAGTGTCTGGTGCTGTGATGCAGCAGTGCTAATCCAGAGTGACCGTGCCACCCCCAGTTGACAATGAGAATGCTGAAGAGGTCAATATTGGAGGAAAGCAGATACAGTCAGTTCTGATATAACACAATAGTTCCCATTATGGTGCGATCTCGCTTTATGAGAAAATTGTGTAATAGCTGCACCATTTAAATTAATGGGGCCGGAATCATGTTATAGCCAATACAGGTATGGAAAGTTCGGGTTCTACAAATAACCATCTAAATTCTTCAATCACGTTCGAACCAATTCGCATTGTAGAAAAACGCGTTATAGCAGAACCAACTACCTTGAAGGGTTGCCGAGTTGACAGAGTTAGGACCGTGTTGCAGTTTGAACACAACATTGGGATTTTTAATGTCACGATGTTAGAATTAAAATAGAAAAAGAAATATAGCAGAGGAAACACCAGCCTGCTGGTGTGTTATTGTCCGCTTTGCACTCAGCAGCTATTGTGTTCAGGATGACATTGATGCACAGTCACCACAGGACGACTGTGTTTACAACTTAACAACAACAAGAGGACCCTCTCCCCATAGGAACCACACAATACTGGACATAGCAGGGAGCAACAGACGCCAAATTGAGAGAAAATCGATGCTCTGTAATGATGGTTTAATGGTTTCACCAGAGAGCCTCAATCTACCTTATACCTCAAGAGAAAAAAGACAAGGAATAAGTTCCTTCTCCTCCACCAGGCTGACATAAGCACTCGTTAACGAGAACTAATCTTGTCAGAGCAAATACACTTTTCAAAACAAATAAGCAGCACTGTAACTTGCAAACTGCAATCAGTGAGCAGAAAAAAATAAACCAGGAGAAATATGTAATAAAATTCAATCAGTGAGCCTCAATCAACTCTTTTTAATCTGTCATTGCTTCCATGTATTGACAGTAACAGTGGAAGTAGGAATTCACAGTAATTTGGAGACGAATAAAGTTCGCACATTCAATATTTCAATTCTTTCTGCTCAGATTATTGAAAAATCCTAAAATGAAGGGAAGATATCAAGCCTAGCCCACCCATTTGGAAACTGACAGGATCAGGTGGCATTATAACCTGGCTGATTTTACACTTCATTGAACTCAGTTGAGATTAACATTGGGCAGGATGTATAACTTGTATTCCACCTGATCCCACAGGCTGGCAGAATTGGTTAAAATTATCCCTGAGGAGTCTGGAAGAGAACATTTCTACCAATGGAGCTGGTTAACATCCAAGGTTATGGTCATTCCACTTGGTAAACAAATGTGTTAATATAATATGGTGTTGCACATCAATGTGAATACAAATAAGCATACACAAACGCACTGCTGTCTTCATTTATCTTACTGAGAGGCGGATATGTATGCGATTCTGTGGGAAGGCGCCGGAGCAGAGATGTGGAATTGGTATGGAAGAAGTGCAGCCTGATGTGAGCTGTCAAGGATCATTTTCACTCCCTTCAGGAAGTTCAACTGATTCCAATGTTTTAGACGTGTCAGTAGGTATTCTGTTGCCGTTGAGAATGAAACGCTGGGAATGAATGAACTGTATCGGATTCCCAGAAGTATTTGAGGTGGAGGTTGCAAGTAATTGAAGTAAGTGAGCACTCCATGTGTCCTTGTCAGCAGGCCTGCTGCACAATTGGAGGAAGATGTCACATCAAGTCATCAGGTCTGGCAAGTGATCAAATCAGAAATTCAAACCTTGCTGCAAAAGCAAGAAAATGACTTCCTCTTGTTTGAGGTTTTGAATCGGCGGGGTATCACTCCTATTTTAGTCTCTCTGAGCAAGGCTTGAGTGGTCACTTCAGTCAGGTGGATGTATACAAGGTGGGCAATCACAACATTCCTCTACAGGCAGGCATCCTTCATGCTCTCCCGTATGGCTCCGAAATTCGAGCTGTATGCAGAGGCCACCTCAATGCCCTTGTGAAATACCATCAACGCTGTTTGAGGCGGACTCTCTGCATGATTTGGGAGGACGGGGTTCTAACATCAGCCTCCATGAAAGAGACAATAGGACCAGCATCCAGGCCACCATCATCCAAAACCAACTCCTCTGGACCAGCCCCATGCTTACTGTGCCTGAGTCACAACTACCAGAGCAAACCTTCTTTGCCCAGCTCCAGGAAGGCACTCAATCCAGAGGAGGACAACAGGAGGATTTCAATGACATCCTGAAGGTTTCCCTTGAGAAATGTAACTTAGATATCAAAACACAGGTGACCCTCGCCCACATGAAATAAACTTGGACGAAGGAACTCAACTCTTGAAGAGAACTCGTATGTAAGGGGAGGTAAGGTAAAGGAACCAGAGAAAGGAATACCAATTACCTCAAAGCCAAGGACCACTTCCGCCTCGCGGAAACACCAACCATATGTGTGATTCAGGGTATGGCTCTAGTACTACACTCATCAGCCATGCAAGGACCCACACACCCTGTGACATGGCATTTCTGAAGTGAAAATTCTCCTGAACTTCAGCGGTTGCCAATTCTGGACATGAGCTAATGCTTTCATCACAGATCTGGGGTACTTCACCTTCACGACATTGCTCTGGTACACTGGCTTCTGGGAAAGGAACAGACTCTTTGGTATGCAGTTACTTTATAGAATTGTAGAGTCCCTACAGTGTGGGAGCAGGCCATTCAGCCCATCATCAACCCTCCAAAGAGCATCCCACACAGTTCCACCCATCTCCCCCTCCCTGTAACCCTGCATTTCCCATGGCCTATCCACCTAACCTGCACATCTTCGGACTGTGAGAGTAAACTGGAGAACCCAGAAGAAACCCACGCAGACACAAGGAGAGTGTGCAAAGTCCACACAGACAGTTGCCCGAGGCTGGAATCGAACCTAGGAGCCTGGCGCAGTGAGGCAGCAGTGCTAACCACTGAACCACCGTATGACTTTAAACTTGACTGCAAATGAAACAGCCCCTCTGTAACTATATTTTCAAAAGTTGAAATCATACTTGGAAGTATTGAAAACAAAGAAAAATGTCACAACTTATTTAATTCCACTCTGATTTTTCTTTTTCTGAAGAGTTGTTGGTTACAGGCCTGTAGAAAATAGTATTTAGTTCCTGGAAACTTCAAGAGGCTGGCAACCCTACCTCAGGTATAAGATAATGCCTCAAATGGTTATATTTTGAAGGAGATGAAACAGTGAACGTGAGAGGAATGGAAAATGAGAGGGAGAAAAAACTTAAAACTCAGAGGAGGTTTCCAAAGTAAGGATAGAGTTAGCAATATGGTGGATGTTGGGATATAGTTTGACAGAACAATTGGAATCTTATGTCTGAAGAGGAGATTATTGTTTGTCCAGACATAATGCAGTAGCAGATTCCCAGGTGAGGCCTTGGAAACAATTGAAAACACAGCAAGTGAGATATTTTTTATAACTACTGAATAGGACACAGGAGACCAATGGGCTTTTGAAATGAAGAGTTGATTAGAGCTCACAACATGTAGGCATGGCGATGGTCTGTCGTATTCTGAGCAAGTTGTAACCAAAGGTGAGCAGTCTAGTGAGGAGAAATTGAGCAGATCATACCTGGAAGTTAAGGGTTTGGCAACGCAGGAGCATAGGCAGATGCTGTTATCAATAGCGTACAACTGAACAGCACAGAAATTGTCCCATTTCCCTCACTCTTTCCCCATTTCCCTGGAAATCTTTGCCTTTCAGGTTTTTATCCAGTTCCCTTTTAAAAGTTACTATTCAATCTGTTTGCATCACCTTTCCAGGGACTCTTTTCCTGATTACAAATCACTATGAAAACAATCCCTCGCTCTGCTGACTCCTTTGCCAAATATCTTAAATCATGTCTCTGCATCCATTAGTTAACAACCTTCCAAACAGCATAAATAGTTCATCCTCATTGACCTCATCGAATCCTTTCAATGAAAGAAAGCAATCTTGTTGATGAGATGATGTTGCAGAAATTCTCAGCTCCGTTGTTTTTAAAATTCATTCATGGATGTGGGCTTCATTAGTTGGACGAGCAGTCATTGCCAGTCACCAATAGCCATTGAGAAGGTGGTGGTGAGGCGATGACTACAAACCATTACAATGTTCTACACTTGAGGTGCTAAGGCAGGAACTAGGGAAGTTCACAGCTTGACAGTTAATGCGTGGGTAACGGTGGGAGTCAAAGGGAATGGCTTCAGTTTACCTCAATATGAAGAAAATTCTTGATGATTCAGGTCTTAATGTGGCACTGGCAGTTAGAGAGCTTCATTGAGATTAACGGTGGGACAGAGGGGTAAAGATGGCTTTCAGAAGAGTGGGCCGTTCAGCCCCTGAGCCTGCTTCTAGCATTCAGTTAAACCATGGCCGATAAGTATTGTAACCCCATCTACTCATCTTGGATCCGTACTGTTCAATGCTCTTGCCTAACAAATTGATCAATTTCAAGTTAATTATTTTCAATTGAACTGCAGCCTCAAATTTCTTGGGGAAACTCAATTTGAAATTTCCATCAGATTTTATTTTAACTTGAACTAAACAGCCCAGGTCTAGCTTTGTTATGTCCCCTTGTTCTAGACGCTCCCATTGGAGGAAATATTTTCCTTATCTACCATGTAATCTTCAATTGCCTGAAATAGCTCAGTTAGATCACTCTTTAACGTTTATACTCAAAAAGGAAAACAAGGTTGGTCGGTACAACAACTTTAGCTTAACTCTTTAGCCTCCACATCAGTTGGTGAATCGATGCTGCATTGACTACAAGGCCAATACATTCATCAGTATGTAACTGAAAGAAGATGTCACTCAGGTACAAGAGGGCCCTGATTCACAAATGGCCAATGTATGAATGCTCATACTTACAAATGTGATCTCACACAAGGGTGTAATTTTAAAGATTGACATGTGAACATTTCCTGTATTTAGGGACAGCTCCTTTATATCATTGTGCATTGAGTTCCGACTGGTGTACAAATCGACTTGCAGGTGGACTCAAGAATGGAACACATTCTTAACACGGGAACTGCCTGTGTACCATGTTAATGTTGGGCACTAATTACTGAATGATGTGGCATACCAGAGGCAGGAGATTAGATTCGATTACTTACAGTGTGGAAACAGGTCCTTCTGCCCAACAAGTCCACACCAACCCGTCCAAGCGTGTCCCACCCAGACCCATTCCCCTACATTTACCCCTTCACCTCACACTACGGGCAATTTAGCGTGGCCAATTCACCTGACCTGCACATCTTTGGACTGTGGGAGGAAACCGGAGCGCCCGGAGGAACCCCACGCAGACACGGGGAGAACGTGCAAACTCCACACAGTCAGTTGCCTGAGGCGGGAATTGAACCTGGGTCTCTGGCGCTGTGAGGTAGCAGTGCTAACCGCTGTGCCACCGGTTGTGTTGTGCATGAAAGAGCAAATGTTAGGATAGATGTTTGGATGAGCGTACTGAAGCAGTGGGGAGGCTGACAATCATAAGACAGAGATTCAAGTAGGTCACAGTCTTATTTGTGACTTTCATTCTGTGAACCCCCAGTGCGGTGATTAAGGCAAAGTCAACTTGAGGGGATTTAGAAACAAGAGTAATGGGAGAGACGGAAGCAAGGTTGAATGACGCACTCACTAACTTTGCAAAGAATGGGCTGATTGGGGCAGTATTTTCTGTAACAGGGAAAGGCATGAGGGTTTAGATGGTGGGAAAGTGATAATGGTCCTTTTAGAGTACGGACACTGCCAGAAAACGGGAACAGTTTGATAAAATCAGAAACTTGGAGCAAGAAGAGATGAAAGGGACAAATAATAAAATCACATTGAATGCTTGGGTGGAGACGAGATCAGGGAAGAGATAGGTGCCAGGTGATATAAGGCATGGTCAGTATGGTCTACTGGACTAGTTTCAAACAGTGGACAGATTGGAGAGGAATTTTCCAGATTCTCTCCCTCTTTGGCCTTAGGAAAGTACCTGATTTAGAAGACTTGTTTTCCCACAGTGACTTTCATAACCTTAGGATAGTTTTAAGGGCATTTTAGCCCTTATTTTTAAGATACGGTCAGTATTGTAAAGCAGGAACCACAGCAGCCAAGTGACACACAGAATGTCCCACAAACAGCAATGTGATGATGATGATGAAATAATTGATTTTAGTGATGTTGGTTGGCCAGTAAATATTGATTTGGGACACTCAGGACTACTTTGAATAGTGCAGTGGAATCTTTAATATCCACTAAGGAAGCAAGTGGAGGTGCTTGGTTAATATTGCATCTAAAGGAAGGCATCTCTGATTGAGCAGTATTCCCTACTGGTAATGACAGCTTAGAGTGTGTGTTCAGTTATCTCAAATCTCTCATCATATTCTGAATGAGGCCTAACTAGGAACAAGCAGTATATTACATTTGATGCTAGACAAACCATCAATAAACACCACAGGTCAGCTCCTGAAATTAAGTTTGCAATGAACCATTTCTTTATTTTACTGATTTAAAGGAATTATCACTACTAGATAGCTCTGAACATTCCTCTGCAGTTGTATTTATCAGCACATTTAGCAACAGAGTCACTGCTGAAGCAGCATCAGATTTCATGTTCCTCACATGTCAAACCAAAACGGGAGAGAAGCAGAGTTCAGGCAGACTCACTGCCTCTACACAAGAATGATGATTCCTCCTTCAAATGGCAAATACCATGACAAGTATTTATGCAGAATCGCGCTTAATAACAGTAGACAGGGCAAGGGGGGGATGGATCAAAATAAACACCAGTAGTGGACTCATCAGCATTTAAATCAGAACAGAACAGACTGTGTAATATGGATCCACAGGTTGATTTGTTGGGGCTAAACAAGTCAACAAGTAGGATCCATGCAGTTCAAATAAGGTTTGTACACTGTTTTACATCAATGGTTTGTATAGCTCCTCTCTGGTCCAAACAGGAAACTTACACACTGTGATTTCAAAAAAAATTCCTCCTTGGCTTAAAAATTCTCTTCTCTCTCATCAGTCCTCCATTATTTCATCCAGCTCTACAACTCTATGTTCTCCTCTCCAGCTCTA
>NC_057730.1:38903070-38937375 GCF_004010195.1 Chiloscyllium plagiosum
CCTCCAACTCTATAACTCTCAGTCCTCCCCTCCAACTCTACAACCCTCTCTCCGCCCCTCCCGCTCTACAACTCTCTCTCCTCGCCTCCTGCTCTACAACTCTCTGTCCTCCCCTCCAACTCTACAACTCTCTGTCCACCGCTCTATCTCTCTGATTTCTTGTATATCCCCAACCTCTTTAGTCTTCCACTGGGTGCTTTCTCTTCAGCTGTGGGCCCAATACTCCATCATCATTTGTCTAAGCTTATCCAGCAGTGACCAATGCCTTGCTGTGGCTCAGTTCATCAAACTTCTATCTCTCAGTTCGGAAATTTGTGTGCTGAAGTCCCCTTTCAGCACAAAAATGGAAAATCAATGTCATGCCAGTCAGTGGAAGAGACTGATGTACACTCAGAGGTGCTTGCATTTGGGTGAAATGTTAAATCAGAGTTCCATTTGCCATCTTATGCAGATGTAAAACAGTGATTGGCATTGTTTACAAAAAGAACAGAAAAGTTTTCTCTGGTGTCCTGATCAAATTTTATTACGAAATCTACATTATAAAAACAGATCCTCTGGTCAGGAGAGCATTGTTGCTTGAGTGTGCTGAATGGCTGCCATGTCTCACAACAGTGACTGTGGAAATTCGTTAGCTGTGAAATACTTTGGGACTACAGTCATTACGAAAGGCACTGAGTAAATACAAATTCCTTCTTGCTTTGCCCTTCTCTCTTCCTTTAAAACATTTGGTAACTTGTGCTATTACCTCCTCACGTGGTTGAGTGCCAACTTTTGATGGATTCTCTTCGTTCAAGATTTTGGTCATCTATTCTAATCGCCATTTGTTGGTCAGGATCAATTTCTCGCTTTGCAATGTTCCAGCAAACTGAAAGTGCCATTTAAATTAAAGTTGTTGTCGTTCAAAAGGTAATTATTCTTGTGCGTTGCAATGTCAGAGGGCAAATGAGTTTTTTTCCAAGACTGACTGAAATAAAGGTTCCAGTGGAGCATGGACTAGTTTTACCCAATGGCCTGTTACTCTGTGATTCTACAGAATTCTGTGGTGAGAACACTGGAACAATGGGTGAAGTTGATCACTCAAGAACTGTATATACCAATGTGGATTGGTAAAGCTTTAATACAGCAGCTAAGTTGTATTTCCATGTATTTCTGTTTTTTATTCATTTTGACCACACATGCAAACTCTGCTATTATTCTGGTGAATCTTTTCCTTCCTCTGTCCAAGAACTTGCTATATTTATGTGTCCAGGATTTAAACTTCTTGGCCTTCCCATCTTTCCATGCATTTGGCTTCTACTGGACTTCACACCAGCTTTAGGAAGAGGACAATGGCCATAGATTCATTCCACAGGACCAGCCACCTCTCCTGCGAAAGAGGTTACCTCGCCACTTAAAACTGCTTTCCTTTTAAAACAGAAGTAAGTCAGGGAGCTCCATGAGTTTGGCTGACTGACTGTCAACCTTGGGGGATGGAAAGGAGAACAGGAGTAGTCATCATACTTATATTGTAGGGAGTGCCTGAATGGCCTCATTTCGGGAGACATCGACGTGTAATACTGACATTGGGAGGTTCCATTCTGTGGCACAATGATGATTAGTTGTCTAAGATTTAGAAACCAACCAGCCAGATGCCAAAAACTAGGTGCATCCGGTTATTAAATGATATATATGCAAGTTATTTCAAATAATTAGACTGCTCTAGGTCAATAAAATCTCAAATGTCAATGGTTAGATCAAATGAGCTTTAAAATACACAGATCAGTGCACTTTCAAAACCTGTTCTCTCTTCATGTTATTATCTTTCAAGCTATATCTGGAACGTTGTGTTAAGTTACGGTTTGTGAGAACCTAAATATTTAACTCATAGTTGAGGTAAACTTACAAAAGGAGGATTTGAAAGATTCAGAAAAACACAAGCATTTCAGTACCAATGTTTAACTGTTGATGTTCCATGAAACATGAAGAAGCCATTATCACTGGCATTTATAGTTTCACTCAGACCCTATTTCTACATCCCGGCAGGAATAGAACTCTGGTGCTTTTAAAGTTCCAGGTGTGAGTCACTAACTTTACTGCCCCATTCCTGCTCTGATCACCCACCATTTTATTTGAGGCCATCCCAAGGTTTCACAAGAAATGTTTCATTTGATTGAAAACAAAAGGTGAGGGAAACTGCTCTTAACATTGGACATACAGTGGGCTCAAGTTCCAGGCCAAATAAGTCTAAAGATCCGATCTAATTCAGGTAGGTCCATGTTCCAATAAAGGTAAGCGAACCAAATGCCTTCTTCCCTACCCTGGCTACAGGAAGGATGTTGCGAAACTTGAAAGGGTTCAGAAAAGATTTACAAGGATGTTGCCAGGGTTGGAGGGTTTGAGCTACAGGGAGAGGTTGAATAGGCAGGGGCTGTTTTCCCTGGAGCATCAGAGGCTGAGAGGTGACCTTATAGAGGTTTATAAAATTGTGAAGGGCATAGTTAGGGTGAATAGTCAATCTCTTTTTCCCAGTGTAGGTGAGGGCAAAACTAGAGGGCATGAGTTTAAGTTGAAAGGGCAAAGGTTTAAACAGAAACTTATTCAAGCAGACAGTGGGGATGTGTACATGGTGGAGCAAGTTTCCAGGGGTGGTGGTGGAGGTTGGTAGATTAGATTAGATTACATTACAGTGTGGAAACAGGCCCTTCGGCCCAACAAGTCCACACCAACCCGCCGAAGCGAAACCCACCCATACCCCTACATTTACCCCTTACCTAACACTACGGGCAATTTAGTATGGCCAATTCACCTGGCCCTGCACATCTTTGGACTGTGGGAGGAAACCGGAGCACCCGGAGGAAACCCACGCAGACACGGGGAGAACGTGCAAACTCCACACAGTCAGTCGCCTGAGGAGGGAATTGAACCCAGGTCTCTGGCGCTGTGAGGCAGCAGTGCTAACCACTGAGCCACCGTGCCGCCAACAATTACAACATCTAAAAGGCTCCTGGATGGGTATATGAATAGGAAGAGTTTAGAGGGACATTTCTCAAATGACTGAAGTATTTTCGAATATCTGGTCAGCATGGATGAGTTGGACCAAAGGGTCTGTTTCTGTGCCGTACATCTCTATGACTCTGCGACACTCCAGTGCTAGAATACATAAGGTGACACTTCATACAGTACCAAAAGAGTACTGCCGTCCAAGAGTGCAGTCTTGAGATGTTAAACTCAGCTCATAAAGACAAAGTTCTACAGACCCTGGATAGCTGAAATGAAAGTGTCAGAGAAATTCAACACGTCTGGCAGCATCTATGGAGATAGAAACAGAGTTAACATTTATGTCTTAAATAAAACCGAAAGGAGAAGTGGAAAAGTGGTGGGTAATATAAAAAAGGAGAAGAAGGAAAAGGGGAACAAGAGTGGAATAGAAGGGAGGTTTAGGAGAAGATTCAAGGGCAAGTGAGATCACAGATCACAGAACAAAAATCACACAGCAGTGAAGCACAGACCTCAGAGTTCTCAAGGATATATGCATCATAGCAGTTTCCAGGGTACCATAAGACATGGAATGGAAGTAGACCATTCAGCACATTGAGTTTGCTCTGCCTTTGATCTGAGTTTGATCATGGCTGATTTGATAATCCTAATTCTCCCAGTCTATCTCAGCCTTGAACATTTGTAACAATCTATCCTCAACAGCCCTCTGTGGCAAAGAATTCCACAGGTTCTCTATCTCTGAGAGAAAATATACCTCATCTCTGTCTTAAATGTGTGATCCCTTATTCTGGGGTGATGCCCTCTGGTCCTCGACTCTCCCACAGGGGGAAACAATCTTTCCGCATCTACCCTGTCAAATCCATTCAAATCTTCTATGTTTCAAAATGGTTGACTCTCATTCTTCTGACTCCTGACGAGTGCAGACCCAATCTACTCAACCTCGATTCATCAGACAGCCCCTCCATATCTAGAATCAATGTAGATTAGATTAGATTCGGTACAGTGTGGAAACAGGCCCTACAGCCCTACAAGTCCACACCGACCCTCCAAAGAGCAACCCACCCAGAACTATTCCCCTACATTTACCCCTGACTAATGCACCTAACACTACGGGCAATTTAGCATGGCCAATTCACCTAACCTGTACATCTTTGGACTGTGGGAGGAAACCGGAGCACCCGGAGGTAACCCACGCAGACACAGGGAGAATGTGCAAACTCCACACAGACAGTTGCCCAAGACAGGAATTGAACCCCGGTCCCTGGCGCGGTGAGGCAGCAGTGCTAACTACTGAGCCACCATGCTGCCCCAGCAGAACACAATGTAGCAAACTTTTCTCTGGTCTACCTGCAATGCCAGTATTTCTTTCCTTAGGTAGGCGGCCCAAACTTATTCAGAATACTCAAGGTGATCGTTTGATTTAAGGTTTGATTTATACTTGGGATAGTTTTAGCGAGACTTCTTTATTTTATACTCCCTTTGAAGTAAAGGCCAGCAGTCAATTTGTCTTCCCTAATACCTGCTGAACTTAAATGCTAGTGTTTTGTGATTTCTGCCCGAGGATCCCTAAATCCCTCTGTGCTGCTGTTTTCTGCTCCTCTATTCATCCTGCCAAAGTGCATAACCTCATTTTGCCCTCCATTGTGTTGCATCTGCCAAATTTTGACCCCTTACTTAATCTGTCTGAATCCCTTTGCAAACTCTATGTCATCCTCACTACTTACCTTCCCACCTATTTTACATAATACTCAAATTTGGAATTATACATTCACTTTTTACAATATATACATATATATATATATTAGATAATTATGGCTGCAACACTGATCTCTGTGGCATTCCCCTTGTACCAGGTTCCCAATCTGAAAATGCCTCCTTTAGCCCAATTCTCTGCTTTCTATGAGTCAGGTATCTGATGCAGTCTCTAGACACAGTACTAGTGATCTCAGATGACTTGCAAATTTTCTGTTGATGAAAGTCAGCCATTTTATTATATGGCTCTATCAGCACAATACAAGTTTCACCTATGGCACCCTGGGCCTGGGAGAAGCCAGTAATATTGGCAAAGTCTATTGTCTACGCTGCATCATTGAAGGGGAAATGTGATGAAGTGGTGTGATTGTGCACAAAATGGATCAGTATCAGCCTTGGTACATTTATGGGCTAAGGATTGAGCGATCCAACATGGTTCTCCAGTGAATCCTTGGAAGCAGTCAATTGCATAAACATTTAAGCAGCTGTCACCTTGACAACCATTGGGACAGAATGGCTACCCATTCCTTCAGGACAGAGGTCCTGTTCCAACAGATAACACAGCTCTGTAATAGCGTCTTGGGGCATCCTCAGTCTCTGGCGACACTGCCTCACCTAGCCAAAGGAAATGGCATTGAGAATGATAGACTGGGCCTCCTCTACCTCCTTCACATTCTGAGATGACCTTCTGGACGAACTTCTTCATATGGTGGCTGTTGAGTAGTGGCTGTACGTTGCTGCTGGTCCTGATCTCAATGGTATTTTCACTCTACCCCAATTTCTCTGTATATGCCTGTACAACAATCGTCTGTCACTGACCACTGTTCCAATGAACCTGTGAGGGGACGATCAGAAACAAAACCGCTTCTCGGTAATGTGAACAGTCAGTATAAGCAGGACACAAACGATGCTTTAGCACTGTCCTCAGTACAATGGGGCATGGAGGATTCCGACATGCTGGGCTATAGGATGCCTGGACATGGACCTTTCACACAGTGGACCTTGTTCCAATGCAGCTGCACAAGACGTGTCCCTCCAATACAGTAGGAAGTTGTAACCGTGTTCAGATTAGTGGGACCCTGTCCACCCACATCAGTCAGGAAAGGCAGCATGAGAAATTAGAACAGGTAGGTTTTTTTGTGACAATTGGCAGTGGTTACTTGGCTGCCACAAAGCCAGCTCTTTATTCCAGATTTTATGGAATTTGAATTTCATATTGAGCCTGGTGAGATTTAAAGACATGTCCCCAGAACACCGGCCTGGATTCTGGCCAGTGCAGTGGTAACACTGCTAGCTGCCACCTCCTTCTTGGTTGCAGACTATTCAGTGTACTGGCCGTGTAAACTGCTGGCACCTACTATAGATCTGACATTGATATTACATTAACGTGCCCAACTCCTGACTGATCATTGCTGACAATTAATGTGAGCTGCCTGACTTTGTCTCCGCACTAAAAGGCAAGGCAATACAGAAGCATTGTGAGTCTGTATGATTGGAAGGAGACAGCAATGCACAAAGGCCAACATTTATCCCTCAGTCAAAATCATTTAACCAGACCTTATTCTGTGCCAATTGTTTTTCTCTATTGTTCTGACCCTTCTTCAAAAATATTCCACCTCCCCCATGAGTGAAGGATGTAAAAGCACAAAATATATCTGAATTCCTTCTTACTGCAAGGAATTCACATGTCATCCAGCCAATATATCGCCCCATTTTATCTGTAGGCTTGATCTTCTGGATCTTCCATTTCGTAACTATCCTGATCCTCAATCTGAGATTATCTTCTTTCTCTGGATTTTCAGATTAGCACTTGCCTGCCTTCACTGATAGCCTGTACCTCCTCAGTTGTGTACGTGTCAATTTGCAACTCATCCTATCTCTCAGTAACAGAACAGACAACCATCCCTGTGTACTGCCACGAAAACATTGTGCTGGCTTGTATTGAAATGTGTTGGACACCATGGCACAGAATCAAATCACTTCAATCCCACAGGAGGAATTAATCATATTTGTGGTGGTTACTCACAATACTGTGAGATTTGTGTTGGGAATAAAAATGATGCAGTTTCTTTATCAGCTGCTTCTGGAATTCCTCTGTCTCTTGATCCTACCTCGCCTGTCTTCATCTTATTGTAATCATTACACGGTTTTGTTATTCCTCCAGATTTTTCAACTTCTCTGCTAAAGATCTTGACTCAAAACCAACCCACATATGAAACGAAAACAGAATTTGCAGGAAAAGCTCAGCAGGTCTGGCAGCACCTGTGGAGAGAAATCAGAGTTAATAGAACATAGAACATAGAAATGTACAACACAGAACAGGCCTTTCAGTCCACGATGTTGTGCCGAGGATTATTCCTAATCTAAAAGAAAATAACCTAACCTCCGCACCCCTTAATTCACTGCTGTCCATGTGCATGTCCAACAGTCGCTTGCATTCCATGCATTCACAACTTTCTGTGTAAAGAACCTACCTCTGACATCTCCTCTATACCTTCCTCCTAACACCTTAAAACTATCACCCCTCATACCAGTCAATCCTGCCCTGGGGAAAAGTCTCTGGCTATTGACTCTATCCATGCCTTGCATTACCTTGTATAACCTCGATCAGGTCACTTCTCTTCCTCCTTCTCTCCAGCGAGAAACGTCCAAGCTTAGTCAATCTCTCTTCATAAGACAAGCCCACCAGTCCAGGCAGCATCCTAGTAAACCTTGTTTGCACCCTTTCCAAAGCCTCTGTATCTTTCCTTTGAGGGATCTCTGCACTTAAACACTAAGATCCCTCTGTTCCTCCATGCTGCCAAGAATCCTGTCTTTAATCCTATATTCAGCATTCAAATTCAACCTTCCAAAATGCATTACTTTGCATTTATCCAGGTTGAACTCCATCTGTCATTTCTCAGCCCAGCTCCGCATCCTGTCTTTGTCGCGCTGCAGCCTGCAATAACCCTCGATACTATCAAGAGCACCTCCAAACTTTGTGTCATCGGCAAATTTAATAATCCACCCCTCAACCTCCACATCCAAGTCATTTATAAAAACTAAAAAGAGCAGAGGTCCAAGGACAGAGTGCTGACCTCCAGGCAGAATACTTTCCATCTACAACCACTTCAGCCTTCTTCAGCCAACCAATTCTGAATCCAGACAGCTAAATCTCCCTGTATCCCATACCTCCTGACTTTATGAATGAGCCTACCATGGGGAACCTTATCAAATGCCTTGCTGAAGTCCATATACACTATATCCACTGCTCGACCTGTTTCGTCACCTCCTCAAACAACTCAATAAGATTTGTGAGGCATGACCTGCCCCTCACAAAGCAATGCTGACTGCCTGTAATCACACTATGCTTTTCCAAATAGTCATAAATCCTATCCCTCAGAATTCTTTGCAAAACCTTGCTGACCACAGATGCAAGACTGACTGATCGGTAATTGCCAGAGATTTCCCTATTCCCCTTCTTGAAAAGAGGAATAACATTCGCCTCCTTCCAATCCTCCGGTACGACTCCCGTGGAGAATGAGGAAGCAAAGATCTTCGCCGGTGGCTTAGCAACCTCCTTTCTCGCTTCCCGGAGGAGCCTGGGATAAATCTGGCCTGGCCCTGGGAACTTATCAATCTTAATGTCTGCCAAAAGTTCCAGCACATCAACTTTATCAATCTCGCTCTGTTCAAGCCTGTTTCCCAGCTCCTCAAAGTTCTCATTCACAACAAGGTCCCTTGCCTTAGTGAAAACCAAAGCAAAGAACTCATTTAGGGCTTCCCCTATTTGCTCAGACTCCACACACAAGTTCCCTATGCTATCCCTGATCAGCCCTACCTTCTCCCTGATCATTCTCGTTTCCTCACGTATGAGTAAAATGCCTTTGGGTTCTCCCAAATACTTTTTTGTGCCCCTAGCTGGCTGTCCTCAGTCCACTTCTGAGGTCCTTTCTAGTAATCCTGTAATCCTCTAAAGCTACGCTAGATCTTTGCTTCCTCCACCTTACGTAAGCTGCCTTCTTCCTTTTGACGAGAAGCTCCCCTGCTCTTGTCGTCCAAGGTTCCTTAATCTTACCCCTTCTTACCTGCCCCAGAGGAATAAATTTGTGCATTATTTGCAACAACTGCTCCTTAAACAGTCTTCACATGTCTTCTGTGCCCTTTCTGTGGAGCAATTGCTCCCAATCTGTATTTCCCAACTCCTGTCTGATAGCACCATAATTTCCTTTTCTCCAATTAAATATCTTCCCTTGGTAACGGCTCCTTTCCCTATCCATGGCTATGGTAAATGTGAGGCAGTTGTGGTCACTGTCACCAAAGTGTTCTCCCACCGCGAGATCTGACACCTTTCCTGGCTCATTGCCGAGCACCAAATCCAAAATGGCCTCTCCCCTCATCGGCCTGTCTACATACTGAGTAAGGAAACTCTCCTGAACACACCTGACAAAAACGGCTCCATCCAAACCATCTGCACCAAGGAGGTTCCAGTCAATATTGGGAAAGTTGAAGTCACCCATAACAACAACCCTGCTACATCTGCATTTTTCCAAAATCTGTCCGCCGATGACTTCTTCAATCTCCCTACGCTATGAGGCCATCCGTAGAAAACCCCTAATGAGGTGGCTGCTCCCTTGCAGTTCCTAACTTCGACCTATACTGACTCAGTGGACAAACCTTCCTAGGCAACCTTCGTTTCTGTAGCTGTGATGCACTCTCTGATTAGCAATGCTACACCCTCCTCCTCTTTTTTCACCTTCCCTGTTCTTTTTAAATGTTCTAAACCCTGGGCCATCTACCAACCATTCCTGCCCCTGTGAAACCCATGTCTTTGTTATGGCCACAACATCATAGTCCCAAGTACTGATCCATGCTCTAAGTTCATCACTTATTTCTGACACTCCTTGCGTTAAAGCAGACACACTTTAACCGATCCCTTTGTTCCATCACGTGAATAACCTTCCCGATAGAGTCACTACATCCTGTCACTGCCCCATCATACAACTGCTCCCCTCTCAGATATGTGGCTCTGATTCCCAACTCCCTGCCAATGTTTCGGGTCCGGTGACCCTTCCTCAGAACTGATGGTAGCTATTGTCCAACAGGTTTAATTGGAAGCACTAGCTTTCGGAGCGCCGCTCTTTCATCATCAGGTGCTCCTTCATCACAATCACCTGTTGGAATATAGCCTGGTGTTGTGTGATTTTGTACACCCCAGTCCAACACGGACATCTCCAAATGATGGTAGCTATGAAACTGTCAGTTTATTTGCAAAGGTAAGGTAGGGGGAGGGGGTAAGGAGTAAACAATAGGTGGGGATAGACACCAAAGAGAGAGAGAAGAACAGTTAGACAAAGGAGTGGGTAATGATCAGGCTAGGAGAGTGAATAGCTGTTAATGGAGACTGTTATTGGCTAACAACGGGTTGTGTGTAATAACAGACTGTGTGATAACAAGCCTGGTGTGTGGGTGGAGAGGTAAGGACATGGGAGAGCTCAAGCCCTAAAGTTAGTGAATTCGATATTGAGTTCAGAAGGCTGCAAGGTCCCCAAGTAGAAAATGAGATGCTATTCTTCCAGCTTGCGCTGAGCTTCACTGGAGCACTGCAGCATGTCTGAGATGAGGGTAAAAAAAGAGGGGAATGAGGTAGAGAGAGGAATGGATCATTGGAGGGATGGCTGAACTTTGGGTCCAGTTCTGGTTGTCAATGGTCAGGTATGGAGAGGGGCAGAAACACAAGGTGCAAGAGAACAAAGTTAATGCGGAAATACAGTACTGGAGGAGGGTACTGATATCAGAAAAGGTGAGGCCAGGAAAAGACTAAACATGAAGATGAAAATTTTAAATATAGTGAGTCCAGGAGTGTTTCTTGACTGAGGAGGACCTATCCTTCTTGATTGAAAAGGTACTGAATAATGGAGCAGCATTTTCAAGATCCTATCTCTAGTAATCCAGACATCATCAAACCAAAATAGCAAGGGACAGTCCTGATTACTACAAGTCAACTTGCATCAGCATGGGATGCTGGAGTAACCATGATTAGTTCTTCCCATAGTAAAACAGTGGTGTTGTTGTAAAATTGTTGTGCCCAACATCTTGTGCTCTTTCTCTCCTCATCTCTTTGGGCTGTCTAAATATTGTTATTTGTTATTTACCCACCCAGGTAAAAAACACCATCAAAAAACCTCTTGCCATCTTGTTTATTGCATCAGCAAACTCAACTGAGGTCAGTTTTTACAAAGCTGGCAAAGTACTCCTTTCTTAGTGAGGAGCTCTGCCATGTATTCTCGCTCGTAATTGCTTTTCACACCTCACTTGCCAGACTCACTGGAACCAAACTCAGTGGGTCCCCAATTTATCTCCAATTGAAAGTTCATGCAAAATTATATGGAAGGAAAGTTCAACAGTCTGACTGTCAGTTGTCCTGACAACACCTTTTGTTAACTCCTCCAACGCCAGAATGTTGGCGATCTCCAGAATGTTTATCTGAGCAAGCAGTCAGGTGACATGTTGTAACTTATATGAGTGTAGGACTGTACAAACTAAATGAGCAGGGGCACTAATTTACAGCAGTGCAATCAAGTGGAAATTGCCATAGGTATGGCTATGGGGACGCTGATTGAGCCACATTTACAATTTCAGCAGAAAATGTGGTATACACACACACAGACACGGGCACACAGACACAGACACAGACACACACACACAGACACACACGCACACACAGACACGCACACAGACACACACAAACACACACACACAGACACACACACACACATACACATAGACACGGGCACAGACACACAGACACACATACAGACACGCACACACAGGCACAGACACAGTCACACACACACAGACACGCACACAGGCACGCGCGCACGCACACACACACAGGCACAGACACAGGCACACACAGGCACAGACACACACACAAACACAGGCACGCACGCACACACACAGACACACACATACACACACACACAGGCACGCACACACACAGGCACGTACGCACACACACATTACAGATGACCTTCTCTTCTCAAACATCAACTGTCATCAGTGAGTAAGAAAGTATAGCACTCAACATTTGAAAACCACTGTACATTCTGATTTTCCTCATTTTTAAAAATCAATAAATGCACAAAAAAGCTACAGATCACATGTGCATGGCATGTAAATGTGAGTCACTATCTCTTTGCTGATTAGAAACACAATTAGCAGTACCTGAATTCCCGGTTAGCCGTAAGTAGTCACTGTGTTTCCTGGCCAATATCAGGCATACTCAGTGTTACAGTGACGTTTAGCGCAAGTTGGAAGAAAAGAATCTCATTTTCCATTTGGGCACGCTGCAACCTTCAGGGTTCAACATTGGGCCTGAGCACCTTCCACCATGTTCTTTGCTCACCCTGACACCCCAGGCCCAGTCACAACCTGGGCTACTTTCAGCACAACCAAACCATTTTCCCTACTTATAGTCCCTATTATCAACTTGTCTTCTTCCCTGGATTTCCAGCAACCATCCCTTGGTCTACTTAACTTGCTTTCTCTCTCTCTCGGCTCCATTTTCCCCTGTCTGCTCACTCCACCCCTCCACCATCTCAACTACTCTCTGTCACCAGTGTTTATATATATATGTCCCTAACTATTATCAGTTTTAAAGAAAGACTGGATTTGAAACATTATCTCTGCTTTCTGTCCATAGATGCTGCCACACCTGCTGAGTTTCTTTGGCATTTTGTACTTTTATTTTAGTCATGACTAATATATTGAATGTTGGTTTATTGGTGACTGAAGTTGGTATCTATTCTTATTACTTGGGATTCCGGAATATTTTACCATTATTTTATTCAATGAAGAAACATACAGTTTATATGTCAGTAAAACTGCATTTACTTTTATCACAAAATGAATTAAGTTAATAAATGTGCATCTAATTAAGAATTATATAATAATAACTTATTATTCAACCCTTCGACTCCTTGGAAAATCTCTCTGCTATGTAGTTAACAACAGAGCTATCAAATTCCAACTGTCCTGCCCATTTATCTTAACACTTCTGCAGCTCATGATTTGCTCAATCACACGCCTATTTTTGATACTATTGTTAGATAGATTAGATTCCCTACAGTGTGGAAATAGGCCCTTCGGCCCAACAAGTCCACACCGACCCTCTGAAGAGCAACCCACCCAGACCCATTCCTCTACATTTACTCCTGACTAATCCACCTAACACCATGGGCAATTTAGAATGGCCAATTCACCTGACCTGCACATCTTTGGACTGTGGGAGGAAACCCACGCAGACACGGGAGAATGTGCAAACTCCACAGACAGTTGCCCGAGACGGGAATTGAACCCGGGTCTCTGGTGCTGTGAGGCAGCAGTGCTAACCGCTGTGCCACCGTGCCTTGTACCGTGTTCTTGTAAGACACTTACATTCTGTTCGTATGTGATTCCTAACTTTGCTTCTTTATTATGTTCAAATGGTACAGACCTGAATACATAGAGCTCAAAATTCAACTTGGCCTAATGTCAGCCATTAAAGCACAAACTTGGATTATGCTCCACCCGGCCTGGATATGGCAGACTACACACAAGCATCATGCAGCCTGCTCATCAATATTTCTGCAGCAAGCAGCTCTCACATTCTCAATGAACTCATCTTGACGATGAAACCCACCTCTTTGGTCTCTTGGCCCTTTCAAGGTAAACTACTGACCACTGAATGTCCCTTCCCCGTCTCTTCATGTGTTTTCATATTGTTTCTGCTTTTCAAAAACCGACTCCTCAAACCCACTACCGCCTTCCTCCTTATAAACCCACCAGTGGTCCCCCTATCTGCTCTCCCATCTCCAGATTCACTTTCTTTCACAAAGTCCTTGAAAGCATTATCATGTCTCACATTTATGCCCACACTTACCGTTTGGAACTCTACAAATGGATTTCCATCCCTGCCTCAGATGTCAATACCTTTCGGCATCCATTTGTAGTCAAAGATACTCTTGCAACTATTTCTCTTCTCCAGGATTTGGACTGTGGGAGGAAACCCACGCAGACACGGGAGAATGTGCAAACTCCACAGACAGTTGCCCGAGACGGGAATTGAACCCGGGTCTCTGGTGCTGTGAGGCAGCAGTGCTAACCGCTGTGCCACCGTGCCTTGTACCGTGTTCTTGTAAGACACTTACATTCTGTTCGTATGTGATTCCTAACTTTGCTTCTTTATTATGTTCAAATGGTACAGACCTGAATACATAGAGCTCAAAATTCAACTTGGCCTAATGTCAGCCATTAAAGCACAAACTTGGATTATGCTCCACCCGGCCTGGATACGGCAGACTACACACAAGCATCATGCAGCCTGCTCATCAATATTTCTGCAGCAAGCAGCTCTCACATTCTCAATGAACTCATCTTGACGATGAAACCCACCTCTTTGGTCTCTTGGCCCTTTCAAGGTAAACTACTGACCACTGAATGTCCCTTCCCCGTCTCTTCATGTGTTTTCATATTGTTTCTGCTTTTCAAAAACCGACTCCTCAAACCCACTACCGCCTTCCTCCTTATAAACCCACCAGTGGTCCCCCTATCTGCTCTCCCATCTCCAGATTCACTTTCTTTCACAAAGTCCTTGAAAGCATTATCATGTCTCACATTTATGCCCACACTTACCGTTTGGAACTCTACAAATGGATTTCCATCCCTGCCTCAGATGTCAATACCTTTCGGCATCCATTTGTAGTCAAAGATACTCTTGCAACTATTTCTCTTCTCCAGGATTTACTTTGGACCTAGTCTTGCCTATTCCATCACCCCCAACCCCCCATCTTTATTTCTCACCTATACGCTGCCTCTCGATGATGTCAGTCAAAGATTGAACATTATATGTTAATCGCACCAAGTCTTCTTTCACTGTAGGTTCTCACAGTTTCTAGCCTCTATGTTGTCTGACCTTGTAGGAGGAACCACAATTTGTAGAGGGTAGTGAGGACCGCAGATGCTGGAGGTCAGAGTCGAGAATGTGATGCTGGAAAAGCACAGCAGGTCAGGCAGCATCCAAGGAGCAGGAGAATCGACGTTTCGGACATAAACCCTTCATCAGGAAGGGCTGCTGCATTCCTGATGAAGGACCTATGCCTGAAACATTGATTCTCCTGCTCCTCGGATGCTACCTGACCTACTGTGCTTTTCCAGCATCACAATCTCGAGTCACAATTTGTTCCAATTAAACACTGAGGAGACTAAAGCCATTGTCTACAGCTCTTGCCTTAAATGTCCTTGTTTTTCCATCAATATTATCCTTTTCCCTGGTAACTGTTACAGTGTGAACCAGTTCCAACCCCAATATTCTACACGTCACTGTTCTGACTCTGAAAAATAATTTGAAGATGTTGGAAATGAGATGCTTATTCCATATCAACCATTTACCCAGCGATGAAAGTTAATCTCATTATTCATTTCAGGCCATCTGATCAGGATGCTGTTGTGCTGCAGCTGGAGTGTTGGCACAGTGTGATGTTTCTTCACACCAAAGCTAATTAGATTGTAAATCAGGCCTATGTTCAAAGTTTGAGCCTGACATGAACTTGAATAAGAGTGAGCCAGGGGTTGAGTGGCAATACCAGATTTTCAAGGCATTCTCTGCTGCAAGGTTGATGCTGATCTTCTTGTGAAAAAGCAACCTTAGTGAATGAGCTCTGAAGCATCAAGAATCGAGGTAAATGGTGAAGTATAGGTTAGTGTGGCACTGAATACCTGTGCCAAGCTGGTACAGCCAGCTCTCTGTGTTTCTTTCTCAAACAACTGGGGAGGTTTATTTTTAAAAGGAGAAATGTACATTTACAAAGCCCCCCTCACCGCATTCAGGACATCACAAATCACTTTATAGGCAATCAAATACTTTTCAATTGTACTCTCCATTATAATGTAGGAAATGTGACTATTTAGGTTACAGAGGATGGACAGCAACGCAATAAATGGTCATTTAATCGTTTAGTATTGTTGGTTACATTGTAATTATATTGATCAGAACTCTCCTGCTCCTCTGCACAATCATGCAAAGGGCTCTTTCACTTTCAGCTGCAAAAGCAGATAGGACCTGAAATAATGTCTTGCGTGAAGGATGGCATCGCCGACAGTGCAGGAACCCAAAAGTACTGCACTGGGAGTGAGATGTGACCTTCTGACTCAAAGGCAGGGGAGTTAACAAAATAAATTAAGCCTCAATTCCCAGGTTTTGCCACTGAGCTGGTGTTGCTGTGGCTACAAAAAACATCAATGTTGTATAAAATGGCTGGAGTATTAGAGATTGTTATTCTGGTATCAATTGAATCCTAAATACAGGTTGAGCACTGCACTTGTTAACTGGAATTGCTGCAAAGTCACTGAATGCAGTGAGCGTCTCCGACACAGTGAGACAAGGTCAAATAGTCCAATGTTCAATCTGTCAGGAACTTCCTGAATGTGGTATGGACTGTCAGTTTTACCAGGGAAGGGGTTTTAGGCAGAAATATAATTTACGAATGAAGCAGCAATGGTTTTCATCTCAGCTGCTGGCAGATCTTTGACTGTATGGTACAGCGTGGGTGGGTTTTCATCATGGGGTGCAGAAATTGTAGATGATACATTCATTTAAGTCACTGCAAATGAGTTGACAGACTGACATTTATAGCAAAGATAAGGGGCACAGTAGGAGTTAACAGGGAAGTAAAGAGGAGGTTGACTACGGATCAGGAAACTTCAGCAGATGTTCATCTCCTGGGAGGTGGACAGAAGGTGGTGCTGGATTAGAAGACTCGCCAAGTCCAAATTCAAATCTGCAAGACATATTGGAAATGGTATTCAATGGTTCTATATGTGATCTATCACCCCTTTATTAGCTCACCTAAATCGGCTTGCACTCAGGCAATGCTGCCATTTTACAATTCCTGTTCTTGGTTTCGAATCATGGCCATAACCCTTCCTACCTCTATAACCACAACCAGTCCTGTACCCCTCCAAAAGCTCTGCATTCCCCCATTTCTGGCCTCAAGTGCAATCACATGCCTCGATTCCAAACCCTGAAATTCTTACCCGATTTTTCCTTAATTAACTGACTTTTCCTTGTGTGAGGGAGGGACGGAAGAGTCAGGGCTGTTTTTGGGTGCCAAACCCACCTTCATTGGGAAACCGATTAAAGTCTGTCTGGATGAGATCTTATTAGCATAGAGAAGCATTACATGTCCAATTGAAAATGAGAGAGGTGATCAAAAACTTCCAATGCAATGGCACTTAATCAATAAGGTACTTCAGTTCCTTGTTAAACAAATCTAGTTAAAAAAAACAGAGAGATCTGGGTGTTCAGGTCCATTGTTCCCTGAAGGTGGCAACACAGGTCAGTAGAGTGGTCAAGAAGGCATATAGCATGCTTTCCTTCATCGGACGAGGTATTGAGTACAAGAGTTGGCAGGTCACATTACAGTTGTATAGGACTTTAGTTCGGCCACATTTGGAATACTGCATACAGTTCTGGTTGCCACATTACCAGGAGGATGTGGATGTTTTGAAGAGGGTGCAGAAGAAGTTCACCAGTATGTTGCCTGGTATGGAGGGTGCTAGCTATGAAAAGAGATTGAGTAAATTAGAATTATTTTCATTAGCAAGATGGAGGTTGAGGGGAACCTGATTGAGGTCTACAACATCATGGGAGGTATAGACAGGGTGGATAGCAAGAAGCTTTTTTTCCCCAGAGTGGGAGACTCAATTACTGGGATCACAGGTTCAAAGTGAGAGGGGCAAAGGTTAGGGGAGATATGCATGGCAAGTTCTTCCTGCAGAGGGTGGTGGGTGCCTGAAACGCGTTGTCAGCAGAACTGGTAGGGGCGGGCATGATCGCATCATTTAAGATGTATCTAGACAGATACATGAATGGGCAGGGAGCAGAGGGATACAGACCCTTAGAAAAAAGGTGACAGATTTAGATAGAGGATCTGGATCGGAATAGGCTTGGAGGGCCGAAGGGCCTGTTCCTGTGCTGTAATTCTCTTTGTTCTTTGAAACAGAATGCAGCCTGATGGCAACTTTGGAGGAAGTGGAAGTGTCCTTCAGGAATGAATATTTTGGTTGTATCCCCAGACAGGCAGACAGCGTAATCCTGAACATCTGCCTGGAGCATCCTAGATAGCCGCTCTCCAACAATTACACTGTCCTCCATTGTGAAAACTGGAGACAGAGTGCAAATTCTCAACCAGTCTCTATCACCTCTTCAGCCAGACCCTGAATGAGTCACATTGGCTGGTTACCTTCTGGACTTCCCAGGATCCTGAATACAGTTGGGTCAATGGGGCTGACATTGAGAATTTGAGAAGCCAACCCACCAGCTGGTCTCAATGTTTGAGGCCTCTTCATCTAAGTTTCGAAGTTCTGTTGGGCCCTAGATTTGCGCTTTGAAACTTTCTTTCACTTTATGTCACTACTCTTTGAAGCTGCCCTAAAACCAATTTGCTTTCCCAATATCCCATTGTGTGGTTCTGGTTGAATAACTTTAGTTTGATGATGCACGTGGATTGCTCAGGGATAGTTGACAATATGAAAGATACAAGTGAGTTGTTGTTCCTGATTTATATTCATATCCATGACAGTTTGTGTTTGTACTATTTATTCCCAGCAATCTTAACCCTGTTTTCTGATGGGTAAGAAGCCCCAACACAGAAATGCCTGTTTTCCTGCACTAATTGGCAAACTCTATCAAAGGGGCCTTGAAATTGTCTGGTGTAAGAGCTGGAACTGCCCATGATTGTCGGAGACTTTGTTCTTTGAGGTCAGATTTGGAAGAGAGCAGTGAAAGAGCTTAACTTCATGTCCAGATCCAGTTTATAATCAAACGGTGACTGCTCAATCCTGTCACTTAATGCAAACAAAGAATGTAAAATGTCCTACACATCACCCAAAATATTCCTCCCAAACAAAGCTATCTGCATATGATACTGTATGTTTGTCACTGAGATCCTTTGCTGATTGGCAGTTCAAGACAGCAAAAACTAAAGTGAGCCCACACATCAGTATAATGATTTCAGTATGATTGTCTAACAATTTGCCATCAGAAATAGCAGATTCTCTGTGCACAGAGTGGGGTTGTTATAAGAGCAATCTGTACCACTGCTCATCATGCTGCATGAGATTGCTGTGCTATTGCTCGCTATAAAGTGACTACCCCACCACCCCCTTTCAGGGTTAGGAGAAAAAAGGTCAAGTCTGGTAGAGGAAAACTACTTGATAGGCTAACAAGAAGAGGCTGATGTCATAAACAAGATATAGTTAATTGCATGGCAGCAATCAGGTATGTAGTACACTTCTGGTATAGACATTGTTACAGAGACTAAGAGGCTGACATAGATATTTGGTCTTACACCTTAGAGCTCCTATACCGTTCTTCTCCCACTTTATCCAAATGGCTCCAGCATCTCAGGTGATGCTTACAACACTCTTCAGTAGGAACCCTTTCAGAATCTCACACCTTTGTACAATGGGGGTTAGGGCAGTGGGGAGTGGGGCGGGGATAGGTTAAGAAGTTGTCACGTATGATTGATCTGTTTTGTTGATATCAAAGATAGGACTGTTGGTATAAATAATGCCTTCCTTTTATCCTGTACAAATAAGCTTTAGGTTACACCGATCATCAATGTCACACTATACAGGTGATAAAGGTATGGAAGAGTTAACTGAATCCAGTAATGAGCTTGACTTAATAATTAAAGGAAATCTTACAGGATTATGTTACATTGCATTCTCAAATCATTTTGTTTCAACAAGTCCTAGACCATGATGAGCAAAAAGCAAGGATCCAAGTTTAGCAGAAGACAAACAGATTATTGGCCTTTGTTTCAAAGGGAATGGAGAATGAAAGTTGAGAAATTTGCTAAAACTACACAAGGTACTAGTCATTTTAAAGCTGGTATATTGAGAACAGTTTTGGGTCTCTTATCTAGGGAAAGAGAGACTGGCATTGGACATTGTCCAGAGAAGGTACACGAGGCTGATAGCAGGTGTGGGGTGATTGTCTTATGAAGAGAGTTTGAGGAGATTGGGCCTGCACTTTTGTTGGAATGTAGAAGAATAAGGGACAACCTTGTGGAAACATAGAAGATTCTTAGGGGGCTAGGTAGGGTAGATGTGGAAAAGCGGTTTCCCCTTGTGGGAGAGTCAAGGACCAGAGTGAGGGGGTCACACATTTAAAACACAGCTGAGGAGGAATATCTTCTCTAAGTGGGTAGTGAATTGGTGGAATTTTTTGCTGCAAAAGATGTTGGTTCAATAAATATATGCAAGGTCATGATAGAAAGATTTTTAATCAGGAAGGGAATCAAGGGTTATGGGGTACAGACAAGAAAGTGGAGTTAAGGATTATCAGATTAGTCATGATTTCACTGAATGGCACAGTAGACTTAATGGGCAGAACACCTAGCTTCTGCTGTTACATTTTATGATCTTATAAAACCATATCTTAGTGTATGATTACTAACATTGATAAGTTGGGCCAAATGGTCTACTTTGGTGCTATAATTTCTACTTATCCAAAATATTCCAGCAGTGCTCCTGAAATTCACTGTGATGATAATCAAAATAACTGAAAATTTAGCAAAACACCACAGCAGCTGTACCCAGTTTGTAGGCCAGTATCGAGGTTTATTCACTTTCCAAGAAAACTACGCATTTCAGGAGTTTGGCTCATAGAATCGCAGACTTCCCCTTCACATCTGGGACTTGGTTTGGAACAAATCCTAGACTGATGGCTTAAAAGTCTATGCTATTAGCCAGCTATAAAGGGTCTTAAGCACAAGATTGGCTAGACTCTATCCAGTTGCCAATGGGCACAAGTCCACAAACTGGACATAATTCCTCACTAATTAGCACTAAATTGGCAATCTCAGTCTCAATCGCAATAAGCATGGTGTGGAAAATTGAAATGTTGCACTGGTCTAAGCAGGATGCTCAACTGAGAGTATAGAGAACAGCTGAGGCCAATTGGAGGGAGCTTGACTTAGCATCTAACCCATACTATACCTGAAGGAAAAAGTACCTACTGTAGACTATGCAAATCTGAAGTGCGAAAAGCCCCACAATGTACTATAAAATATACAACAGGTCAGGCAACATCTGACAGGGAAGATGCGTGAGCATTTTTGCTGTGCAGTTTAAGACCAAGGGTTCAAGTCTAAAATGGCAACATAACAGCCTTCCTCAGACTGACCTGCAGGTTTTGTCTCCCATTTTCTCTTTTTAAAGAAAGTCTACCAGTTGTACAGCATTTTTCACATTCTCAACATGTCTCAAAGTCAGTGAAGTGCTTTATGAAGGGTAGTCCTTGTTGTAATGTAGGAAATGCATTGATCAGTTTTCACAAAGCAAATTCCTACAAATAGAGAAGTGAATATGTCCAGGTGATCTCTTTTAGTGCTGTGTTGAAAGGTAAATATTGACCAGGAGACCTGGGAGAAAATCCCTATTCTTTTTGGAATAATGCTGCAGGATATTTTATAATCACCTACAAGAGGAAGTCACAGTTTAACATCTCATCAGGAAGAAAGCCCCTCCAACAGTGCAGCTGTCCCTGGATACTGCTCTGCAGTATTAGTCTAGATTTCAAACTGAAGTTTCTGGATGGCAGTTCAAATCTGTGACTCATCAGCAAGTCTACTTCCCACTGAGAAACAGATGACATTTTGTCAGATCTGACTTGACAATGTTTAAAAGTGACTCCTGGTTGCAAAATAAAGCAAAGAATTATGAATGCAAATGTTTGACAGATATAAGGCAAAATATCGTGTATGCTAGAGGTCTGAGAACAGAAAGTGCTGAAGAAACTAAGCAGGTCTGAAGATTGGACTCAAAATTTAACTCTGACCTTCTCTCTGCAGATGCTGTTAGAGCTGCTAAGCTTCTTCCACACTTTCTGTGCCAAATGGAAATGCCTGTGTCATTAATCACTCAACCAATACCCAAAACAAACAATGCTGTCATTAATTGCTGTGTAGCTTGTGGGAGACTGATGGGCACAAGTTGGCTACTGCATTTTCTACAGCACACGAGTAACTACACAACGTAATAGAACAGGTTACAGATTGCATTTTCTTAATCCAGCACTCTCGTCCAGCAACCTCTTGTGGTCCGGCACCTGCAGTACTTCCAGCTTTCCCTGTAGAGGCATCCAATGGTTCTGCATCAATCTTTATTTATACCACTTTGTTACAGTTTGTCCAGTTTGGATACCCTAAATTCGATTTCTGGTGTCCAGTGTAAAATCAATCATCCATTTGGAATGTGATTGATACAAGTCAAGGTGAGGTCTTTACTCAATTGCAGAATGAATTGTTTGTGCATTGAATGTACTTGATATTTTTAACGGTGAAAGGGTTCAGTCACTGACTATAGCATTAAAGTGAGAATCTGTCATTTAACTTATGATTGTTTTGATTCTGATGTGTGACTTCCACCATCACCCCATTAACACCAACTGGGGACAGCCAATACAAACCCTTTTGAAATGTTAGGTTTCCATTGCTCGAGTATTCAACAGCAATTCATAGGCAAAAAACTCAGAAGGTAAACTTCATAATCCCAAATGCTCTGATTGCAATTTAGGTAATATTTTGGCATTGAAAGTTGATTTAATAACTCTCAAAAGGATAAAGGTTTTAAAAAAAATCATTGCAGGCTGTGGGGAAAGAGTAGGGATTAATTGAAAAGTCCTTAAAAGAGATGGCAGAGCTTTGGGTTCGATAATGTGCTTCTGTCTGTGAGCAACTATACAAAGCACCTTTTGCTTCTATTTAGAAAAGAGTTATTTGTATCATTAATACAATTATGGTTTTATAGATCACAAATGATGCATTTACCTGGTAATGTCACTGATTCAATCTGTCAGCAAACCTTGGTATATATCTGACTATCCATATTTTCAATAGAAAATTTTAAATTACCACTAAATCAAGACCTTGAAGAGTTTAAGAATTTGTTGTATCAAATGTTCTGATCAGTGCCTTTGTAGAAATGAGTAAAGTGATATTTTGATGCTGGTTCAAGGATAAAAGGAAACCTTCGCAAATGAATCTATTCGTTTGTCTCCCAGACTAGTGTAATTTCAAAACGTGAAACTCAGCTCCCTTAACCTTAATGTTATCACTCAATATCATGTGACTGCAAGACTGAGTAGGAAAGGAATGCAAAGGGTTGAGTCGTCACGTTTTGCCTCTATGCCAGAGCTAGTCTTTCTTGCAGGATTTGGCTGTTACTGATTTGTCTCCCTCCATCTGATTTCATGGAGTGGGTTTGAAACAACACACTTATTCAGTCTACTTCTAAGACTAGAAGTTGTCATGCACCTGAACTGAAAATAAATCATTGCATGATTTCACCTCCAACCATACAGGTCCTTGGAAACTGTGATTTAATGTGCATTGTGGAACTGCATAATGATTGGGGCAGAGCAGTGGCTCAGTGGTTACCATTACTATTTCACAGCACCAGGGTTCCACGATCAATTCCAGCCTCGGCCGACTGTCTGTGTGGAGTTTGCACATTCTTCCGGTTTCCGCGTGAGTTCCCTCTGGGTACTGTTTTCCTCCCACAGTCCAAAGATGGACAGGTTAGGAGGTTTGGCCATGCTAAATTGCCCATAGTGTTCAGGGTTGTGCAGGCCAGGTGGATTAGCCATGGGAAATCCATGGTATGGGGGTGGGTCTGAATGGGCCGAATGGCCTGCTAACCACACTGTCGGGATTCTATGACGTTAAGCTTGCATGAAAATGTTGTTAGACTAAGTGCTGAGTGTCATGACCAGAATGAGAACTAGAACTAGGTTCGAGAATAGCTTTCCCAAGGAAACATGAGAAAGTTATAGAAATATGAGGAAGGAGCAAGGGAATGGGGTATTTGTCAGTGCTTTTAAAAACATGCTAGGCTGAACAACACTATTGAGTGCTCTGAGATTTTGTGATTTTACATATCTCTTTATGGTTTCACTGTTTGCAGTGTATAGCAGGGCTGTTACCAGTAAATCACTGTAGTGGCAGAGGTGATCAGAACCTCAGCATTCCAACTTCCAATATTAGTGCAGGCCTGGATTACAGCATTGTTACAGTACAGGAGGTCATTTGGCCCATCGTACCTGTCTCAGCTCTACGGCACCATTGCCTAGTGCTAATCTCCTGCCTTTTCCCATTCCCTTGCATCCTATTTCTATTCAAACAATGGATGACAGATTATGTGGGGCATACACTGCTGGGCATTAGGTCCCCACCAACAGGAATAGTTGCCCTTGGGAGTGCTGGCCAACCCTGTTAAGTTCCCCCAGGACAGACTGGTGAGGGGATTGGGGGTGGGGGTGTGTGTTGGTGTGAACCTGAACAGTGAGCTAACGGAGGGGCAGAGCTAGAGGCAGAAACCTGAGTGTGAAGAAGCTAAGGCTGTGCGTCTGATAGCGCAAGGACCAGGAAATGGAATTGGAAAAGACATGCTGCTGCAGTCCTGGACAGGCTGGCCTTGATTTTGAGAGGTCACAAGGAGGAAGACTCTCATCATGTTGCTGATAATTGGATTCATGCGGCCACAGTAAATTAACAATAGGAGCTGACATCCGCTAAGAGCCCAAGAGCTAGAGATCAGGAGCAATGCTATCGGTGGTATCTTGGTGCATCTGGAGTGTCAGCCCTAAGTGCACTATGTAAATAGCTTGTTGCTTTGAGTTAAGTTTTTCCATTAATGTTTATAGTGATTTGATGGGAGCGAAATAAATGATGCCTGTTTTATTACCTTTGTGCAGTCTGGTTGAATCTCATGTAACATCACAAATGGTTGGTTATTTGAAATTTTTAAATAAGGCCCACATGAATGATGAAAAACCACACAGCTCAACTCTGCTGCTACTAAACCCAGCTTGTTTCTGGGATAATTTGAACTCTGTATGTGGGAGAAATTTGCCCAATAAAGTAAAGACCACACAAACCAGACCGGGTGAAATTGCCATGCTGTGTATTACAAGCGATATTGCTGGTAGAGAAACTGACTAGGCTAACACAGGACTGACCGTCTGTACAGGTAGATCAGAATTTCTCTTCCCAGAGCTGAAGATGAGACCAGTTTTAAAATAATGCTGCACAATAAGGCTAATTAAAAATGGGGAAAATACAGTGTATCTGGAAATGGAGTAATCTAGTTACAATGATGCTAATTGGGAAACAGTTATCAGATGAATGTCCTATTCCTTCACACAATGCAATGTCCTGACAGTACCGATGGTTCCATTCCTCTTCACAGGTAAGTGTTAATGTCTCCTCTGAAGTGGTGAGGTGCTTCCATTGTCTTGTCCTGGGGGGACAATGCTGTTGCTGGTGCCTTTCAGTCTGGCCTGCTCTTTGTGTGGCTTTGGTATTGCTGGGTGGCGAAACTGCCCTCAGGGCTTTGGGATAGCTGTGTTGCCCTGACATTGTTAGTGGGAGCTTGAAGTGTATTCCCTTGTCTGTGAGTGCTGCCTAGTTTGGCTTGTCAGCCTGCTTGGTCCCTGCTGAGACATTCTGGCTGTTTTTTGGTACCATTGGCCAATTTTGCTTTTGTGGGCCTATCATGGGTTGGCAGGGTGGCAGACCTTTTCCCACACTGTAGTACAAGGATGATGTGCTCCTCATGCTATAAGCAATGAGGTGAAGAGCAAGGATTATTGTTCATTGCACCATTTGGCCTCAGCGAGTTTGTCTCACCAGCATTATGCTTCCTTATCTAATAGATGAACAGTATCACAAAATTACATTCCCATTGCAGAGCTTCATTCACCTGGAGCTAAAACAACAACAGCATCCTGTTTTTACAAAGTGCCTTTAATGAAGTATACAATGACCAAGGCAGTTTACCTGTGTGTTCTCAATCCAAATTGTTGTTGATCAACTGGAAAAGCTATTAGGACAGGTAACCAAAGGTTTTATCAAAAAGGTAAGCTCACAGGGGCTCCCTTAAATGAGGAGGCAAAATTAAAGAAATAGAAAGGCTTAGAGATGGAGATTCATGGTTCAGCCTAGATAGCAGAAAGGTGGGCATCCACCGAGCAGCAATCAAAGTCAAACAGGGACTTGTGCCTAAAATGCAAGGGGCACAGGGATTTGTGGTTTTGGTGGGGATACAAAGACAGAGGGATTGAAAAACATGGATGAGAATTGTATACAAGATAGGATTGTTGACCTTACTGGGATTTTCCCTCAACTGTAAATGATACTCTTAAAGCTAGTTTTCTTTTGTACTTTACTTGAAACACCTCCCAGAATATGTGAAACAATAACAATGTTGCAGTAGTTTCCTCGTGACATCATGAAATTTCTCTTTCTTTATTGTTTTATTTTCCTTGATATTTTTTCCATTAGTTATACTATCAAATATCTTTGAGAATACACCTTTCTCTTTTAGATAGTTACATTACCAAATTTTCATGAAAGTGATGCACGAATATGTTTGACATTAATCCCTATTTCCCAGATCCGAGAGAATTCTTATATACAACAGGAGCTTTGATTTGTAGCCAAGTTATGGGAATGTAAGTGAGAAACTTGCAGTTCTATGGAATCTTGCTCTGCTTTTTGCCCTCACCAGTTTCAAAATGGCTGCCAAATTTCTCATTGTGCCTCAGGAAATAGAATAACTACATTCTCTGTGACAAGGTTGACTGTGGAAAATAGAAGTGTGGCAGAGAAAAACAGATTAAATGAGAGAGTAAACAAAGGAAAGAACCAGCAATGCCACAGTGACAAAACATTTTTTAAAAACCTTTGCATTTATTTAGTACCTTGCACATTCTCAGGACAGCCCAAAACAATAGACAATAGGTGCAGGAGTAGGCCATTCTGCCCTTTGAGCTTGCACCACCATTCATTATGATCATGATTGATCATCCTCAATTAGTAAAACAATGGATAGCTACTTTTGAAGCGTTTTCTCTCATCTTTTATGGACAAACATGGAATTCAGTTTGTTGACAAGGTTCCACCAATAGCAATGTGATGACTAAATGTTATCATCTTAGGAATTTTCTTTAATTTGTTGAAGTTGAAAACCTTCTGTTTTACAATTACCCTTCTATTTATGCTGAAATAGGTACTTTCAAACATTTAAAGATCACTGAAATCCTTTAAAATGAGGAAATAGCAGATTTTGATTTTCTCCCTAGCTTTGTTATCACTAAGAGATGTGGGTGTTGCTGGCTGGCCAGCCTTATTGTCCATCGACGTTTCAGGCAAAAGCCCTTCATCAGGAATTCCTTTTGCCCGAAACGTCAATTTCCTACTCCTCAGATGCTGCCTGATCTGCTGTGCTTTTCCAGCACCACTCTAACCTATACTCTGATCTCCAACATCTGCAGTACCCACTTTCACCTAGCCTTATTGTCCATCCCTAGTTGCCCTTGAGAAGGTTGTTGTGAGCTGCCATCTTGAATCGCTGCAGTCCATGTGCTGTAGGAAGACCCACAATACTGTTAAGAAGGGAGCTAAAGGATTTTTACCCAATGATATGCAATTTCTGAGTGGAGTTCCTTTCTCTTTCTTCTCCTCTGTTGGCTGTGGCTTTTGTAGGAGACACCATTACTGGAATATTACCAGAGACAGTGGTGCCCATCTGCTGCTACCATGCTATACCCCATGGCTAACTCTGTCTTTGTCAGCATGGTATATGTTGTGACTGTGTCCTACAGAACCATTTGAGATGCCTTGAGTAAATTCACCATCACGCAACCTTTTCACTGGTTTTGGCCTGAATTACTGAGACCAAGAGGAGTAAGGTGCCCATGCAAAATCTCTGGCAGAAGAGAGGATCAATCTTGACAAACAGAACAGATTTATTACGTAATATTTAATAGCTCATTACATTACATCTGAGATGCATAAGAGTCCTTTGTAAGTTTGTCTAATAGTAATTTTCTCTCAGTTTCTTGGATACCGGTATACACTTTGATTTTTCTTGTTAGTGAAGAAACTACTTTGTCTTTGAAAATATTCAATGGCCCTGCAACTACCACTCCCTGAGACAGAATTCCACAGACTGACAACACTCTGAGAGAAAAAAAACCAGTAATCTCAACTCCAACTGAAGTGGGAGAACCTTCTTTGTAAAAGGTTTCCTAGTTCTAGACTCTTCTACAAGGGAAACATGCTTCAGCATATACTCTATCAAATTGCTCCAGGATTTTACATGTTAGGTCGTTCAGGTAGATGCTGTGTAGAGAGGAAATTTGCTTTTAGATACAAGTCTTTGTGAGCTCAGCATGCTCTAAAGTACTTTGCAGTCAATTAATTAGTTTGAAGCATTGTCATTGTTACAATGTAGGAAATGTAGTAGACAATTTATGTACAACAAGACCCACTAACAATAATGCAAAAACTGACCAACGGTCAGGCAACTGTCTGTGTGGAGTTTGCACATTCTCCCCGTGTCTGTGTGGGTTTCCTCCGGTTTCCTCCCACAGTCCAAAGATGTGCAGGTTAGGTGAATTGGCCATGCTAAATTGCCCTTAGTGTTAGGTGAGGGGGTAATTGTAGGGGAATGGGTCTGGGTGGGTTGCTCTTTGGAGTGTCGATATGGACTTGTTGGGCCAAAGGGCCTGTTTCCACAGTGTAGGGAATCTAATCCATATCATCTGTTTTACTTTTATTGATTGAAGCACAAACATTGACCACGATACCAAAGCATCGCTGTATTCTTCTTTGTATAATATTGAAGTTTCCTCTGTCACTGAAGATCAGGGATAGATGACAAAGCTGAACTTTCTGACTTTCTGACAGGGCAACACTCCTTCAGTGCTGCATTGAAATCTCGCATCAAATTATGTTTCTACAGTAGGGCTGGATCTACAACTTTCTGAAATTTCTTCTATTTCTGAAGCAGGATTGCTACCCATATGTGTTTTGAAGGAAAGAAGTTGGATTGCAGTGGACAGCTCTCTCAGTAGAATCAGCACTGCTGCAAGTACTGCAGGAGCAGGTTTGAGGGGCCGCATGGCCTAATTCTGTTCCTATTTCTTACAGTCTAAGTGCATTGGGCTGGGAGCTCTCATCTGTGCAGAAATGTTGACATTCATTGACATTGTGCTTATGCCTATACAAACTATATATATAAACCACATTATACTTTTCGAAGTCTCAAAAGTAGAGTGTCTCTAATCAGTACCTATATTCGTCATAATATAGATTTCAAAAGAGTTTTATTCCAATACAGCACAACCACCTTTGATTTCTTTGGTAAATGAACTCAATGTAGAACAAAACATAAAACAATTTTAATGGCATAAAAAACAAAAAAAAATGAACACACTCAAGACATGGAAATTATTCATCTGACTGCAATAGATACAACTTGCAATGTCTTTGCTAACCTATTCAATACCGTAGAGGGAAAATTGAGCTGCTCCCAGAGATAATTGACCAAATCTACAAAATACGAATCACATTAGTTTATGCCACTGAACATTTACATTCCACAGGAGTTATCTCCTGATCTCACCCAATGTCCCTTACTTTTGGAATGTAACGGTTAAGTGCACAGTTCCTTTCAATATGTTGGTCAGGCTATACTTGGTCCATCAACCCCATGCACCTTCTCATTGATAGCTTTAATCTTTCTCACAACAAAAATCGCCTAAAACACTTTTCTTGTGAAATAACCCAGCTACAGAAAGATTGCTGGAAGGACAATCATTTGCATTCACTATGTGCCGTCTAAATATAAATAATGCATCAAAGTTATTTGGATATTGTTTGGCAGTTGTAAACTTTCAGTTTGTTCTGAATTAGGCTGTAAGCAATCATACTTGCAATACCCCCTGAGCATTTATGATTTAACCTCTTGCACTTGATTTCTGAATGTGTGTGGCCACAGTATAGGATTGTGATTAGCTCAATATTAAACAGGTAACAAATTGATATTAAACAGAGTCTTGATTGTCTGAAATGTGATTGAGGATAGAAGACCAACCAATGAGTAATTGCCAAGCAGTAAGCGTTCTATTAGTAATTTATCTTATCTGTTCTTGTGGAAACCTGCTTTGAGCAAATTGGCTGTAATATTTGACTATGTAGCAGTTACTGTACCTCCAAAGTAACTGCAAATTCTTTTTGGAAGACCTGTTTATGTGATAAGATTCTCTCTTGATCATTGATTCAACCAGAAAATGTCAAGTCCTTTGACATAAAACTATAACTTTACTCTTTAATAAGGATATCAGAAATTCCATAGCACTAATGCTTAATTTAACTTGATATTAGCCACTATACTCCAGGAACATTTGCTCCTCTTTGCATGGGACCATGGGTTTACATTTCACTCCGTTTCCTGGTTTGATGCCTGAAAATTTCAAAGTCCAGATATGTCATTGAATGATAAAAATTGAACGTATAGATTCCTTCCTAAAGCTCACAGAGAATAATCTTTTCTGATTGGATCAGACTGTTTCTTTCAATGACAAGCATCCTTCTTTCTCAGTACAAGTCTGTTCTATACCTGTATGGGAAGGTTCCAGAATCTTGATAATGTCTGAGCACCTTTGGTTGAGTGATAAGAAGTGAAGGGGAAATGTTTAATTCCCTTATACAAAAGTCAGGAAAATATGGATAGAAGGCTAATTGTGTTCATGGTTACTATGGAATTTCATGGCTTTTCTTGAAGCTTAGGCTGTTGCTGCAATTAGTTGCTATTTGGATACTTCAATGTTCCTCTGGTACTTGTTTTACTACATATTTATGAGGATTAGTTAACTCTGGGCTAGACAGCTGCCTTGTGATAGCAACAGTGTGGGTTCAGGTCCTACACTGACTGAGGTTACCATGAAGATGCTGCCTACTCCCATACCTGAGATATGGAGATGTTCAGGTGAAACTCACCACCAGTCATTTCTCTCTCTAATGAGAAACCAGGGTCATGGTCCCCTGGGACTATAGCTGTTTTACCTTTTACTTCTCATTGTTTGACTCTCAACGGCTGTGTACTCCCGAGGTCATTAGTAACCAACTGCTACGATGCTGTGACTGGTCTCCCAGCTCACTTCCAAGAAAATAAAGACTTAAGTTTATATTGTGCCCTTCATAATGACAGGATATCCCAAAGCCAATGAAGTGGTTTTTGAAGTGTAGTAGCTGTAGTTCTGCAGGAAAGAACCTCTATTATCAGATCCAGAGGACTTTATAGTTCAGCAAGATTCTCTGGTTGCATAGTCCTTTACTATGAATGTGTCAGCTGTGCCTCAGTTGATAGAACTCTTGCCTCAGAGTCACTAAGTTCAACTTGCCTCCCACTCCAGAACTTGAGCACATACTGCACCAGAGTGTCAGGCTTGATGTAACAAATGGGCAAAGCTGTCTTTTGGATGAGACACTTCACTTGATAAGGTTCCATCTGCCTGCTCAGGTGGATGAAAAACATCCCATGGCACCAAATGGACAAGGATGTTATCCCTGGTGTGCTGACCAATATCTAAACCTCAATGAACCTGTTCATTCTCACATTATTAACCACATCTACAAATGCTGACAGAATACAAATAGGAGCCAGTGATGCCATCACAAGCAAACCAGAAGACTTCACCCAGCAGGGGATTGACAATATATCCTCCTCCCCTGAGATACTATAACATGATGTGGTACTGCAAGTGTAGGAGGGCTTTATACAACTGTACCATAACTTCAACAACTTTTTACTTTATATCCATATGGTTGTAACTAGAATGTGTTCCTGAATCCATTAAAAAAAGAGATCTGATTCAGACTTAGGTAAGTTCGCTCAGCCTTACTGAAAGCAGGGACCAATATCTATATTTCCTGAGGAATAAATTGCCCAGGTTTGTACAAGCAAGAGGGCCAGGGCCATGAGGTCAGTGGTCAGACAAAGCTTGTATAGATCAACAATTACCTTCACTAGAGAATAATAGGTTCCAAAACAGCAATTACAACATGGTTTTTCTCTTCCAGGCTTAACACTTAATTACTATCTCCCTCTCAAGAACTCCTGGTAACATGCAGTCAGTAAGTACCACAGCAATCTTCCAATTCATGTCATGAAGGTGAATGAAAATGAAAACTGCAACTGCTGACAATCAGGAAAGAAAAGGAATAAAGTGCTTGCATTTATACAGCACATTTCACTACCTCAGTTTCTCCCAAAGCATTTTATGGTAAATTTAGAACATAATTTACAAATCTTATTTTTAATAAAGTGTAGTTACTGTTACAATAAAGGAAATGTATCCATCAATTTGCAAGTTCTCATAAGCAGCAATGAGAGAATCAACAACATTTCTGTTCAGGTAGGGTGTAGATGAGCATCAGCCAAGAGAACTCCCCTGTTCGTCTTCAAAATATCGCCATGGGATCCTTCGCATTCATCTGAGAACCAATGGGATCTCAGATTAATATCACATCCGAAAGAAAGGCCATACTCCAGTATAACATTCTTGCAGTGCAGTACTGGACTGACAGCCTGGATTGTGTGCTGGTGTTTCTGGAGAGATCCTCTAATTCGGACCCAAGGGTGTTATTCATCACAAATCCAAAGCTGAAACACTGGGAGCCTACTACTAATCATTCAGCATCAAAAGAGCACTTAACATTTTAGACTGAGAAAGGTTGCCATCAAATTAGGAATCTTTTTCAGAGTCATAGTGTCCTAGAGATGTACAGCATGGAAATAGCCCCTTTGGTCCAACTCATCCACGTTGACCAGATATCTTAAAGTAACCTACTCCTGTTTGCCAGCATTTGGCCCATATCCCTCTAAACCCTTGCTATTCATATGCCCAACCAGATGCCTTTTAAATGTTGTAATTGTACCAGCCTCCACCACTTCCTCTGGCAGCTCATTCCATACACACACCACATTCTGCGTGAAAACATTGCCCCTTATGGTCCCTTTTAAATCTTTTCTCTCTCACCTTAAACATATGTCCTCTCATTCTGGAGTCCTCCAGCCCAGGGAAAAGACCTTGTCTATTTACCCTATCCATGCCCCTCATGTACAAATGGAAGATTCAGAAAACTGCATCTCAAGCTCAGCTATAATATTCCACAGTCATTAATACGTACACCCCAATGGTTGACTTAGAAGTTCTATTTTAACCTTGAAGAAGTCCAAACTGTCAATCCAAATGAAGAAAGAGCTTCCTTCTGGGAGATTTGATGTCAGTGTTGTGCAATGACTCTGTTATCTGGAAAAAAAATAGCATGGGAAAAGTCAATGCAAATGGTATTCTCCTACTGTCAAAGTGGGTTCAACATGGCCTTGTTATAATAAATATCGCCTTCTGCCAATTAGAAAACCACATGGAGGCATCTTAGATCAAAGTACTGGCATCTCCTGAATCATGTCATCTTTCAAGTCAAATATCTAAGTAATGTTTTTAACACACAGTTCATGCAGGATTCTGAAGCCTGCTGATCATTGACTTGTTTGATTGATAACAAACATCCACCTAGCTTGAAGACATTGCAAGAACCAAAGGTCAAGAGGATAACGATCCATGTCTCAGTCCTAAAGCAACTTGACTGAAGAGTAGAATTCCAATCTGGAAAGTCTTCATACATCAACTCAATTTTGGAACTGTGACTATCTCAAAGAGTGCTGATACCCAATGCTATGGGAATTATTGAGGCATTTCTGTAGTTGTGAAAATCTGACAGCAATCTCCAGAATCATTACAGCCTGGGGAATTAGGACCATATTCACTGGAATTTTGAAGACTAAGGGGGATCTCACTGAAACTATTAAAATTCTAATGGGACTGGACAGGATAATCATAGAAAGAATGTTCCTAATGACCAGGGAGTCCAAAACTGGGTTTGGGGGGGTTCACAGTCCAAGGATATAGGTACGGCCATTTAGGACTGAGTTGAGAAGAAATATCTTCATGCAGAGAGTGGTGAGTCTGTGCAATTCTTTGCCCCAGCAGTGGTTGAGGCCAAATCATTAACTGTTATGAGTGAGGAGTTAGGTATAGTTCTTAGGACTAAAGGGATCAAAGGCTATGGTGTCAGTGCTAAAGACTTGATGGAAAAATCTTGAAACGCAGTCACTTCTGTGCCAAAATGGGCTGACCCCCAAAAGCAGATATGACCTATAGCTTGTGGGTCATTGCAATGTCATTACCTAATCTGCACCAGATTTACAAGCTGGTCCTGATCTCTTCAGCTCTGTAAAGAAAGAACTCACCCAGTTCTTGAACGTTGGTGAAAGAAAACTTGTACTGTCTCTTCTGATATAACGTGATAGTTCCGTACCTGTGCAATCCCTCGTTAGAAGAAAATCACACAATAGCAGCATCATTTAAACTAATGGGACCCGAATCACGCTACAGCCAATACAGATAAGGAAAGTTTTCATTCTGCAAATAGAACACTGAACGTAGAACATAGAACAATACAGCACAGAACAGGCCCTTCGGCCCACGATGTTGTGCCGAACATTTGTCCTAGCTTAAGTACCTATCCATGTACCTATCCAATTGCCACTTAAAGGTCACCAATGATTCTGACTCTACCACTCCCACAGGCAGCGCATTCCATGCCCCCACCACTCTCTGGGTAAAGAACCTACCCCTGA
>NC_057730.1:38941077-38942067 GCF_004010195.1 Chiloscyllium plagiosum
AGCTAGCAAACCTACCCCCCAGGATATTGGTGCCCTTCTGGTTCAGGTGCAACCCGTCCTGCTTGTACAGGTCCCACCTTCCCCAGAATCGTGGTCTAGATACTTCAATCATATTATAGCCAGGTCGCATTGAAGAAACTCACATTATAGCAGAAACGACTGTACATGGAATCCACATTTGGTGCTTCCCCTTTTGGCATCATTTCACTTGCAAGAGTTTTAATTGTGGGGACCAGAAATCTTGCTGAGCATCACATGAATCATTTTAATGATGGATACTGCAGTAGCTTACCTCACCTGACTGGCGTTATTTCAGCATGACCTGTCTCTCTCTCTTTCTCTCTGACATGAGGCTGCCTTGAATTGTCTGATTTGCAGCTCATTTGTCTTCATGAGGGAGCCCCACAGCTACCAGGTGCCAGACCACCCACTGGAACCACTGTCCACCCCAGTCTCATCACACCCCCCACCCAACAGCAGCCCTGTGAGCCCATGATGATGAGGCAGAGCTGTGGCAAAAAAGCTGGTCCACCACAAAGGCCTCCAAGCCCTCTGCTTCTTCCTCTCCCGCCGACATAACCAGTACCCTTCCACTGACACCCTTCTTCGACTGACTGGACTGGTCCTCACTCTGAACAACTTCTCTTTCCAATCCTTCCACTTCCTCCAAACCAAAGAAGTAGCCATGGGCACCCGCATGGCCCCCAGTTCTGCCTGCCTCTTCGTCGGATATGTGGAACAGTCCATCTTCCGCAGCTGCACTGGCACCACACCCACCTTTTCCACTGCTACATCGATGATTGTATTGGCGCTACCTCGTGCTCCCACGAGGAGTTTGAACAGTTCATCCACTTTACTAACACCTTTAGATTAGATTAGATTAGATTAGATTACTTACAGTGTGGAAACAGGCCCTTCGGCCCAACAAGTCCACACCGCCCCGCCGAAGCGCAACCCACCCATACCCCTACATTTACCCCTTACCTAACA
>NC_057730.1:38943061-38976913 GCF_004010195.1 Chiloscyllium plagiosum
ACCTCTCCGCCCCCACCCCCTCTCTGGCCTATCACCCTCACCCTCACCTCCTTCCACCTATCATATTCCTATTGCCCTCGCGGCCGCTGCAGCCACCACCGCCGCGGCGAACGGTGACATCACTTCCGCCCCCACCGCCGCACGGACAACAGCCACCCCCGACCATGCAGCCTCTGCAATCACCGCCCAGACAACCGCCTCCACGATCGCCAGGAAGACCATCGCCGACAGATACGCGGCTGCCGTGGGACCCACGACTACCGGGACCAGCGCCGTTTCTGCCCGGCATGCCACTTCTGCCCCCGGAGCTAGCATTGCCGCAGCCACTTCCGCCCCCAGTGACGTCACTGTAAACATTTGTAAGTCATGAATTGGTCTCTTCAGTTTGACAATGGGTGAAGACAGAAACTCACAACATTGTGTCGCACTCACCCTCGAATCGAGATTGTAGTCAGCATCACAAAGACAGCTGTGACATTGGCATTGCATCCAGTGTCACCAGCAACATGCAGCATTATAGTATGCTCCTCCCTTAGTCCCCTTCTTAAAGCCCTCACCCATCCCCTGCCCCCATATCCTGCTGGGAGTCCTGCTCTCTACCCTGCACCATCCTCCCCTGCGGAGTTTCTGCTTAGGCTGTCCCTCAAGATCGAAGAGGACGACTTTGCACCCTGATTTGATGGCTTCTGAAATAGATTGAAAGTGCGGTCTGCAGACTCTGCCACATTTCAGACTTGACAGATTGGGTAGAGGTGTCACTAGGAAGCTTTTGCTTCTGCTGAGACACCTCGGTTTCACCTCTGCACATTCCCAATAAACTCTCTCAATTTTGTCAGTGGCTTCCCAAATGAGCCTTCTTCATTTGATCAGTCACATGCCAGACTCAGGAATCAGTGGGTCCATTTGCACATGAGACAGACCACATGCCAGGAGAGGACAGGCATGGCCTGACCACAAGTATATTCAAGAAGGGAGACAAGTGGCTGCAGAGGAGTCCCCCTGTGTCAGTCACAAGGAAGATCATTCAAAGTATCCTTCCCACAGGCCGTGAAACACCTTCGAGAGTTGTAGGTGAAAGGTGCCATAGACATAAACAGTCTTTGACTTTCTCAGCGCTTTTTGGAGCAGTAGGATAACCAAAGGAACCTGCAAGACTGATACTGAGGGAAATGTACAGGGTGAATTGCTCAATTTTGCCAGTGCTAGTATTGTTGGATAAAGTTGCTGTATTATGATTTCTTTATTGGTGTCTTTATTTTGGAATTTTAACCAAGTGCACAGTAACTTTACCCAAATGGTTTGTAGATGGAGAATTGTGAAACAATGATCATGTTGGAATGGTTTTCTGGTGCAACCAGGATCCAAGTAGACATTACCCAATCAGAGCAAAGGCCTCCTCTTCTCATCATTTGCTGAAATCTCGAATGGATTCATTAGTAATTGTCTTAAATCTGGGATCTAGTCTTGGTGTCCGTCCACATAATAGTGGAGAATGAGAATTGGCATCAGCACCCTTGGACCCAGGAGAGAGAGTGAAGTGGGTTTGGGTTCCTAACACTGCACTAAAGAATCAACCAAGATTGTCTTAAGCCTCTGCAGTGAACCTGGAGTCTTTCAGCTGATAAGTGACAGAGCCATCACTGGTAAGGTTGACTGTGAGCATAGGCATTGATGTAGAGTACAGCTATTTGGATGAAGTGATGTAGGCTTCTGTCTTAAAATTGTGTCCAAGCAAGATTTAGTACCTTCAGCTACAGACATTAATGCACTGGGGAAGGAAATAAACTTTATTTCCTCTTGGCTTCCACCCCTATATCTGTTCCACATCCCTCCATTTCCCTGAGGTGTCCCAGGGTCATGAACTGGCTAAATTCCGCTGAACTAGCTGAGCTGACATCCCTCTCCCATCCCTCTGTTGATGTTAACGTGTGAAGTTGCCAGGTTGTGGGTGCGAGTAGGCCACTTGCATTTTGTGACACTACAGCAGAAAGAGAAAAACAAGTTGCATAGTGAGGTGCTGATTAAGAGACTTGTAAACCTTCTGTCCATGAAAGTCAGTAATTATGAGTATGATAGTGTTCAACTGTTACAATTTCAGGCAGGGTTAGTCTGACACCCATGTGTTCATTGGCTCTGACAGTCTTTGCATGACTTCATTTGATCTTGGAATGCATTGACTAACAGGGCAAGGGATAGAAAGTGATGGACTGTCTTGATCTAGCAGAGATTTTTTAAAAGAGATAAAGTTGCGTTAATATCATTACTTTTCAAATGTCAAGGCATTTCAAGTAATTTTACAGTCAAGTAAGTACTTTTAAAACTAAAACACAGAAGTACAGAAAGTATTTAACAGGGTAAGTAACTTTTATGGTGAAAGAAGCAGTGCTTAATCTTTTAGATCAATTACCTTTTCATTGGAATTTTTGAAGTGCAGTTGTCTTCATAATGAAAGAAATGTGGCAAACAATTTGTGCACATCAGGTTCCAAGAATCAGCAATAATACAATATGATTGAAGGGTCCTTTGGCATTATGGTAGTATCCCTATCCCTGAGCTAGGAAACCTACCTACTCCTGAGTTGTGTTGCAACAATGTCGAGGCTAGGTTGACTAAAAATGCCTGCAATATTTTGTTTGTTTGACTGGGGGATAAATATTGGGCAGGATGCCAGGGATAACTCCTTTGTTCTCAGTCCAAATAACTCTGGAGAATGTTTATGTTCGCCTAAGAGGGCAGACAGGGTGTCGACTTAGCATTTCCTCTGAAACGCAGCACCTCAGACATTGCTGCACTTTCTTAGTGCTGCACTGGAGTGCCAGCCTTGATACTGTGCAGAACTCTCGGGAGTGGGAGTTGAACTCAAAATCTTGTGACTCAGAGAGCTACACACTGAGATGTGTCTGTCACCTGATTGTGATAATGACAGTGCCTGCTGAGTTCAGCTGTTATAATTTCAGCCAGGAATAGGCTCTGACAGTTTTATCCATGCTCTTTGAACCATTGAATAATACAGTACAGAAGGAAGCCATTTGGCCAATTATGCCTGTGCTGGTTCTTTAACGGAGCTACTGTTTAATCTCACTGCCTTGCTCATCCTGCATCTGCTTCTCTTCATTATCCACTTTTCATAAGAATGTTACTACTTTCACGCCTTCTCTTGTAAGGCATTCTCAAAGATATGCAAAACCCCATGTTATAAAATATTTCAATATGTTGCCTCTAATTCTCATTCGAATCATCTTAATTATTTGTCCTCTGATTTGTGACACTTCTATGACGGGAAATATTTTCTCCATCACTGCTACACCAACATTACCAACTCGTATTTACATAACGTGGAGGTGTTGGTGTTGAACGGGGTGGGAAAGGTCAGAAAATCACACAACACAGTGTTATAGTTCATCAGGTTTATTTGAAATCAGAAGCCTTCAACTAACAAAGGAGCATTGCTCTGAAAGCTTGTGATTTCAAATAAACCTGCTGGACTATAACCTGGTCTCGTGTGACTCATGACCTTGTATTTATATTAGCATAACAAAACATCCTAAGACATACTACAAGCATTATCGAACCAGGCCATAGAAAGCGATACTGGACCAGATGACCAATGCTTGTTCTAAGAGATAGGCTTTCAGGATCATTGTAAGGAAAGAAAGTGAGGTGGAATAGTTGAGAGTCTTAGGGAGGGAATTCTAAACTTTAGGGCCTTGGCAACTGGAGGTATGGCAAATAATGATAGAATGAAGGATTGATTACAATCCACAATGTTCAATATTGGCAGAGTGCAATGACCTTGGGGTGCTGTCATACTGCCTCACAGCGCCAGAGACCCAGGTTCAATTCCCGCCTCAGGCGACTGACTGTGTGGAGTTTGCACATTCTCCCCGTGTCTGCGTGGGTTTCCTCCGGGTGCTCCGATTTCCTCCCACAGTCCAAAGATGTGCAGGCCAGGTGAATTGGCCATGCTAAATTGCCCGTAGTGTTAGGTAAGGGGTAGATGTATGGGTGGGTTGCGCTTCGGCGGGGCTGAGTGGACTTGTTGGGCCGAAGGGCCTGTTTCCACACTGTAAGTAATCTAATCTAAAAAAAACTACAGTCATGAGAAGGGGTGAAGCCGTGGGTTGGGGGAATTTGAGTGTAGGCCTGAGAATTTACTCGATCAAAGCCATTCATGATTTCAAACACCTCAACTAAATTTCATCTCTTTCCAAATAAACTCAATCCTAGTCTCTCTAGGCTCTCTACATAATCAAGAGTCATTTCCTCTTTTGAGCAAATATCTTCTGTACCCCTCTGAGGCCTTAACATCTCCTTAAAATGGGACATCCAAAAACTGAACAGAATTCTCCAGCTGAGTATAATTTAAAACATTGTAATGTAACCTTGTTGTTTTTGTATTCCATTCCTCTATTAATAAAGCTAAGGATTCTATATGCTTTTTTTTAACAGCCTTCTCAACTTGTTCTGTCATCTTCAATGATTTGCATATATACGCCCCCAGTCTCTTTCTTCCTGCCTCCAGATAGTTGATATTGCTCATCATTCTTCCACCTAAATATATTTTGGCAGAGCTGATGGGACAATGGCAATGTCATTGGATTGGTAATCCAGAGAACCAAGATAATGTTCTGGAGGCACAGGTTCAAACCTCACCACAGCACCTGGTGGAATTTAAGTTCTATTAATAAATTCTGGAATTGAAAGCCAGGGATAAATCTTACTTTTTTTTTCAACAAGTGCCAGTTTCTTTCAGAGTTCTAGAATTCTTGCTGTATGCCTCATTAACTATCTACTCCCCCCCCCCATGGCATACCTCTCATCTGTTTCAATCCCTATTTAAGACTTTGCTGAAGAGGTCAACGTAGGCCATTCAGCCCAGTGAGTCTGCTACCCCAGTCAATTAAGTCATGGCTGATCTGATAATCCTAATTTCATTTCCTTGCCCTTTTCCCCATAATCACAGACTCATGGGAGTTTGGAAGAACACAGCCTCTTGATTATTTTGTAAGTTTGGAAGGCTATTGGTGTCTTCTATGTGAAGAGGCATGCAAACTATTTATTTCAACTCCTTCGCCATTTCCTGGATCTCACTTACTATTTCCCCAATCGTTGTTCTCTAGGGGGCCTATGTTGATCTTTGCCTCTCTTTTCCTCTTGTGCACAGAGGAACTTCAATTATCTGGCATTCGGTTATCCAAATTTTGGATTATCCGGCAAGATCACAAGGTCCAGATGCTTGGCTAAATTATGTTATCCAGCATTCAATTATCTGAATATTTGATTATCTGAACAAATTAGTTCCTGCCCGTGTCATTCGGATAATCGAGGTTCCTCTGTATTTAAAGAAGCTCTTGCTGTCCATTTTGACATTATTTGAAAATTTAACATCAAAGTTTATCTTCTCCTTCTTAAGTATCTTGACACATGCCATTCCTGGAACAACTCAATCAACCACAGACCAGCTGCTGAAAGACCAGCATCCCTCATGTCAGTGCCATCTTTAAAAGGCTGCTGCATATCCGGATGAGCACTGATCGTCAAAAGTTACCCTGCTCAGTCAAGGACTGAAGATGGCTGAGGGAGGAACGCAGCAGTGGGATTTTCTAACAGGGATATGGAGGTCATGGTGGCAGGGCTGGTGCAACAGAAGGGAGTTCTGTTCCTGGAGGACCAGCTGAGGAGGCTGTACTACCAGAGCCTGGCAACCTGAGTGGGGCCCCCACCTCGCTCAGTGCCACCTTGTTGGTGAACACTGACAGCCAGCAATACATAAGAAGTCAATAACCTTCTCTGCTAGACAAGGAAAGGTGCCACTCTCTCGCTCCCTCTCTCTCTCTCTCTCTCTGGCTGCAATCTCACACTCATTCAATCTCGGCCACTACTCCAAGCTCCCATCAAGGCTTATGCTCTGCACTGTCATTACTCTCTGCAGTATACTCCCTCACTCGCTCTCACCGCCTCTACATCCCATACCATTAACCTTACACGGCCTCTGCACCATTGCTCACTCACTCATACACCCACTGCCTCCAGCACTAACAGTGATGCTAGCCATCCACTTTCACCTCATTCAGTCCCTCTCTTTCTCTCATTCCAGGAGCCAATAGGACTGAAATGGATAGAGGCATTGGGAAATATTGGAGGTGCATGTAGTTGGAACCTGTGGATATTGCCCTGATCATACACAATGTGTAGGTCCTTCAGAGCACGTGGCAAGGTAAAGTTTCCAAGCACTTGCTCTGATTTCCATGTCAAGTTTAGGAAACATTTGGCATGTTTGATAACACTGAAAACTTCATGTTAATGAGGCAATTTGGTCTGTTAACAAGGTGTTTAATGAGCAATAATGCCCCTTAATTAGCAACTCCCCTCAGCTTTACATGAAACTCACTTTGCAGCTGAACAAAAGCATAAGAGATGAAGTGAAATACTTCCAATGTTGAGATAGGTCTCTCCGGACTTCTCATTCAAATCTGCCATAAATCCCGTCTTAGCCCACGTCGCTCAGACTCTTATGCAATTCTGTCTCTAGGTTCAGTAACAGGGACCATAAAAGTACTGAATGCTCATTAATATCCCTTGCTGTGACCTACCAGTGAGACCAGAGCCACACAAATGCTGTTGACCCATAGCCACCTTCAGAAATGGCCAAGCAACACCCACATCCCATTCATGAATAAGCTCAATAAAAATTGTAAACTTTAAACCGACACTGTACCCCAATCCTTCTGCAGTTACATCGATGACTGCATCAATGCAGTGTCCTGCACCCAGGCTGACCTGGAGCAGTTCACTGACTTTGCCCATAACTTCCACCCCTCTCTCAAATTCACTTGGTCCATCTCGGACACCTCCCTCCCCTTTTCTTGACCTCTCCATTACCCTCTCTGGTGACAGTCTCCAGATGGACATCTACTACAAACCTATAGACTCCCATAACTACCTGGACTACACCTCCTCCCACCCAGTATCCTGCAAGAACTCCATTCCATTGTCCCCAATTCCTCCGCCTCCACCACATCTGCTTGAACGAGGAGACATACCACTCGCGAGCGTCCCAGATGTTCATCTATTTTGAATGACAACTTTTCTTCCCTTTGTTATTCAGACTGCCCTCTGTCGCATCACGTCCATTCCCTGTTCCACCACTCTAACCCCCCCCCTCCCGTAATGCAATAAGGACAGACTCCCCCTTGTCCTCACCTACCACCCCACCAGCCTCCACATCCAATGCATCATCTCCAAACACTTCTGCCAACTCCAAATAGACCCCACCACCAAGACATCTTCCCCTCCCCACCCCTCTCTGCCTTCTGCAAGGACCGTTCCCTCCAACAGTCCTTGGTTCCCGCCACCCCTGCCAACGAACCCCAGGATACCTTCCCCTGCAACCAGAAAAGATGCCAAACCTGCTGACACACCAGCCCCCTCATCTCCATCCAGGGCCCCAAACAGTCCTTCCAGGTGAGACAGAGGATCACCTGCCTCTCCCCTAACCTAGTTTACTGCATCAGGTGCTCTCGATGTGGCCTTCTCCACATCAGGGAGACCAAACATAAACTTAACGAATGGCTCACCGAGCATCGCAGCCGGGTTTACAGGGGCTGACCAGATCTCCCAGTCACCGCTCAGTTCAATGCCCCCAACCACTCCTTTTCCCACATGACCATCCTTGGCCTCCTCCATTGCCAAAACAAATCACAGTGCTATTGGAGGAACACCTTTTCTCCACAGCCCGGAGGCTCAGCTGAGTTTTTATCAGATATGGGTCAACCAGGGGTCAGTTGCGTGGGGATGTAGATCAGCCATGAGTTCTCCAATTTTAAATAACCTCTCTCCCCATCCCCTGACTCCCATCCCAGCCCCTCCCCCTCACTGCCACTGCCCCCTGCACCAACCAGATTCATCCCTCCCATTGACCAACCAGGTTGTATCCGCTACCTGTCTTCACCTATCCCCACTTCGCCAGCCTGCCCCCAACACCCCCTTTATCTGCAGCTCCCCTACACCCACCCACAGTCCTGAAGAAGGGTTATACCCGAAATGTCCTGATGCTGCCCAGGCTTGCTGTGTTCTTCCAGCCTCCTGCCTGTCTACATTGATACATCATTATCATTCAGAGATATTAAGGACACTGGGACAAATGTGGTTACATGGAAGTAGATTACTGGATGGTGAAAGAGGCCTAAAAGGCCTACTCTTTGTTGCTGTTTAAGAATGCTTCCTAGGTTCTCCTAACATACTTACTTTTAGGAAGAGATATGGAAAGAGACCCACAGTGAAGTTGTAGCTAGATTTTCTAACTCATTCTGGTGCACTTGTGGGAGATGGACAAGGCTGAAACTGGATGGTTTACCAGCTTTGCTTTAACAAATGAGGCACTGCCAGAGCAGATATAATACTCACCCAGATAGATTGCCTAGCGTCATAAACAACATGAAAAATTCATGCAGTTATTCACAAGGGGCGACCATGCCCTACTGGAAATTATTACACATTAGGAAAAACACTAATCTCCAAAGGATAAAGCTGCTTTTCACCTTTGTGTAACAGATGACAAAATCTTAAACCTCCCTTTGCTTTACTGAACAGATGTTATGAAGATTGCCATTCATTTTAAGTAAATGCATATGATAGCGTGAATTATTCACCCGCTGAGCCAGGATAATTTGAACTTTTTGATATCTAGTCAGATTTAAACATTGCACAATGACATATTTGAAATCACCTCCTCAGAAAATGGACAATGAAATGCCAGAACTCCCAATCCCACAAAAGGCTGAGAATGTTGGGGCTCAGCTGAGAGTTTTTAATCAGATATGGGTCAAAGAGGGGTCAGTTGTGTGGAGATGCAGATCAGCCACGAGCTTGTGAAATGGTTTGAGGGTCCACTCCCATTCTAATGTTCTACCTCTTGCTATTCTATTTCTATCATCAGGAGTTACATGGGACCAAATGTAATGAGGCAAGATTTTCTCTAATAACAGAAGGATGACAAGAAATTCACATCTCAGTTTGCAACATTCTGTAGAGTCTTATCTGGACAGCACAGGTCAAACTGATGACTTTGGTGAAAACCGATTACCTCAGACAAAGTACAGCCAATTTTTGCTCCTTTCACTTGATGGAACAATAACAGCCTCGAAGTGGTATAAGTGCCATTGCTTTGAAAGAGCCTTCCCACAGGGTGTCCAAAGTACCTGGTCGTTTAAGGTTCCCCTTACAATGTGGAAGTTGAAGTTCCTATAATGTAAATTGTGGACCAATTGCAATCTTAGATTGGAACCAGGCTTTGACCAGTCCCACAGGCAATGCAACCAAAGGAATCCACGAGAGGTAAATGCAAATTAGTTTCATGAGCTCCAAAATGAGACAAAATTTGTCAAGGGTGTTAAAACAGCCCTAATGCCAGTCCACAACACTCATCCTCATCGCTGCCCCCTCTCTATGGGTTGCAGTTATGTCAGCTGCGATTCTAGTATAGGTCAGAATTCCTGAGGCAGTACCCTGCTCTTTGGAGGCATGCACTACTTTAAGAAGGTCGTCCCTGGCAGCTGATTCTTAATCTCTAGGACTCTGCTGGGATAAAGCCCAGGAGAAAAAAATAATTGAGGCGTACAAAAAAGGTTATGTGATCTTGTTCTACTTTTTTGATTTCTTTTGCTTGTTGGTCATAAAAATATTGGTGATAGGGTAAAAGGCTACTCAGCTGACATACAAGTCACTCAAGTAATGAAGAAGCTGTTCATTTTCTAATTGGCCGTGAGTGTGCTGGGGCCCTGCAGGCTGAATGATTCACACCCTCTGGAGGATGGGCACAGACTGGTTGGCAGTCAGAGTCTGTGTGATGAAACCTCTTGACATATATTCAACTGAATTGGCAAACCCAGGGTAGTAGTCAATTCCATTAGAATTCAACATACATCTTAGACAGGGTATATTCAGATTTATCCCTTTCTAATGTTGAAGAAGGTTTTTTGCCAAGTTTTAATCCCTTGCAGATCTTGTTACAATCAAATATGGGCACTTAAAATTGGTCCTTCTATCTAAGGACTGTTCTGGCACTAATCCTAAGCTTTCACAGGTTTGAACAACTAAGCAATGCTCTGACTGAAACAATCTAAAAACCAGTTTTAAAATATACATCTGCCCAGAAACATTCTCTACCTAAAAAACACATTTTTAATCCACTACTGGTGCAAAGTACATCCACATAATTACCAATACCAGCTTGAATTTATAGACAGCCATTAACATAGTTAAAATGTCCCAAGACACTTCCCAGGAGCATTATCAAACAAAATTGTAAAAATATATTTGATGCCAACTTAACACTGATTGTTGATTTACCTTGCCTTCTCTCTCTCTCTCTGTTACAAAAGCACACACATACCAGCTACCCTTGTCACCTCTCTTAGTCGTGTTTTTAAATTAACTCACATTAGTGTCAATTATGGGCACTTTGGTTCTGTCAATAATGTTTTTTCCTAGCTGGAATGGAATAAAAGTTGGTAAGCAATGTTCAGGACAGATGATTTTCCACTGGCTGGAAGAAATTCACCCAGATTCATTTGCCAAGCTTCCCAGAACATCAATAAGAAGACTCGAAGTGGGGCGCCAGCGACCAGTGGCCTGGAGCGTGGCGAAAGTGTCCCACCATGGAGCATGATGGCAGGCAGCCATCAGACCACCTGGAGACCCCCTGCGTTGGTCTGAGGCAGAGATTTCTTACAGAGAGACTGTGACGTTTGTCGTTTTCATTTTGTTTCTTGATTCTCTGACCTATGGTTATACTGTGTATAGTTGTAGTGTAACTTATTTTCCTTTATTTCCCTATTCTGCAGTCAAGGATTGTACCCAGGTCCCTTTGTACATAAGATGGTGCTGTAAGTGGCGGCTCTAAACTTTTCACTCTGCTCATTTGAGAACTTGTGACAATAAAGCTAATTCAATTCAATTTACTAGGAGCACGTGACCTGAATGACCTCAGTCACATACTATATTAATGAACAGTAATTCTTTAGAAATGTGATCTGTGCTTCCTATCAGCCTATCTGTAAGACGAGTATATTGGGAAATTCTGCACATGTTTTGAAATCTTTAACTTCTGTGTAGAACTGGGGTGGGTGGGGGGATGGGTGGGTAAGTGACTCAAAGAATGAGGACGAGGAAAATAAATGCCTCAAAAAGATTTGCAAAAATAGAATTCAGTCTGTTGCCACTTACTGAAAATCTGTCTGGTGTTACACCTCACTGGGATAGCATGTTGGATACCAAACTGAGCTATTCCCCGGTTCTTCACAGAAGTTGAAGATTTCAAAACATATGCAGAATTTCCCAATTTATTCGTCTTTCAGATGAAGGCTGACAGAAAGCCCACATCACATTCCTGAACAGAAGAATTACTATTCGTTACAAACAAATAGATTCCCATGAGATAAATAATAATGAACCATCGTCATATAACTCTGCGAGTTAAAACTCTAACCCGCTTGTAAAACCTCCTTCTATACACACATACAGATTGACACAATAAAATGTAATGTTATACAGGGAAGGAAAGACAGCAAAGCAGGTCAGTGGTCCCTGTCTACTGGGCTTTCTAAGAGGATGCTTGTGCTGAGCAGAGCACTGCTGCTTGATCTTCCTTTTCCAGGTACTTTCACTTGTTTGTAGGAGGCACAGGGTGACTGGTGTACTCTTTAAAAAAAACTTGTTCCCTGCCTGAGATGCAATGGGTTCTGCCCCAAACATTCACATCCCTAACTGTTTAGGCACTTGGCAGCCAATCACATTGTTGCTGGCAGGCAGGAGGCCCTGGGAATTGATAGCTGGTCACCAGTTCACAAACCAATCAGCTACTTGTCTGTTAGTGCCCAGAATCCTGGCCTCAGCCCGTCTGTTATGTTCCTTCTTACTTTCCTCTCTTCTGCAGATCTCTGAGGTCAGTGCATGGTGACAACTTCCAAAACCAGAAGTCATTGCTGGGAATGACAATCAATGCGCATAGGCCCTGAGGGAGAGGCTGTGCAGTTACATTAGAAGAAATGTCCATGTTCATTACTAGGCTTTCCCTACTGCTTCAGTAAACAGCTGTGTAAACAGCATTTACAATGAGTTCCAGGCCGCTTACTTCTAAAAAGTGCGGCACTCCATCACAATCCATGGCATTTATAGAGTCATAGAGATGTACGGTACAGAAACAGACCCTTCAGTCCGACCCGTCCATGCCGACCAGATATCCCAACCTAATCTAGTTCCATCTGCCAGCACCTGGCCCCTCTCCCTCTAAACTCTTCCTGTTCATATACCCATCCAAATGCCTTTTAAATGCCTTTTAAATTCTAAAACTTGCTGGGAATTCCAGAGGGTGGGAGGCAAATAATCCTTGAGTGCTTTGTAAAATGATACATCTTCCTGAAGCCAAAAGGCAAGCACGGGGAAGAGAAAAAACTTCACCTCACTGAAACTCAAAGCAAGTTCCTCAGGTCACAGCACAACAGAAACCATGAAAGGTCAATAAGGTCCAAGTTACTCTTAGTTGCAATCCATTTAATAACCAGATATTTGGCTAACTGTCTCCTATAGTTCACAAGTTTTAATGGGCTCAGCAGCAGTGCCCCTATTCAGCAGCACCACTATTCTGTCTGTCGGAGGATGAATGAACAGGCAGTGTCAGTATGGTGATGCAAAGACATCTCATCTTTTGATCAATGCAAGGCATTTTTCTGTTATAGGAGTGCAACACAGAAATGGACCTGCATTTATATGGTGTCTTTCATGATGTCAGGACATCCAAAAGTGCTTTTTGTTGCCTTGTAACATGTCATCTGTAAATGTACTGATCGTTCTTCCTATATTCATGTCTGATTATGTCCACATACTCCCTGGAGATGTCATCACACAACCTCTCACCTCTCACCACCCCATGTTCCAGTCATTGGCCGCTGCCACCCCACGTCCAAATGGACGCTTCATTACCCCACAAAAACATAAAGAATGCTGGAGAAACTCAGCAGGTCTGGCAGCATCTGGACAGAGAGAAAACACAGTTCATGTTTCAGGTCTAGTGACCCTTCCAAACATCAAGGTTAAAATGTCTTCACTGTTTGGAATCTCTGCTATTGGTTCTTTCATGGTCTATCTCATTGAGACTTTTATAGGGGACCCCCATAAAAACAGAGTGCAGGATCGGTAACCACATCTTTTTCCTCTGCCAACAAAAGTTAGGAATGTTGGGAATGGGGGTGGGAATTGGATCTCATCCACAATTTTTAAATGGCTCCAGATTCATTCTGACTTTGTGAAATCTAACCTCAGCTTTGTCATAATAACCTTTTCTGCTAAGTGATAAACTCTGCTACTTGGAAATAGCCTCTGTGATTTTCTGCAACGTTAATTTCACTGGCGTTTTATAACATTGTTGCTATACTTGATGGGCTTTCAGTCATGTGTGGAGATGTGAAATTACAAGATGTCCCCAGTGAAATTAGATTCAATATTCACGTGAGTGATAAACTAGTCTGCCACACTGAATACAAACATTTGCTTTAGCTGTGAAATACGATAATTATAGAACTCAGTCTAAGAATAGATGGACTGATACATGCTTTGTCCATCCTTATAGCCTGATCAATGATGCACATATCAGCTTAATCCCCCAATGCTTCAATCACTGGTGTACCATGGCTGCAGTGTATCTTGTGCACAGCTATAGTAACTGATCAAGACTTTAAATGTAATGGTGTTGTGTCCCTGGACTAGACAATGCTCTGGTGATTTGAGTTCAAATCCCATCATGGCAGATAGTACAATGTGAATTTAATACGATTTTTGGAATTAAAAGTTATCTAACCAGGAAACAATTGTTTTTAAAAACAAAAACTTTTGAGCACAAGCCTTCAGCCTCTGCCAAGGAGGTGGACAAGAGTTGCAGGTACGTGGAAACATCACCACCTTCAAGTTCCTCTCTAAATCACATATTGTTGTCCTGACTTGGAACGATATCTATATTCCTTCATTGCTGCTAGGCCAAAGTCCTGGAACTTCTTCTCAAACAATATTGTGAAAGCATTGACACCATATAGCCAGCAATAGTGCCAGAAGTAGATATTCAATGTACAAATGTATAGACTAGCAAAAATCAATAGGACATGAAACAGGTCATATGGTTATATTACTGGATTCAGAAATCATGGTCAAATGACCTGGAAAGACATTTAACCTTCCATTCACCCAGAATGAAAATCCTATCATGGTAGCTGTAGAATTTAAATTCAGTTAACTAAGTAAACCTGTGATAGTGGTCATGCTCCTAACAGATTATCATAAAAACCCATCTGGTTCATTAAAATCCTCAGGAAAGTAAATAAGTGCTCTGCCCTTCATGTGACTCTCGATTTACAGCAATGTGATTGTCGCTGAAGCATTCACGTGAATTATTTTAATTGCAGCGAAGGCTGAGCGAATGAGTACCAGGGTGGGGGAGGGGATGCCGGAAAGTAAACAAACCGTTTAAAAAGCTGATATATTCGGGCAGCAGCTGAACCTAGGACACTACCTGTGTAGTGCCTCCCACCCGCCCTCCTCCTTGCATCAAAGTAAAAAGGACTCTGTGGTATGTTGATAAGGTAAGGATTTTGGTAAGTTAAGGTAAGTTGGTGAAAAAAAACTTCTCTTGTCTTTTTCGTTACTTCAGTCTCAACTTAGGTAAAGCTTATGATTAAAAATGGCAGGAGATCTCAGAGCCGTGTTATGCTCCTCTTGCTCAATGTGGGAGCTCAGGGACGTTGCTGATGTCCCTGGCTCCTTCATCTGCAGGAAGTGTGTCCAGTTGCAGCTCTTGTTAAACCGCATGATGGCTCTGGAGCTGTGGATGGACTCAGTTTGGAGCATACGTGATGCTGAGGGGGTCGTGGATAGCACGTTTAGTGAATTGGTCACACCGCAGATTAGGATTCCTGAGGGAGAAAGGGAACGAGTGACCAAAAGGCAGAGAAAGAGCAGGAAGGCAGTGCAGGTGACCCCTGCAGTCACCTCCCTCCAAAACAGGTATACCATTTTGGATAGTGTTGGAGGAGATGGCTCACTTGGGGAGCGCAGCAGTAGCCAAGTTCATGGCACCATGGCTGGCTCTGCTGTTCAGAAGGCTGGGAAAAGAGCGGAAGGGCTATAGTCATGGGGGATTCAATTGTAAGGGGAGTAGATGGGTGCTTTTGTGGTCGTAAACAAGACTCCCGAATGGTATATTGCCTCCCAGGTGCATGGGTCAAGTATGTCACAGATCAACTGCAGAAAATTCTCAACAGGAAGGGTGAACAGCAGGTTAAAAAAATGGGATGAGGTCCTACAAGAAGAATTTAGGGAGTTAGGAAACAAGTTAAAAAGTAAGACCTCAGAAGTAGTAATCTCAGGATTGCTACCAGTGCCACGTGCTAGTCAGAGTAGGAATGATCGAATAATCAGGATAAATGTGTGGCTTGAGAGATGGTGCAGGAGGGAGGGGTTCAGATTTTTGGGACTTTGGGACCAGTTCTGGGTGACGTGGGACAATTACAAATTGGATGGTCTGCACCTGGGCCAGACTGGAGCCAATGCCCTTGGGGGTGCTTTTGCTAACACTGTTGGGGAGGGTTTGAACTAATGAAGCAGGGGGTTGGGAACAAAATGAGGAGGTAGCAACTAAAGCCTGTAAGGAACTAAATAATGAAGTCAGTGTGAGTAAGGGGAAGAGTAGGCAGGAAGCGGAGGATGAACGCAGAAGGACTGGTGGTCTGAGGTGCATTTGTTTTTATGCAAAAAGTATAGTAGGTAAGGCAGATGAACTTAGGGCTTGGATTAATGTGTGGGAGTATGATGTTGTTGCTATTACTGAGACTTGGTTGAGGGAAGGGTATGATTGGCAACTAAATATCCCAGGATATTGATGCTTCAGGTGGGATAGAGAGAGAGGTAAACAGGGTGGGGGAGTTGCATTACTGTTCAAAGAAGATATCATAGCTGTGCTGAAGGAGGGCACGATGGAGGACTCAAACAGTGAGGCAATATGGGCAGAGCTCAGAAATAGGAAGGGTGCAGTAACAATGTTAGGTCTGCAGTACAGGCCTCCCAACAGCGAGCGTGAGATAGAGGTAGTGAGATATGTAGAGAGATCATAGAAAGATGCAGGAGCAACAGGGTGGTGGTGATAGGAGATTTTAATTTTCCTGACATTGGCTGGGATTCACTTAGTGTTAGAGGTCTGGATGATGCAGAATCTGTAAGGAGCATCCAGGAGGGTTTTCTAAAACAGTATGTAAATAGTCCAACTTGGAAAGGGGCCATACTGGCCCTGGTGTTGGGAAATGAGCCCAATCAGGTGTTTGAAGTTTCAATAGGGGATTACTTTGGGAATAGTGATCACAGTTCCATACATTTTAGAATACTCATGGACAAAGACGAGAGTGGTCCTAAAGGAACAGGGATAAACTGGGGGAAGGCCAACTATACCAAAATTCGGCAGGAGCTGGGGAAATGTAGATTGGGAAATCCACATTCAATATGTAGGAGGCTTTCAAAGAGAGGTTGATTAGAGTTCAGGAGAAATATGTTCCTGTGAAAATGAGGGATAGGAATGGCAAGATTACGGAACAATGGATGACAGATGAAATTGTGAGACAAGCTAAGAGGAAAAAGGATGCATACATAAGGTCTAGGTGACTGAAGACAGACGAAGCTTTGAAAGAATACCAGGAATGTAGGACCAACCTGAAATGAGGAATTAAGAAGGCTAAAAGTGGTCATGAGATATCCTTAAAGAGCAGGGTTAAGGAAAATCCCAAAGCCTTATATTCATACATAAGGAGCAGGAGGATAACGAGGGAAAGGGTTGGCCCACTCATGGACAAAGGAGGAAAGTTATGTGTGGAAAGGAGAAAATGGGTGAGCTTCTTAATGAGTATTTTGCATTGGTATTCACCGAGGAGAGGGACATGACAGATGTTGAGGTTAGGGTTAGATCTTTGCTTACTCTAGGTCAAGTCATCATAAGGAGGGAGGAAGTGTTGTGTATTCAGTCCAGTCACCAGGTCCGGATGGAATTTATCCCAGGTTACTGAGGGAAGCGAAAGAGAAAATATCTGGGGGTCTTAACAGATATCTTTGCAGCATCCTTGAACACAGGGAAGATTCCAGAGGGCTGGAGAATTGCTAATGTTGTCCCCTTGTTCAAGAAGTTAGCAGGGATAATCCAGGTAATCACAGACCCGTGAGCCTGACGTCAATAGTAGGGAAGCTACTGGAGAAGATGCTAAGGGATAGGAGATATACCCATTTGGAAGGAAATGGGCTTATCAATGGTAGGCAGCATGGTTTTGTGCAAGGAAGGTCATGTCTTACAAACTTAATAGAATTCTTTAAGTTGATTGGTGAGGGAAGGGAGGTAGATGTCACATACATGGACTTTCATAAGGTGTTTGATAAGGTTCCCCTTGGTAGACTGATGAGGTCACATGGGGTCCAGGCTGTTCTAGCTAGATGGATAGAGAACTGGCTGGACAACAGGAGACAGACAATAGTAGTGAAAGTGAGCTTCTCAAAATGGAGTGCCCAGTGGTGTTCCATAGGGATGCGTGCTGGGACCACTGTTGTTTGTGATATACATGATTTGGAGGAAGGTGTAGGTTGCCTCATTAACAAGTTTGCAGATGGCACTAAGATTGGTGAAGTAGCAGGTAGTGAAGGCGACTGTCAGAGAATACAGCAAATATAGATCGATTTGGAGAGTTGGGCAGAGAATGACAGATGGAGTTCAATCCGGACAAATGTGAGGTGATGTATTTGGAAGATGCAATTCAAAAGCGACAACCAATAAAAGCTGATCGTGACAGTGACATACCGTGAATGGATGAAAGAAATGGGGTGGTAGTCATGGTGGTGAAGTTGGATATGACAAGCTGTGTGTCACAATCGGGTAAGAAGTCCAGAGAAATGCAACTCAATATCAAGGTCATCTTGCCTCATCTTTTACACTTCTCACAAGCACCTTGGTGAGTTTCTTGCTGGATAAGTGGTGGAGAGCTGTCAATTGACTGTGGTTAATGTTTGCTCAGGCCCTTATTGATGGCCCAAACACACCTTATTAACATCTCAAACTCACCAAACTCAACCAATAGATGCCATGGACACCAGAGCAAGTGCTCAATGAGTTGAGCCCACCATTTGCTCCAAACGACCTCAATATTAGACACTCGGCGCCAACATCTCAGGGCATGTTCCATCAGCGCTAGCCGCATCCATGGACATAGGTATCTGACATGAGCCAGTCTCTGTGAACCCTCGTGGCTGATCTTTGATCCTCTTACAAGGTGGTGCTGCACTTCGATGCTCTACCTCAGATGGCACCAACAACTCTAATTGTAAAGCTGCAGCGAGGACACCGAGTACTCAGGAACACGCGCGCAGTTCATGGATTGGACCGGGCTGTATGTGGAATCTCACTGCATCTATGCTCTGCATTCCCTTGCCTTTTTGTACTTTGTTTCCTCAGCTGGTGGTCCCAGGCTCAGAATACTTCTATTGCCATTTGATTTAACACCAATAAAAAGAAGGAAGCTTGTCATTTTTGTTAGCAAGATTCAGTCAAGTCAAGGGGGAATAGTCTTTGCTCAGGGGTTCCCCACACAGTAGGTCAAGGGCAGTCTCCAAGACCAGTCCCAGGGCCTGATTGGGGAGTCAGGGTCAGGAGCATCATAACAGGCGAGGAGCCGAATGATGAATGTCTCCCTGGTGGTCTAGCGGTTAGGATTCGGTGCTCTCACTGCTGCGGCCTGGGATCGATTCCCGATCAGGGAAGAAGTATTTAGAAGAGCTATCAACACCTAGTTGTGTATAAGTCATGTGGGGCCGGTAATGTAAATAGTTTTCACATAACTATTTCTGCTTCAATGTATAAAGGCATGACACAGTGGCTCAGTGGTTAGCGCTGCTGCCTCACAGCACCAGGGTACCAGGTTCGATTCCAGCCTCGGGTGACTGTCTGTGTGGAGTTTGCACATTCTCTCCGTGACTGCGGGGGTTTCCTCCGGGTGCTCCGGTTTCCTCCCACAGTCACAAAGATGTGAAGTTCAGGTGAATTGACCATGCTAAATTTCCCATAGGGTTAGGTGCATTAATCAGAGGGAAATGGGTCTAGGTGGGTTACTCTTTGGAGGGTCGGTGTGGACTGGTTGACCCGAAGGGTCTGGTTCCACACTGTAGAGAATCTAATCTAAAACAAACACTGGTTTGACACTTGCTGCCCTGACATGGGATGTACTCCTAAGGAATGAGAGATAGGTATCACAGAAGATCAAAATGTGTGGCACAGCTATTGCTGTGCATGTGGAGAGGTGTCTTGAGCAAGTGAGTAACTAGTGCAGAGGACATGCAGAGGGGTGGGGGTAGGTGTGGGTGAAACTTGGTGTAATTAATATAACTATAGAGAAAGTATTAAATAAAGTGATGGATTGAAGACTGATAAGTCCCCAGGACCTGATGGCCTGCACCTGAGAATATCAAAGGAGGTGGCAGCAGAGATAGTAGATATACTAGTTATGATATTCCAAAATTCCATGTATTCTGGAAAGTGGATTGGAAACATGCTCCTGGGACACCCTTATTCAAAAAAGTGGGAAATTATAGACCAGTCAGTTTGACCTCTTATTGGGCAAGTCGCCGGAGTCGATCCTACAGGAGGAGATAACTGAACTTAGAAAGACAAAGCTCAATTCACCAGTAAAGGCACAGTTTCATGAAGGGCGAGTCGCGCTTAAGAAACTTGCTGGAGTTCTTTGAGAATGTAATCAGTAAGGTGAATAATGGGGATCCAGTGGATGTGGTATATCTAGCCTTCCAGAAGGCAATTAACAAGGTGCCGCATAAAAGATTGATCCAGAAAATTACAGCCCAGGGGCTTAAGGGTAGAATATTTGCCTGGATAGAGGATTGGCTGACTGACAGAAAGGAGAGGCTCAGGAGAAATGGGTCCTTCTCTTGTATGTTGAACAGTAACCAGCGGCATGTTCAGTTCTCGGTCCTCAACTATTTACAATCTGTATAAATGATTCATAAGCAGGGACAGAGTGTAACATAGCAAGGTTCATGGACAATAATGAAATAGGTGGGAAAGCAGGTGATTAAGAGTTTGCAGATGGATATTGATAAGCTAGGAGAATGGACCAGAATCTAGCAGATGGAGTTTAATGTGGACAAGTGTGAGATTGTCCATTTTGGCCAGAAAAATAAACAGGCAAATTATTATTTAAATGGGAAGCAGCTTCAAAGTGTGTCAGTGCAGAGGGATCTGGGCCTGTTTGCCCATGAATTGCAAAAAGTAGGTGTGCAGAATATAATAAGGAAGGCAAATAGAATCCTGGCATTTGTTGCAAAAGGACTAGAATATTTTAGCTAAGAAGTGCTGTTACAATTACAAAAGGCATTGGTGAGACTACACCTAGTGTGTTGTGTCTAGTTTTGGTCTCCTTGCTTGAGGAAGGATGTGGTGGCACTGGAAGCAGTTCAGAGAAGGTTCACCAGACTGAATATAATGATGAAAGGGTTTACGTACAGGAGCGGTTGAATAGATTGAGTTTATACTCGCACAGATTAAGAGAATGAGATTATAAAATGTGAAAGAGGATTGATAGGGTGAACATTGAACAGATGCTCCCCCTTGTGGGATAGTCCCGAACAAGAGACCATTGGTATAGATTGAGAGGAGCTAGGTTCAAAACTGACACAAGGAGGAACTCCTTCTCGCAGAGGGATGTGAATCTGTGGAATTCACTGCCCCAGAGTGCAGTGGAGGCAGAATCAGATTCAAGAAAGAAATGGGTATATTTCTGATGAAAAGCAAGCTAAATGACTATGGGGACCCGGCAGGAAAATGGAGTTGAGATCAGGATAAGCTCAGCCATGATCATATTAAATGGTGGAGCAGGCTCAAAGGCCTCAATTGCGTACTCCGGCTCCTAATTCCTATGTTTCTATGTGAGTGGGGAAAGTGTCATAGGCGATAGCTGGTTGGTTGACAGTTGGCTGGAGGTGAGTCCAGTTGCAGAGATAGAGTGAGCGTGAGATATTGGAGAGAAGATGGTGACCTTTAGGGATGTGGAGTGGAGAGCGTTGTTGAACTTCCTGCAATTCTGGGCAATCCTCCATACAGTGGACACTGCTTTAACCAGGGTGGTGAACACGGACCAGGCTGGCATGGTCTGGTGTCAAAACCTCCATTTCAGTTGCTGGGGGCGGAGGAAGTACCACGTCAACACACCCCCATCCAGGATGACCTCCAGGCCCACAGAGTGGGTCATTGATTTCCCCTGTCTGCCATATCCAGGGCAAATGTCAAGACCTGTGCAGGGAAGCTCTGAACTGTCAATGCCGAACAGACTTTAAAAGATGGCACCCGCTCCCATGTGGCCCTTCAATTCTGAGATATCCAGATCAGGGAATGGCACATGGTAAGGTTCAATGGAAACCAGATGTGGCACATGCCATGGGGACTGGAATGGCGGTTAATTCATTGAGTTTGGTTAGATTAAAGTAAGGAAACCTACAAAGCTTCATGACGAGAATCCCTCTGAGAACTTCAATGCAACTTACACTGAGCAAGAAATCCATAAAATTAATCCAACAGAGTTTACAAATGCTCATGCTCTCCATTCTGCTCTGCATTATCAAACCCCATCAGCATAATCTTCCTTTCTCCTTCACATCTAGCTTCATGCATTTAAGGTGCTGTATAAATATGTATATATTATTGTTGACGGATCAAAGTAATGTATTAAATGCAAGTAATCAGCCATTACAGATATTTTTTCACCGTATTAGTCTAACTGTCATAGGTAGGAATGGGAATGAGGTCCTGAAAGAAGAGTTCAGGGAGTAGGTAGGAGATTGGGAGACAGAACCTTTAAAGCAGTAGTCTCCAGATTACTCCCAGTCCCATGTGCTGGTGAGCATTATGCCCGAAACGTCGATTCTCCTGTTCTCTGGATGCTGCCTGACCTGCTGCGCTGTTCCAGCAACACATTTTCAGCATAGAAATCAGAGAATTGAGTGACTGAATATTTGGCTGGAAAACTAATATAGGAGGGTGGGTTTCTGGCGGTCTTTGTGGAGGGTTTAATTCAGGTTGGGATTGAGATGGGAACCCAAGTGCTGGGAATGGGAGGCAGAAATTTAACAAGTGGAAAGAGGATTTTAAAAATTACAGCACAGAAAATTGGCAGTTTATATCTCATATGCATATATTGAAGGATTATCATGAACAAAACTGATGAGCTGAGGGCACAGATAGATCCATGGAAGCTTCATATCATCTCAAAGGAGGGTGCCTGTAAACAAGAAAGTAGCTTGAAGTGTGTATACTTCAATGCAAGAAGGAGATGAAATAAGGTAGGTGAACTTGCAGCGTGGGTTGGTACCTGGGACTTTGATGTTGTGGCTATTACGGAGACATGGGTAGAACTGGGACAGGATTGGCTGTTGCAGGTTCCAGGGTTTAAATGTTTTAGTAGGGTCAGAGGTAATCTCCCTTATTGTTTTGGCTTTAGCTAATAAAGCAGTTATTTGACCTATTTTCTCACTAAGTCAGTTCTAAAAGGTCATCCCTTCACTTGGAGGCTGTGCCCTCAGGGCCTATGAATAACAACATTTTCCTTACGCTCACTCAGTCCAGGCCTCTTAATATTCTATAGATTTCAATGAGATCTTCCCCCTCTTCCTTCTAAACAGCATTGATTATGAACCCAGAGTCCTCAATCACTGCACATGTGACATCTTCCCGTGTGCCAGTTGTGTCTCCAACCAGGGAGAGTATGCCCCCGATACTCATTGATTCCAATTTTGCTCAGGCTCCTTCATGCCATTCCTAATCAAATGCGACCCTGCTATCAAGGCCGTCACTTGCCCCTCCCCTCTGGGTTTCAGCTCTTTTGACCATGTTTGAACCAAGGCTGTAATGAGGTCAGGAGCTAATTGGCCCTGGCACAACCCAAACCAAGCATCAGTGAGTAGGTTAATGCTGCTTGCACGTGCTGCTTGATATCAATGCTGATGGCAATTTTCATTACTTTGCTGAAGATCGAGAGTAAACTGATGGGGCGGTAGCTGGCCAAGTTGTCTTTGTCCTGCTTTTTGTGTGCAGATAAATGCATCTTTACTGTATGATCTAGTGGTTCCAGGTGTAACTTTACCACGGCAGCAAGACATCCCTGCTCTATACTTGAACCCTTTCGCTATGAATGCCAACTTATCTTTCTCCTTCTTTACTGCCTGCATGCTTATCTTCAGCAACTGGTGCACAAAGACACAGACATCTCATTGTACATTCCCTTCTCTCAATTTTTGGCATTCAGATAATAATGTACCTTCCTGCTTTTGCTACGGAAGTGGAGAACCTCACATTTATCGACATTATCCATGTGTCCATGTACACAGATCTTTGAAAGTTGCCACCCAGGTAAATAGTGCGGTGAAGAAGGCATATGGCGTACTGGCTTTTATTGGTAGAGGAATTGAGTTCTGGAGTCCTGAGGTCATGTTGCAGTTGTATAAGACTCTGGTGCGGCCGCATCTGGAGTATTGTGTGCAGTTTTGGTCGCCATACTATAGGAAGGATGTGGAGGCACTGGAACGGGTGCAGAGGAGGTTTACCAGGATGTTGCCTGGTATGGTAGGAAGATCGTATGAGGAAAGGTTGAGGCACTTGGGGCTATTTTCATTGGAGAAAAGAAGGTTTAGGGGTGACTTGATAGAGGTGTACAAGATGATTAGGGGTTTAGATAGGGTTGACCGTGAGAACCTTTTTCCACGTATGGAGTCAGCTCTTCCGAGGGGGCATAGCTTTAAATTAAAGGGTGGTTGGTATAGGACAGATGTTAGGGGTAGGGTCTTTACTCAGCGAGTCGTGAGTTCGTGGAATGCCCTGCCAGTAGCAGTGGTGGACTCTCCCTCTTTATGGACATTTAAGCGGGCATTGGATAGGCAGATGGAGGATAGTGGGGTAGTGTAGGTTAGGTGGGCTTGGATCGGCGCAACTTCGAGGGCCAAAGGGCCTGTACTGCGCTGTATTCTTCTATGTCCTATGTTCTATCTCCATAATGGCTTATTGAGGGACAGCATGGCAACTCCATATCCCTCAACATAGAGTTCTCAGGCAGGATAGAGCGAGGGATAAATAGGTGGAGGTGTAGCATTATTGGTTAAAGCATCAAACACAGCTGTGAGGGGGTTGAAGCATCAAATAACATCACATGAATAAAACCCAAAATGCTGTTAATCAGAAATTGCTGGAAAAGCTCTGCAGATTTTGGCAGCAACTGTGGAGAGAAATGACAATTAATGTTTCAGGTTGGTGAATCTTCCTCAGAGCTGAGAAATCTTGGAGTGCATGTCCTCAAGTCCATGAAGGTGGCAGGACAAGTAGAGAAAAATCAAAGTATGGGATGTTTAGTTTAATCGGGTGAAGTATTGAACTCAATAGCAGACGTATAAAGCTGGAATGATAAGATACTGGTTAGGTCACAGCTGGAGTTCTGTGTACAGTCTGGTTATTACATTACAGTAGAACATAATTTCTCTGGAGAAAATACAGAGGTGATTTACAAGAATGTCACCATACTTTGAAAATTGCAAGTGAGAGGAACGTCCAATAGACTGGAATTGTTTTCCTCAGAACAGTGGAGGCTGAGGAGTGACTTCATTGAGGTATGCAGAATAATGAGAGGTTTCGATAGAGTGGACAAAGGAGGCAAGTTTTTTCTGACAGAGATCACTTACCAGGGAGCACAGGTTTAAGGTGATAGGTTGGAAGGTTAGAGGGGAAATGAGGGAAAGATTTTTCGCCCAGTGGGTGTCTGGATATCAGTGTCCAGTCTGATAGTTGAGCTGGAAACCCTCAACTCATTTAAAAAGAACTTGGACCCTGTACCTGAAGTGCTATGACCTGCACAGGTATGCACCAGGTACTAGTAAGTGATATTAGAACGGTTGACTCGTTTATTTGCCACCACAGATATGATGAGATGAATGGCCTCTTTCAAAAGGCATCTGGATGGGTGCATGAATTGGAAGGGTTTACAGGGATACGGGCCAAGTGCTGGCAAATGGGACCAGATTAATTTGGGATATCTGGTCGACGTGGGTGAGTTAGACCGCAGGGTCTGTTTCCATGCTGTGCAACTCTATAACTGTGCTGAAACTTTTCAACGATTCTCTATATTGCACTTAGGGAACTAGCCGCTTTAAATTGTTCATTGAAATTTGTTTGGAACTAAAATAACAAAATGACAATCTATAATATTCTCTATCCTTCATATTAATGTTTTTAGATAGGGCATAATTGCCACAAGACTTTAACATTACTAAAAGCTGACTGGGAGGAGATCAATCAGATCAAGCTTGATGAAGTGTAAAATTAAGGGTATAAAACAGCACTTTTACAATAATTAGTTACCCATTGCCAAGGTGAGGACAGGATGAAACTTTAAAATAATGTTGAAGCCAGTCTGTAAAACCATTACTTCTTCATTTCTACAATTACAAGAGTTTTCAGAAATTGTGGAGCAAAAACTACTCAGTCAATATTAAGTGCCCAGAAATGAAATTGAAAACCCAAATATGTATGAAGCACAGAATTCAGAAGATTTTTTAAAATAAAAGTTGCATCATTATCAGATGGTGAAGTTTGTTACCATGGCAACTAATGCCATGGTGTCCATTAGTCAAGCAGGGACATATCAATATAACACTCTCTGGAAACAGAGTAAATTACCTTTCCCTCAGCTCACTACATTTCTCATTTGTTAAATTGGTTTGACAGTGCCCTGTGGTTTTTAGGTAGTACTTCACATTTTTTTAAAAATATTAACTGGAAAGGGGGGTGTCAATTATTTCAGCTCTGAAGTAAAATGAATGTACCAACCTTTTCGAAACAACGTCAGCATTTCAGCTGCAGTCAGTGCCAAGCTTTCTGGTAGCGGGAAAGGCAATTCACGAAGGGATGTTTTTATTCATTTTCAATATGAGAGACATGTAGACTAGAATACTATTTATTGCTCATCCCTAATTACCCTTGCGAAGATGGTGATAAACCATCTTCTTAAATAATGCAGTTCACAGGGTGTGGGTATAAGCAGGGCTGTTAGAGAGATCGAGGAGAAAGTGAGGATTGCAGATACTGGAGATCAGAGTCGAGAGTGTGGTGCTGGAAGAGCAGGTCAGGCAGCATCTGAGGAGCAGGAGAATCGACGATTTAGGCATAAGCACAGAAAATTGGGGTTAGAGAGATCTCCAGGATTTTGATCCAGCAGTAGTGGAGGAATGGCAATACATTTCCCAGCAGGAAGCTTTGTAACTTACTGACCAGGGTACTCCTATATTCCTGTTCCTTGCCCTTCTCAGCAGAAGAGAATGTAGACTTGGCGGGTGCGGTGGATGGGGCCTTGGTGAGTTGCTGCAGTGTATCTTGCAGAAGGCCGACAATGCAGCCACCAATGCACTGCTGGCGGACGGCACATAATTGATGTCAGTGTATGTCAATCATTGAAGCCTCAAAAGGTTCTTTCAAAATTTGCAAGCTGAGTTTAAAAGTGAGCCGCTGATGTGGTCACTTGCTGTTTCAAAATGGCATCACGATACAACACAAAACTGTGTGTGTTTTAAATCCCTATTCATCTTTGCAACACAGGCTCCTTTTGCTTGCTTGACCCCCCCCCCTTACAGACAGTTATAATAAACCTGTCAGGAAAGAAATGGGAAAGGTAAAGTTTGCCATGGTCTTGCCAGACATAGTGCTGATCTCGCATTAGAGAAAGATGATTGATGGTGGTTTCGCTCAAGGGTCACCATGCCTCTGGTGAGGGAAGGGTTGAGAAGAAGAATCCTTCTTCATAACTTTAGCGAGTGTAGCAATTGAACGCATGCTATTGTACTCCATTTGTGGGATAACATATTGAGGCTGACTACCACTGTGAATGTAGCATGTTTTGTATGAAAACAGAGGTCAACTAACACACAAGTATATGCAAAGTATGACTTTTGGTCTTGAAAAATGGGGTAATCTTTTACAGCATGATGACTTACACATTGTAATTTATAGTAAATGTTTGTGGTGATGGATGGGGTTGATTTGTCCTGGCTGGTGTTGATCTCCTTGAGTGCTGTTGGAGCTGCACTCATCCAGGTGAGTGAAGAGTATTCAATCACACTCCTGACTTGTGCCTTGGAGATGATGGAAGTGCAAGAGTGGCCATGAGTTGGGTCACTTACCACTGAACACCAAGATTATCATCTGCTCTTTTGGTTGGTCCAGTTCTGTTTCTGGTCAATGACCACCCTCAGGTTATCGGTGCTGGATGGCAATGCTGTTCAATGATAAGAGAAGTGGTTAGACTCTGCAGATAATCATTGTCTGGCACTAGTTTGGCAATAGTGGCCAAGTCATACTGCTTCAAGATCTGATGAGTTGCAAATGGTACTGAACATTGTGCAATCATTCCCATTTGTGATTTGACCTTATGATGAAAGAAAGGTCATCAATGAAGCAGCTAAAGATGGTTGGACAGAGAAGCTACTGTGGCAAACCCCTGCAGCAATGTTCTGGGACTGGGTTGATTAGCCTGCACCATCCAGTCATCTTCATTTGTGCTAAGTATGATTCCAACCAATGAAGAATTATTTTCCGATTCTTATTCAATTTAATTTTTCTTGGATACTTGAAGCCATAACACTTTAATGAGCCTTGATGTCAAACACAGTCATTTTCACCTCTTCAGTTCTTTTGCCCATGTTTGCACCAAGGCCTGGATCCAATTGGTCCCGGAAGAATCCAAATTGAGCAATGGTGACCAAACTATTGGGGAGTAAACCCCAGTTAACAGCATTGTCAATGACCTGTGCTACCCCTTTGCTGATGATTAAGAATAAGAGTGATGGTCAGAAATTGGTTGGATGGTCTTTGCCTTGTCCCTCAACAACTACATCTTCCCTGTAAAGTGGTGACCAGAACTATATGCAGTACAATGTGTAGTCTAACCAGTCTTGTATGCAGTCCAGCATAACCTCCCTGCTCTACGTTTCTGAGTAAAAATGCCTTCTCAACCGCTTTATCAATTGATCCCACTCTCTTTGCGAACAAACATTTCAAGGTCACTATCTTGGACAGAGGGAGGTGTTAAAGGACAGAAGAATCTGTAACTAGAGGACACAAACTTAAAATGATTGTCAAAAGAACAATGGGTGACTTGAAGAGTGTGGCTTGAAAGGATAATGGAAGAGAAATTGAATGAATAATTGAAGGAAAATAATTTGCAGAGCTATGGGGAAAGGACAGAAGAAGTGGAATTGATTGGATGATTCTACCAAAGAGCCTGCAGAGGCTGGACTATCTCCTGTGGGCTATAGCACTCTATCATTGTGAGATTCTGTATCAACAAAAATGCACAAACTGAGTATCATGGATAAATGGTAACTACTAGTAAATTGAAGAGAAAAATAAGGAGTAATGTCTTTATTCAGAAAATAGTTAGAACTCACCATAATAAAAAGTAGCTGAGGCAAACAACTTGATGCTTTTGAAAGGAAACTAATTGAATAAATAAGGTAAAGGAGAATGAAAAAATACACTGTGGCGCCTATAGCACAGTGGTAATGTCCCTACCTTTGTGGCAGAAGGCCCGTATTCATGTCCTACCTGCTTCAAAGCATAACAGATCTGAAGAGGTTAGTTAGAAAATATCTGTAAAAATATGCTGAGAGGAGTTTGGTGAAATTACAGAAGATTCACACAAACATTCAGCGCCACACAGATCAAATAAACTATTACTGTGCTGCATTGACCATGCAACTCTTATGTTCTTATGAGCTGAGGCCATGAAAAGATCAGCCATGATTTTACTGAATGGCAGAGCAGACACGAAACGCCAGACGGCCTACTCCTGCTCCTAGTTCTTATGTTCTTATGATTCAGACGGCAGACAGAGGCTCCATGTGGCGGACCACATTGTCATAAATCACCTCCCACCAGTCTGTAAAGGAATGGTCGCAGGTTTCTGCAGCATAGAGTTATAGAGTCATAGAGATGTACAGCATAGAAACAGACCATCAGTCCAACCCGTCTATGCCGACCAGATATCCCAACCCAATCTAGTCCCACCTGCCAGCACCCAGCCCATCTCTCTCCAAACCCTTCCTATTCATATACCCATCCAAATGCCTCTTAAATGTTGCAATTGTACCAGCCTCTACCACATCCTCTGGTAGCTCATTCCATACACGTACCACCCTCTGTGTGAAAAAGTTGCACATCGAAGAGCCCATATTAACATTTAACATCAGGAGTCATCTCAGCCACACTGCAAGCCTGACCTGGATTGCTCATTCACCTCCCAGCCGTGCGAAGGTGGATGCTCTGTCTCCAAGGGGCAATTTCAATTTTGCAAGAACTGAAAGAGACAACTGTGTTTTAAGAGCAAGAGGCAAGGCTTGAATGCAATTTAATGTATAGAGCAGCAGATGATGCTTTGATAATTCCATAAGGAACACAAGAACAAGAGCAGGCCATTGAGTCCCTCAATCCTACTTCACCCTTGTCCTAAACCATGGCTAATCTATGCCTTTGTTCTATTTACCCAGTTTTATTTCTGTATTCCCCAATATCCTTTTAATCTACTGATCTCAATTGAATGTTCCACTCAGGCAGCAAGGACAGAATTTGATGCAAAGTGTGGGTTGACCTCAGTAAATGAGCACGGCGATTGTTTTCAACACCAGAGAGGAGAAACCTCATTTCTATAAGGTTCCTATTCTGAGTATAATCCAGCACTGCCCGCTGCACGATTTTAGAGGTTGGAGTGCTGACAGGATTAGGGTCCGTTGCAAGCTTCTTGTAGTTCATTTGTGTGCTGACAGCTGGCCTCAACACACAGGACAGGAATAATAGTCTCCTGGGAGGATATTGGATGCTCCCCGTGAAACCGTGTCTCTCCAACGTGTCTTCACCCTCAGGTGGAAGGAGGGGAATGGGAAAAACTCAAGAGAAGGTCTGAGAGGCAAGGAAGTGGGACAAGAGACTTTTTCACTCAAATATCTGAAACACAGTCTCACTGGAAATCTCACTAATTATACTTCAGGCATATTGATATGCTCAGGGATGACACACACACAAAAACAGAGAGAGACAGGTTTCACATGTTGCAGAAGGTAAGTGATTTCACTGAGACATTTGTGGGCGAGGTTCCACTTGATTTGTTCCATAATTGTGTCCACCTTCGTTTTGACTGCAGCACAACAGGCGTGTGAGATGAACTGAGGCAGCCGCTGAAAAATGTCATTTTCTTCTTCAGGAGAGAGAAGATTTTCGGCAGGGAAGTTTCTCTTCTGGGACCTCTATCAATGGTTTTTTTGACAGTTCAATTGTTATTTGCATGAATTTGCCTCCAAAACCATCCTTTGTATTAGTACTGTGCACATTTATAGCAAACAAACAAATCACCAAACTGCTAGCAAGAAGGATATTGGATGCTGGTCTGCTTTTAATATATTTGTCTTTAGGATGTGGGTGGTGCTGTCAAGACTAACAATAATTACCCAGTTGTCCCCAGCAAATGCTGGTCATTTGTCTTCTTGTTGCTTTTTTAAAAATTCATTTACGGGATGTAGACATCACTGGCCAGGCTAGTATTTATTGGCTGGGCCAGTATTTATTGTCCATTCCTAATCGCCCAGGGAGCAGTTGAGAGTCAACGATATTGCTGTGGGTCTGGAGTCACATGTAGGCCAGACCAGGTAAGGATGACAGTTTCCTTCCTGACAGGGCATTAGTGAACCAGGTGGGTTTTTCTGACAATCGACAACAGTTTCATGGTCATCATTAGACTCTTATTTCCAGACTTAATAGGTAAAGAGATTGAAATAACTGACGGAAGTTAAGTGACAATCATATTGATATGGAGTCCCAGGTGGATCTGGACCACAGAGGAATGACAAAATTCCTTGTCACTGAGGGAACTTTATGGAACCAATGAGCTTTTACAGCAAACCGACAGCCTTTCCCAACGTCAGTTTCTCACTTGTGAATTTTTTTTTAAATGAGTTCATATTCCCAGACTGCCCTGGCTGGATGTGTTCTCTGGATTACCAGCCCATGTTTGGGACATGGCTGTTCTGTATGTCCTAGAAAGACCAGCCCCTGTCTCAGCTGTCTCCCAGATTCAAAGGAACTGGTGACGTTTGCAGGTTTTCTGGAACATTCTGCTGCAGCCGGAGACAGAACCTGTGTTTAGATGGGATGGGTGAAACCACTTCATTAATCATCAAAGCGGTTTCAGAGTGTGGTCACGGCCGCATTGTCGTTCTGAGGAAGGGTCACCAGACCCGAAACCTTAACTCTGATTTTTCTCCCCAGATGCTGCCAGATCAGCTGAGCTTCTCCAGCAGCCTCTGTTTTTGTTTCTGATTTACAGCATCCACAGATCTTTCGGCTTTTAATCCAATGAATGGCTTGTTTGTTTTCGCTGATGTTATTTGAGGGATAAATATTGGCCAAGTCACTGGTGGGAAGAATTACCTCGACCTTTGCCAAATAGTAGCATAGGAATTCATGTGTCCACACAATGGCCTTCAGTTTAACATCCCATCCAAAAGCCTGCACTAACGACTGTGCAGCACTACAGCAGGAATACAGCCTGCATTGTTAAACTCAACTCTGTGGAGATACCTATGAATCCCGAAGAGGGTTATTTTGACACTTGGAGTCAAACAAGAAGCAGAATACATTGTTAAAGATAAACTAGTGTCACTTTTGACAAAACCAGAGGCATAGATAATCCAAGAAAGATTTGAAACAAATTATTTCATGTCAGCAATCAGATTAAATTTCACAGGTGCTTTTGCTTCACTGTACAATATATTCTTCCAAAACTGTTCCTTGGATTTGAAGCACTCGATGTACAAAGGAACAGAACCCCTGTTGTTCAGGTTACTGGGTCCCTGTGTTCTCCTGTATTATTAATCAGCAGACATGCAGAGACACAGTGCTTCAGAAAACGCTGACAATTCAAAACGAACGTCAGTATCAACCTGAGATGTACTGTAAGGGCAGTGGGGCATGGGATAGTCATTGTTTAAACTGCAGGGGTTCCCATACACTAAATCACCTGAACAACACTGGAGACCACCACTCACAGTGGCAATTTCAGCGTATTCCATACAAGTTGTGACCATCTGTCATGATTTCACTATTACCATGTTTGTTGTGAAATCACTCTTTACTCGATTCAGTAGTTATGATAGTGATAGTTAATTCTGACAGCGGCTCCTCACATCATCGAAGGTAACAGTGTCCTTTAAACACTGAGCCCACACTGTCCCTACACAGTCACACACACACACTGAGCCCACACTGTCACACTTACACGCTGTGCCTACACTGTCACACCCATACACTGAGCCAAAATGTCACACTTACACACTGAACTCACACTGTCACAACCACACACTGAGCCCACACTGTCACACTTACACACTGAACTCATACTGTCACACCCACACACTGAGCCCACACTGCCACACCCACACACTGAGCCCACACTGTCACACTTACACACTGAACCCACACTGTCAAACCCACACATGGAGCCCACACTTTTACACACTGAGCCCACACTGTCACATTTACACACTGAAATCACACTGTCACACCTACACACTGAGCCCACACTGTCACATTTACACACTGAAATCACACTGTCACACCTACACACTGAGCCCACACTGTCACACTAACACACTGAGCACACACTGTCAGACTCACATACTAAGCCCACACTGTCACACTCACACACTGAAATCACACTCTCACACCCAAACACTGAGCCCACACTGTCACACTTACACACTGAGCTAACACTGTCACACTCACACACTGTGCCCACACTGTCACACCCACACACTGAACTCACACTGTCACACCTACACACTGAGCACACACTGTCACACTAACACACTGAGCACACACTGTCACACTGACATACTAAGCTCACACTGTCACACTCACACACTGAAATCACACTCTCACACCCACACACTGAGCCCAAACTGTCACACTTACACACTGAAATCACACTGTCACACTCACACACTGAGCCCACACTGTCACACTTACACACTGAGTCCACACTGTCACATTTACACACTGAAATCACACTGTCGCACTCACACACTGAACTCATACTGTCACACCAAAACACTGAACCCACACTGTCGCACCGACACACAGAGCTCACACTGTCACACTTACACACTGAGCTAACACTGTCACACTCACACACTGAGCACACACTGTCACACTAACACACTGAGCACACACTGCCATACTTACACACTGAGCTCACACTGTCACGCTTACACACTGAGCCCACACTGTCACATTTACACACTGAAATCACACTGTCACACCTACACACTGAGCCCACACTGTCACACTAACACACTGAGCACACACTGTCAGACTCACATACTAAGCCCACACTGTCACACTCACACACTGAAATCACACTCTCACACCCACACACTGAGCCCACACTGTCACACTTACACACTGAGTCCACACTGTCACATTTACACACTGAAATCACACTGTCGCACTCACACACTGAACTCATACTGTCACACCAAAACACTGAACCCACACTGTCAAACCCACACACTGAGCCCACACTGTCGCACTGATACACAGAGCTCACACTGTCACACTTACACACTGAGCCCACACTGTCTCACTCACACACACTGAACTCCTCTGTCACACTTACACACTGAGCCCACACTGTC
>NC_057730.1:38976954-38977548 GCF_004010195.1 Chiloscyllium plagiosum
TCACACTTACACACGGACCAAACACTGTTGCACTCACACACTGAACTCACACTGTCACACACACACTCTGGGCCCACACTGTCACACTTACACTCTGAGCCCATACTGTCACACTCACACACTGAGCCCACACTGTCACACTCACACACTGAGCCCACACTGTCACACCCACACACTGGCACCACACTATCACACTTACACAAGGAGCCAGCACTGTTGCACTCACACACTGAACTCAGATTGTCAGGCACACACTCTGGACCCACAACTGTCACACTTACACTCAGAGCCCATACTCTCGCACTCACACACAGATCTCACACTGTCACACACACACACACACTGAACCCACACTGTCACACTGACACACAGAGCTCACACTGTCACACTCACACACTGAGCCCACACTGTCATACTTACACACTGAACTCACAATGTCACACCCACACACTGAGACCACACTGTCACACTTACGCACACAGCCTACACTGTCGCACTCACATACTGAACTCACACTGTCACACTTACACACTGAGCGAACACTATCACACTTACACACGGACCAAACACTGTTGCACTCACACACTGAACTCA
>NC_057730.1:38980620-38983297 GCF_004010195.1 Chiloscyllium plagiosum
AAATCACACTGTCACACCCACACACTGAGCCCACACTGTCACACTTACATACTGAACTCACAGTGTCACACACACAGCTCACACTGAACTCACACTGTCACACATACATACTGAGCCCACACTGTCACACCAACACACTGAGCCCACACAAGAGCTTACACAAGAGCTCACACTGTCACACTTACACATTGAACTCACACTGTCGCACTTACACACTGACATCACTCTGTCATACCCACACACTGAGCCAACACTGTCACACTCACACACTGAGCCCACACTGTCAAATTTATACACTAAAATCACACTGTCACACTTACACACTGGGCCCACACTGTCACACTCACACACTTAAATCACACTGTCACACCCACACACTGAGCCCACACTGTCGCACACACCTCACACTGAAAACACAGTATCACAATTACACACTGAGCTCACACTGTCACACTCACACACTGAACTCACATTGTCGCAGTAACACACTGACATCACTCTGTCATACCCATACACTGCGCCAACACTGTCACACTCACACACTGAGCCCACACTGTCACATTTATACACTGAAATCACACTGTCACACCCACACACTGAGCCAAAACTGTCACACCCACACACTGAGCCCACACTGTCACACTTACACACTGAAATCACACTGTCACACCCACACACTGAGCCCACACTGTCGCACACACCTCACACTAAACACACACTATCACAATTACACACTGAACCCACACTGTCACACTTATACACTGAGCCCACACTGTCACACTTACACACATGAGCTCACAATGTCACACTTACACACCGAACTCACACTGACGCACTTACACACTGACATCACACTGTCACACCCACACACTGAGCCAACATTGTCACACTCACACACTGAGCCCACACTGTCATACTTACACACATGAGCTCACACTGTCACACTTACACACTCAGCCCACACTGTCACACTTACACACGAGCTCACAATGTCACACTTACATACTGAACTCACACTGATGCACTTACACACTGAAATCTCACTGTCACACTCACACACCAAGCCCCAACAGTCACACATACACACTGAAATCACACTGTCACACCTACACACTGAGCCACACTGCCACACTCACACACTGAGCCCACACTGTCACACTCACACACTGAGCCCACACTGTCACATTTATACACTGCAATTACACTGTCACACTTACACACTGAGCCCACACTGCACACTCACATACTGAGCCCACACTGTCACATACACACACTGAAATCACACTGTCACAGACACAAAGTAAAATCACACTGTCACACCCACACACTGAGCCCACACTGTCGCACACACCTCACACTAAACCCACACTGTCACACTTACACACTGAGCCCACACTGTCACACTTACACACATGAGCTCACAATGTCACACTTACACACTGAACTCACACTGTCACAGTTACACACTGAAATCTCACTGTCACACTCACACACTGAGACAACACTGTCACACTCACACACTGAGCCCCCACTGTCACACATACACACTGAAATCACACTGTCACACTTACACACTGAGCCACACTGCCACACTCACACACTGACCCCACACTGTCACACTTATGCACTGAGCTCACACTGACACGCTTACCCACTGAACACACACTGACGCACTTACACACTGAAATCACACTGACACGCTTACCCACTGAACACACACTGACGCACTTACACACTGAAATCACACTGTCACACACACACTCTGAGCCAAAACTGTCACACTCACCCACTGAGCCCACACTGTCACACTTACACACTGGCCCCACACTGTCACACTTACACACTGAGCCCACACTGTCACACTCACACACTGAGCCCACACTGACACATCCACACACTGAGCCCACACTGTCACACTCACACATTTAGTGCACATTGACACACTCACACACTTAAATCACACTGTCACACCCACAGACTGAGCCCACATTGTCACACTCACACATTTAGCCCACATTGACAGACTCACACACTTAAATCACACTGTCACACCCACACACTGAGCCCACACTGTCACACTGAAATCACACTGTCACACTTACACACTGAGCCACACTGCCACACTCACACACTGACCCGACACTCACACTTACGCACTGAGCTCACACTGACACGCTTACACACTGAACTCACACTGACGCACTTACACACTGAAATCACACTGTCACACACACACTCTGAGCCAACACTGTCACACTCACCCACTGAGCCCACACTGTCACACTTACACACTGAGCCCACACTGTCACACTCGCACATTGAGCCCACATTGTCACACTCACACACTTAAATCACTGTCACACTCACACACTGAGCCCACACTTTCGCACACATCTCACACTGAACACACACTATCACACATACACACTGAGCACACACTGTCACACATACACACTGAGCCCACACAGTCACACTCACACAGTGAGCCCACACTGTCACACTTACACAGTGAGCTCACACTGTCACACTCACACACTGAGCCCAGACTGACACACTTACACACTGAAATCAGACTGTCACACCCACACACTCAGCCAACACTGTCACACTCACACACTGAGCCCAGACTGACACACTTACATACTGAAATCACACTGTCACACCCACACACTGAGCC
>NC_057730.1:38985702-38987953 GCF_004010195.1 Chiloscyllium plagiosum
ACTGACACTCCCACACACTCAGCTCACACTGACACTCCCACACACCCAGCACACACTGAGGTTCCCACACACTCAGCTCACACTGACACTCCCACACACTCAGTACACAGACATTCCCACACACACAGCACACACTGACACTCCAACACACTCAGTGCACACTGACGCTCCCACACACTCAGGCCACACTGACACTCCCACACACTCAGCTCACACTGACACTCCCACACATTCAGCACACACTGACAATCCAACACACCAGCTCGCACTGACACTCCCACACACTCAGCTCACACTGGCAATCCCACACACTCAGCACACACTGACACTCACACACACTCAGTTTGTACTGACACTCCCACACACTCAGCTCACATTGACACTCGCACACACTCAGCACACACTGGCACTCCCACACACTCAGCTCACACTGACACTCCCACACACTCAGCTCAAACTGACACTCCCACACACACAGCAAACACTGACACTCCCACACACTCAGCTCACACTGACATTCCCACACACTCAGCACACACTAACAATCCCACACACAGAGCACTCACTGACTCTCCCACATACTCAGTTCACACTGTCACTCCCACACACACATCAAACACTGACACTCCCACACACTCAGCTCAGACTGACACACACGCAGACTCAGCTCACACTGACATTCACACACATTCAGTTCATACTGACACTCCCACACACTCAGCTCACACGAACACTCCCACACACTCAGCTCACACTGACACTCCCACACACTCAGTTTGTACAGACATTCCCACACAATCAGCTCAAACGAACACTCCCACACACTCAGCTCACACTGACACTCCCACACACGCATCACACACTCTAACTCGCACACACTCAGCTCACACTGACACTCCCACATATTCAGTTCGTACTGACAATCCCGCACACTCAGCACACAGACATTCCCTCACACACAGCACACACTGACACTCCCACACACTCAGCACACACTGACGCTCCCACACACTCAGCTCACACTGACACTCCCACACACTCAGCACACACTGAGGTTCCCACACACTCAGCTCACACTGACACTCCCACATATTCAGTTCGAACTGACACTCCCACACACTCAGCACACAGACATTCCCACACACTCAGCACACACTGACGCTCCCACACACACAGCACACACTGACACTCCCACACACTCAGCACACACTGAGGTTCCCACACACTCAGCTCACACTGACACTCCCACACACTCAGTACACAGACATTCCCACACACTCAGCACACACTGAAACTCCAACACACTCAGCACACACTGACGCTCCCACACACTCAGCCCACACTGACACTCCCACACACTCAGCACTCACTGACACTCCCACACACTCAGCTCACACTGACACTCCCACACACTCAGCACACACTGACAATCCAACACACTCAGCACACACTGACACTCCCACACACACAGTACACACTGACACACCCTCGCACTCAGCACACACTGACACTACCACACACCCAGCACACACAGACACTCCCACACACTCAGCTCACACTGACACTCCCAGACACACAGCAAACACTGACACTTCCACACACTCAGCTCACACTGACACTCCCACACACTCAGCACACAATGACACTCCCACACACTCAGCGCGCACTGACACTCCCACACACTCAGTTCACACTGACACTCCCACACACTCAGCACTCACTGACACTCCCACACACTCAGCTCACACTGACACTCCCACACACTCAGCACACACTGACAATCCAACACACCAGGTCGCACTGACACTCCCACACACTCAGCTCACACTGGCAATCCCACACACTCAGCACACACTGACACTCCCACACACTCAGTTTGTACTGACACTCCTACACACTCAGCTCACACTGACACTCCCACACACTCAGCACACACTGGCAATCCCACACACTCAGGTCACACTGACACTCCCACACACTCAGTTCGTACTGACACTCCCACACACTCAGCTTACACTGACACTACCTCACACCGAGCACACACTGACACTCCCACACACTCAGCTCAAACTGACACTCCCACACACACAGCAAACACTGACTCCCCCACACACTCAGCACACACTGACAATCCCACACACTGAGCACTCACTGACTCTCCCACACACTCAGTTCACACTGTCATTCCCACACACACATCAAACACTGACACTCCCACACACTCAGCTCAGACTGACACACACGCACACTC
>NC_057730.1:38988453-39009089 GCF_004010195.1 Chiloscyllium plagiosum
TGGATAAAATGCCACAATAACAAGATGTGAAAGGATCAGTCAGCAAGGGTAGATAATAAAGCACTGAAATGAGACAGCAGCATGAATGAGAAGTACAAATACCATTCTGAAAGCATGATACAGTATTGAATTATTACACCGAGAGAGATATACATTGCAATGTGTTTAGTCAGACAGCAGATTTCTTGATTGAAACATGAACCCAGCAGCAACAAATAAGCTGTGTGTTAGAAATCCAGACACACAGAGGACGTTATGTTGTATTTATAGCCTTAGTGAAATAATAAACATATATCAAGACATCAAAAGTAAAGTAGTGTTGTTTAAACCTTTGGATTACAGAAGCAGCACAGAGCCCAGACTAACTGAAGACTGTCATAGCTTTCTTTTCTGCTACGCAATTTTCAAGATAGTTGAGCAACCCTTATCTTTCGTGATCATTAATTTTATCATATAATGCAAATTATTTCTCATTTCTCCAGAATGCAGTGTGAGTCAACCTTTGAAGTCTTCCAACATCTTTGAAAACTAGCGTCAACTGATAGGAGGAGTCGACATTGTGAACCACTTTGTGAGAAAACCAGCATAATTCTTGCGAATTAGTATGGCAGCACTGATCAATTGAGTGAATTAATTAATTGCACAAAGATATTTTTTAACTACAGGCATAACTTTTTAATACTGTCAAGTTCATTGTCTTTGGGAATTCACCCAAGGGCTTTTATCACATTCATTCTGAATCACTTCTACGATGACTATATCATCAGGATTCCACTCGATATCAGATTTGGCACTTTCATTTCTGGAATCATCTCTCCACAACAATTAATCTTCCTCTTCGTTTATTGAACTCTTTGAACAATCCAATGGCAGTTTGTGCCCTAAAAAAATGAAATTACTTGATAATGAAACCACATAAAAAGCCAAGTGGGGTAGGACACACTCCCTCGAAGTTTACTTCTCTGGCAACAAGCACCCACTCCATTTGGCATGTGTTATGAGGAAGGCATCAAAAGGGTGAACAATGCCTGCTAAATTCCCAATATAACTATAATTTGTGTTTTATTTCTTCACAGGCAATCTTGAACTCATCAGTGATATGTGATCTCAGGGGCAGCATGATGGCTCAGTGGTTAGCACTGCTGTCTCACAGCACCAGGGTCCCAGGTTCGAATCCAGCCTTGGGTGACTGTCTGTGTGGAGTTTGCACATTCTCCCCGTGTCTGCGTGGGTTTCCTCCGCGTGCTCCAGTTTCCTCCAACAGTCCAAAGATTTGCAGGTCAGGTGAATTGGCCATGCTAAATTGCCCCTAGTGTTAGGTACGTTAGTCAGAGGGAAATGGGATTGGGTAGGTTACTCTTCGGAGAGTCGGTGTGGACTTGTTGGGCCGAAGGGCCTGTTCCTACACTGTAGCGAATCTAATCAATAACATCCCAGTCTAATAAGCTATGTTGTTTATGTCGGCCACCAAATTCCTATTCCAGACATTATTGATTCATAACATTATTTCTTCCTCAGTTGTCCTATGTATCACAACCACCAAGATTGTCAGTAATGTCGCCAATGAGTTACGAATTTATATGGTGCATTTTGTTTCCCATTAGCTTTGTGGGCATTACAATTTTAAAATAACCACTGATTAGTGTGTGTGTGGGTTTCCTCTGGGTGCTCCGGTTTCCTCCCACGGCCCAAAAATGTGCAGGTTGGGCGAATTGGCCATGCTAAATAGCCCGTAGTGTTAGGTGAAGGGGTAAATGTAGGGGAATGGGTCTGAGTGAGTTGCTGTTCGGCGGGTCGGTGTGGACTTGTTGGGCCGAAGGGCCTGTTTCCACACTGTAAGTAATCAATCAATCAAAAAGTATTTGTTTTAAAACAGAATCAAATGTCAGTTTTTCACAAAACCATTGCTGTAAGTTACTGTGTAAAATAAAAGCAATAGTTAAAAGATAGAATGCAAATATCAAAATTAACTCACACAACACCAGGTTATAGTCCAACAGGTTTAATTGTAAGCACCAGCATTTGGAACGCTGCTCCTTCATCAGGTGGTTGTGATGGAGCAGCGCTCCAAAAGCTAGCGCTTCCAAATAAAGCTGTTGGACTGTAACCTAGTGTTGCATGATTTTTAACATTGTACACCCCAGTCCAACACCAGCACCTCCAAATGAAGAAAGAAGTAAATAGAGATAAAACACAGTGAAAGTGAAGTCAGTCTATTACTATTGCAGGTGCATTATTTATTTGTGATTTCTCTCTCTGAGGTGAATTCAGCCGCTTTGATGGAATTTGTAGTTGATTTATTAGAAGTTGCATGCACAGATGAACTCAGCAGAACATACACTGAGAGGGAGGAAGATTCCTGCATTCCTGCCATTGTTTGGTGTGGCTTTTGGTAGCCTAGCACAGTGTAGAAATCCTTTAGCTGCTTTGCCTTTGCTTTGCCCTGAAAAAGATGCCACTTAATGTGGCATCAGAACAGACACAACCACTGGTTCAACTTTGCTCTTCTCGCTGTTGAGAACTCTTCATCCCTTTCTCTCTCAGGCTAACTATCAGAGCTCTTCCTGTTCTGTTTAAAACAGTTTCTCATAGCCTGTCTTTTACACATCATGACTACAATGTTAACATTTGAATAACCATTGTCCCACAAAGGAAAATTAATTATGCTGGAATTCTTTGTGGGTAGTTCTTCCAGTTTCCTGTTTGTCTCGGGATCTTTGAATTCTGACACCTGTAAAGATCCAAAAATAAATCAAATTTTAAATGACTTTCCTTGTGGTTGATGTTGAGGTAGCACATTGGTCTGTCTGTCTCTCCTGCTAACAGGGTTAATCTTTAAGAGCCATCTTTAAGTTGCTGTGTCCATTTTAACAAGTCAGATTCGTTTATTCATTAAATAGATTGCAATCACACAGTCCTGACAAAATGTTGTTACGGACATGAGAAAAATATTTGATGTTGTGCATAGCTTTACATTAGAAATTATCATCAGCTTTAATTTACTTTCATTGGTCACACAGGCGTGAACCACCTTGAATCTTAATTCCTCATGTCTCTTGTCAATTTCACAAGAATAGTTTCTGAACTTTTCCACTCTGCAGGTTGGCTGCTTGAAATCTTGAACTTGGTATGAATTTCATCTGTAGCGTTGATGTGAACGGATACTCTGACTTGTGTTGTCGTCTGATGACCAATTATTGGAAACTGGTCATTTTGGCTCTGAGGACTTTTGGGAGTTTCTAATTAGCTTTGGTCTTCTTTCACAACACCAGACTGTTTCATTCCATTAAGTGGCTAAATTAACGACCTGCTGATTGGAAATTGTCGCTAGGCTAAGCATTTGATTTGGTCCACTTAACTGCATCCATTATATTTCTGGTGACATTATAACCATTACAATAATTTACAAGGATCCACTCTGATACAGACTTCTTTATGTCAGACCCAAAGCTGCATCTGGTCTGGTGACATGTTGGGCTTGGCCATCTTTTTCAGGGAAGATTCCTTTTTCTTCCAGGCTGTAGTGTGTACACATGTATGAAACCCCTGTGCATGTTCTTCACAACACCCCGTATAATGCCTGCCTGATTCCAAATGTGACTCACAAAATAAGGTAAATGTGTGGGGTGAAAAGAGAGGCTGACTACTAATGAGAATATCTCATTTCATAAGGAGGGTCAACACGTATTTTGGTACTCAGAATTCTAAGGTCGTCTTAAATGATAAGTCCATTTATACGCCATGAATTATGGCATATAATTGAAATCACAGGAAGTGTTTGGAAATTATCATATGTCAACACTTTTCCTAATAATTACAACTGCTCATTGCTTTGTCAAACCCTCTTTTACCTGTTTCTCACCTCTGCTTGCTTCAATTTCAGTCATTTCTTTCCACATACAGGCTGTTCGCACAATGTAAATTTTTATGTTCCATTTGCATTCATTATAATCTCTATTAACACCCAATTCTGCAACTGTTTCCTTTGAAATTAACAGGACAGAACTAAAATGACCCCATGGCGACCCTACATTATAAGTTACAGCCAAGCCAAGAGATGATGAGTGAAGCAAATAAAACCCAAAGTCATACATTTCCCATGACCACCAGTGTCTCAAAGTACTTCACAGCTAATGAGATGCGTCTGAATGAGAGTCACTGGTGCAATGTCGGAAAACTGGCAACTTTACACACAGCAAGTTCACACAAAGAATAATGTGACAATAATCAGATAGTCTGTTGTTTTTTTTTGTGATGTGGATTGAGGGATAAATACTGGCCAGGTCACTGAGGTTAATGTTTCTGTTCGTCTTGGAGCTCATGCCATGAAATCCTTCACACTTAATGAGGCAGATGCATGAGGCCTTGGTTTAATATCTCATCTGAGGAACGGCATGTCCGAAAATGCAACTTCCCTGTGTATTGCACTGAAGTGTCAACCTCAAGCCTTGGAGTAAGATGGGGAATCAAAACATGGTGGTTCAGCGGTGAAAGTGCTGACTCCCTGAGCCAGAGCTGCATTTTGCACAGAGATGGTACAGCACACGCCATTTGGATCATCAGGCCCATACTGAATTCTGGTTGCTTCCCTGCCCACCACATCCCACCCCATCACTGTATCTTTGCCCTCTTTGTTGCTTTTTTGGATTTCTACTAATTGCACCTGTGTTATTTAGCCCAGCCACCAACTGTGAAATAATCAGAACAGAAGAGGAATGTAAATGAAGAAACACATTTTCAATTGAAGAATTAGAATTAGCTTTGTTGTCGCATCGCCACTTACAGCACCATCTTAGATACACAATACCAAAGCATAGCTTCTTCAGTTACAAAATCTTAGAAATTAGAAAAATAACATGTCCAGCATTGTAGAAATAAAAGTCCAGAACACCAGTCCTCCCATCCATACCATGCTGAAGTGGTACAAAGGCATGGAAGAAAGCAGTTTATCATCCAATGGGCCATTTTTGAACTTCCCTCCATCTGAACATTTTGGAATTGTCCAGAGGATCCAGTTGTGGAGCATGCAGCTTTGGTTAGAAATGGTTCAAAGAAAAAAACTTCTTGAAGGAAACATAGGAAGAGTGATATAGAGCATCCCTGTGTTTAATCCATCGATGGTTGTAACTTCAACTGCCAATGTACTAAGCTCTCAGCTCACTATCTTCATTTCCTTCTTTGGGATGTTATTTAAAATTTGCTTTCTTGACCAAATCTTTAGCTAATCTGCTTGAACTCATCTCCATGTGGCTCAGTAATGCATCCTAGGACATCTGATTACCTTAAAGTATAAAGACAAGCTGTTAAAATATATACTGGGACAGAGAATATATTTACAGACAGATAGAAAGCATGAAATAGAGAACTGGACTGAGAGGTATATAGAGAGAGAGAGGGAAAGAAAATAGTTAGACAGATAAGTAGATAGACAGATAGATAGAGAGAGAGAGAGACAGAGAGAGAGAGAGGGAGAGAGGGAGAGGGAGAAAGAGCTAGAGAGATAGACAGACAGAAAGATGGGGAGGTAAGAGTCAGAGAGATAGACAGACAGACAGATAGATAAACAGACAGATAGATAGATAGAGACAAAGAGAGATGGAAGATGAGAAAGACAGAAATAAATGGGTCAGCAGACAGATAGATAATAATGTGTTGTCAGACCAAATGTATACTTGTTTATCTAAATATTTGTAAACAGTATTTCTGTAGTGTTTAGCTGTCCTTTCTCTTCCAGATGCTGATGAACACATTTACATTTCAGAATGTTTCGTTGATGTTTATTATTAATATTTAAATGTTAGTTTTCTATTCAGGTCATTATCAATCCTAGGGGATGGGGGGAGGGGAAGGAGAGGGTAAGAAGGCTATTGGTGTGCAGGAGAAGGGCCTATTAACTACCAGTTCACCAGCACCCACCGTCACATACAATTTAGATCCAATTCAATGCTCAATATGATAATACCCAGTATTATAAATTTACTGAGTGTATTTCTGAGTGATTTACGCAGACAGAAAAGATTCAAAGGCACATTGTTTCCCTCCCTGTGCTGCCTTGCTGCATCACTGCAGGTTGGTTTCACAAGCAGAAACACTCAGAGAACATATGTAAATCAATGAAGCAAAGTCTGCAAACACAACGCAAAACCAGTCAAAGTATTGGTGTATATATCAACTGAACAAGCATTTGGCAATGAAATATTTACTTCTCGATTTCTTTGTTAAAACCTCCTCCATGTATCATTTCTAAAGAAAGGCTTAGTGATTTGTTACAGATTGCGCAGAGAGCAAATCTGACCCCCTCAGTGTGTCAATGGAAATGAATCAGTTCCAGAGAATCCCATACAGAGACTGCATTAAAGCACATGCTGCTGGAGCTGCTTTGTAAGTACAAGCACAGCATGTCCACAGGAGGGCTGTATACAGTTTAATAGATGACATTTACACCCCTGCTGTGGTAATAGATGATCTCGTACAATACAGGATGAGAGCAGTTCATCAGGCCTGTTTGGAGGTGGGACAATGAGTGATTGCACTTTGAACATTGACACTCCAATATAAGCTGTGCACACTGACCTTATGGCTCTATTAAGCTACTTAAAGTCTCTTTCTGACTGTCACACCCTGTCACCGCAGATAATTCCTTTGCAAAGAGAAACCATTATATAAACTTATGTCTGTACACTTGCACTCTACACAGATATTCCTGTGATCACCAAAACTATCCACCATTTCCCACATTCTTGCCTCTCCTTCATGTAGTGTCATGAGAGTCTTTTAATGCCCACATAGAAAACGTGGCAGATAAATCATGCACAGCAAGGTCCCACGAGCAGCAATTAAATTAATGCTAAGATAATCTCTCGTAGGTGTCTGGATGAATGATAGATGACTTCTAGACCACTGATATGAACTTCTCTATTCCTCCTCAAAATAGTGCAGTGGGATATTTTCCATCGGGCTATGGAAGCAGATAGAGAGGTGGCACTGCTGACACTGCAGGTTTGGAGAGGTATAGCTGTACACTCACTGTACGATTGTGGCTTGCTGTAATCATCTGTCCTCGCAGTGAGTTGCTTTTACTTTACAAGCAGCTGCTTTGAGACACGAAACGTGATGTCAGAAGTATCCAGCAGAAATTGTGTGGGTTTCTGGAGCTGTAAGAGACTGGAAGAAGCAGCAAGAACAGCAATCTACAAATTTGAACCATTGGGTCAATCAGATGGCTGTGAATTTTCCGATCACTACTGCTGTGGAAATGAAAGATGTCATGAGATGGAATTGGAATGTCTTCCAGTCTCAGCAGCAATTCATGTAAGCTGCTGCAGAACAGTATATGAAGCCTGAACAAACAAAGAGTACCAATTCTGTTGTTAGTACAAGGGGAAAAAGTGTAACAGGTGAGAACAGGTGAGCAGTAACGCCAAACTGGAGAAATGGTGAATGCCGTGAAGCCACATTTTGAACACTCTATTAATGTTACTTTTGAGTCGACATCAGAGTTCAAAGGATAAGCAGAAATATTGACTAATGTCTGATGACATTAATACATCTGTGATTTTGCTGATTCCTGTGAATTTGGACAACTGAAAGATGAGAAACAGAATTGTGTTACTTATAAAAGATCTAGCTATGAGAGTGCCTGTGCTGAGAGAGGAGATGACGTACCCTCAAGAAAGCTATCAGCATGTGCAGAAGCTCTGATGTTGTCAACCACCAGCTAGACACTATTACTGGAAAACAAAAAAAAAGTTCTTGCGTTAAACTTATGGAGCCAAACAAGAACAATACATTGAAAAAAAAAGGAAGAGATATTTGCTGAAGGACTAACAGAAATATTAAAGCCAGAATATGGGATGTACATATTATAGAGGATATCACACAAAATAAAAGGAAGCAAGTCCAGTGTGAGGAAAGCAATGATTTAACTGCAAAAAGTGGAATTATTTTGCATGCAGGTGTTTGGCTTGAAAGAAGTAAAGGAATGGGATAAAGATAGCTGCTGGAAACTGTCAGAAAATGATTCTGATGAATCACTCCACACCATAAGTTGGCATTGTCAAGTCTAAAGGTGATACATGGTTTTTGACTGTTCAAAGGTTGAATGCAGAAAAAGGGCATCAAATGAATGTGAAGTACCACATAGACAACAGCACTTTGCGCAACATCGCAATCATCACAGACTTTTTAAATTAGCTCAGATTGGTGACCCACACATGAAGGCTTTGCAGGCAATGTTGAGGCTATAAGATGGAACAATACACATCCCAAGAGGATTAAAGAAAGCTGAGAGCCCAATGTGATGGAAAAATCAAAGATCTGTACTTCCAGAAAATAGATATTGAGCAAAATCCAATTATCTCAGCAAGTTGGAAGTTTGATGTGGTAATCCTACAGGTGCTTAAAAAAAAACACAATTTTGAATGCCACTGAGCCATTGACAGATGATCAGGTTCTAAAGGATTATGAAGCTGTTTTTATGGGTCTTGATGTCTTCCTAGTGATTATCACTTTGAAAGACCAATTCAGCATTTACTAAAGAGAGATCCAGCTGTCCTCAAACCTAAATGACAAAGTAGAGGACCAGTGGCCCCACCAAACCTGGAGGTCCAACAAACAAACAAAGCCAATGAATTTTGCTTTGAGTAGTGGCCAGCTAATGACAAGCAAGTGAAGATAGAAGAGGCATTTATCATACAGCAACAGAAAGGAAATATCTGATAAGAAAATGGCTGGAACAATAAGGCAAAGGAGGAAGGTACTAATATAGGCTGCGAAATATTTCCAGCATTAACCCAGCACGAACATTGAATCTGAAAATAAAGTACTTTGTTCAAATTAAGTAATCTACTCCTCCAAAAGGTAAAAGGTTACTAAAGCCTGAAATAGTAACAGAAGTGAGTGACAAGATCAAAGGAAAATGACTAAAAGCCAAATTTAGCTTTGGTAAGACTGCCAAATCATCTCCCGAGCTGAGCATTGGATAGCCAGTCAGAGTACAAACACTCAATGACTTCAACAAGAGTTAGCTAAGTAGGGTCTGTGCAGACCGTTGAGCAGTTTTCATACCAAATGTACACTGTGAATGGGAATGGGTGGCTACATTATATATTCAACTAGAGAAGTTGCTCCTTCACTACATTCTGCTGATAGGGAGGATATGATGTCGCCAACTGCACAGAGCATAGAATACCCATCAGTTCCAGAGATCTGTCATTCCTCAACATGGACAATGGTTCAGCAACAAGTAATGGCAGCATTTGTCTTCATCACAGGACTAGCCCTCCTCAGAGATGGAACATCTCACCTCAGGAGTGGTCAGATACTGGATGAACTACCATCAGAAATATGCATATGTACCATTAGAAGATCAGCACTATTTAGTGCTCAGAGACTGATGAAAGTGGCACTGACTAGAATTAACATACAGTTTTGTTCACATTCCTAATTGACCATATATATCACTGCACATGATAATGCTTCTTTTTGTTTTTTTCCAGTAAAGGGCTATGTTTGGAGAAATGGATTTCCACATCATGGAACAACCTCTATTATAAGTTGCTTTCCCTTCAGAAGTAATTACCATTAAAACACATTAGATGCAACTGCTAGTGTAGCATAGAATGTTAGGCTAGATTTTGCATACAAATTCTTTTGAGTGCAACTTGAACTCACAACCTTCTGATTCAGAAGCCAGACTGCTATCTACTGAGGAAAGGTGAACACCTCCTATTGACACAATTCTTCAGCATTTGGTGACTGGAGAGGCCTCCTACCCATCATCCTTAATACCGGGCTGGACTGGACAGCTAGAAAGAAATATATTCTTCAGAATATAGACATGTATGAAATGAGATACAGCTACACCAGCAAATTGCACAGAACTATTGTGGATTATAATACAAGCCACGAGAATCAAAAGGCAGAAAATGTCACTCAGTATCGAGAGGATTTAATGAGTCCTCCTTCACTTCACAGCTTTCCAGTATAGATTTTCAGAGTCCCAAAATATCGAGTGAGCTCAGCAGCAATCTGGCAGATTAAACAAATAAAATTCATAAGCCACCTAATTATTTCTTCTTCCCTCATTTGAGCAACTTAAATGAGTTTCTTTGGTTCCTCTCTTTCTCTCCAATCCACAGAATATTCGAAAAGCACAGGCAAGGGGAAGACATCTTAAAGCATTACTGTTGGTACTCTTAAAGACCATAGACTAACTGAGCGAGCATGGTGGCTCGGTGGTTAGCACTGCTGCCTCACAGCACCATGGACCTGGGTTCAATCCCACCCTCGGGCGATTGTCTGTGTAGAGTTTGTATGTTCTCCCTGTGTCTGCTGGAGTTACCTTCCACAGTCCAAAGATGCGGAGGTTAGGTGGATTGGCCATGCTGAATTGTCCTGTAGTGTCCAGGAGTGTGCAGGCTAGGTGGGTTAGCCATGGGAAATGCAGGGTTACAAGACGATATAAGAGGGATACTCTTCGGAAGGTCGGTGTGGAGACTCAATGAACCAAATGGTCTGCTTCCGCACTGTAGGGATTTCTATGATTCTCCCAGAGTGTGTTTAGATTGGGGAATGACTCAACACAAGGAGTAATTTATGTAAATAGCATTTGAGAGAAAGCTAAGTAAACACAACACACATAAATCATTAAAGGTGGTGGAGATATAGAGAGAATGTATTGCTGAATGTATGCTAGCAAAAGCTAAAGTGAATTGGTTCTTGGAGTGCATTCATAAGTCAGTTGAATCAAGAATAAAACACACAATTTCACCCTTGTGCATGACCTCTTGGTGAGGTGTCACTTGGAATATTGCTCCAAGCTCTGGTTTTTTTAACATGGTGAGTGATGTGGTGGTTTTGGAATCTGTCTGGTGGTGAGAATCTGAAGGCTAAAAGATTTGGGCCAAGATTAGAGTGGTGCTTGAAAGGCACAGCAGGTTAGTCAGCATCCGAGGAGCAGGAAAATCAACATTTCCAGCAAAAGCCCTTCATCAGGAATGAGGCAGGGAGCCTCCAAGGTGAAGAGATAAATGGGAGGTGGGTGGGGCTGGGGAGAAGGTAGCTGAGAGTGCAATAGGTGAATGGAGGTCGGGGTAAAGGTGATAGGTCAGAGGGGAGAGTGGAATGGATAGCTGGAAAGGGAGATTGACAGGTGGGACAGGTCATGAGGACAGTGCTGAGCTGGAAGGTTGGAACTGAGGTAAAGTGGGGGGAGGGGAAATGAGGAAACTGGTGAAGTCCACATTGATACCGTGGGGTTGAAGAGTTCCGAGGCGGAAGATAAGGCATTCTTCCTCCAGGCGTCAGCTGGTAAGGGAGTGGCGATGGAGGAGGCCCAGGACCTGCAAGTCCTTGGCAGAATGGGAGGGGGAGTTGAAATGTTTGGCCACGGTGGTGGGGTTGATTGGTGCGGGTGTCCCAGAGATGTTCCCTGAAGCGCTCTGATGGGAGGCGTCCAGTCTCCCCAATGTAAAGGAGACAGCATTTGGAGCAACAGATACAATAAATGATATTGGTGGATATGCAGGTAAAACTTTGATGGATGTGGAAGGCTCCTTTGGGGCCTTGGACGGAGATGAGGGAGGAGGTGTTGGCGCAGGTTTTGCAATTCCTGCGGTGGCAGGGAAAGGTGCCAGGACAGGAGGGTGGGTTGCAGGGGGGTATGGAACTGACCAGGTAGTCATGGAGGGAACGGTCTTTGCGGAAAGTGGTTGGGGTGGGGAGGGAAATATATCCTGGTGGTGTGGTCCGTTTGGAAGTGGCAGAAATGTCGGTGAATGATGCGATTTTTGCGGATGTTGGTGGGGCTCCGCCTCCTCTGCATCTGCTCCCAGGAGGACCAGTTCCACCACAGAACACACCAGATGGCCTCCTTCTTTAAAGACCATAATTTCCCTTCCCACATGGTTGAAGATGCCCTCCAAAGCATCTCATTCACGTCCCACACCTCCGCTCTCGAACCCCACCCCTCCAACCGTAACAAGGACAGAACCCCCTGGTCCTCACCTTCCACCCTACCAACCTTCGCATAAATCATATCATCCACCGACATTTCCGCCACCTCCAAACAGACCCCACCACCAGGGATATATTTCCCTCCCAACTCCTATCTGCTTTCTGCAAAGACTATTCCCTCTACGACTACCTGGTCAAGTCCACACCCCCCAACAATCCACCCTCCCAGCCTGGCACCTTCCCCTACCACCGCAGGAATTGCAAAACCTGCGCCCACACCTCCTCCCTCATCTCCATCCAATGCCCTAAAGGAGCCTTCCATATCCATCAAAGTTTCACCTGCACATCCACCAATATCATTTATTCTATCCGCTTCTCCCGATGCGATCTTCTCTACATTGGGGAGACTGGATGCCTCCTAGCAGAGCGCTTTAGGGAATATCTCCAGGACACCCGCACCAATCAACCACACTGCCCAGTGGCCCAACATTTCAACACCCCTTCCCACTCTGCTGAGGACATGGAGGTCCTGGGCCTCCTTCACCGCCGATCCCTCACCACCAGACGCCTGGAGGAAGAACGCCTCATCTTCCGCCCCGGAACACTTCAACCCCAGGGCATCAATGTGGACTTCAACAGTTTCCTCATTTTCCCTTCCCCCACCTCACCCTAGTTCCAACCTGCCAGCTCAGCACTGTCCTCATGATCCGACCCACCTGTCAATCCTCCTTCCCACCTATCCATTCCACACCCCTTTCCGACCTATCACCTTTACCCCCACCTCCATCCACCTATTGCGCGCTCAGCTACCTTCCTCCCAGCCCCACTCCCTCCCATTTAGCTCTCCATCCCTGAGGCTCCCAATCTCATTCCTGATGAAGTGCTTTTGCCCGAAATGTCGATTTTCCTGCTCCTCAGATGCTGCCTGACCTGCTGTGCTTTTCCAGCACCATACTCTCGACTCTAATCTCCAGAACCCCCTTCTGCCTAAAATAATTGGGATTACTACTGTTTGGAGAAATATTGATTTAGCAATATTTGGTTGAGGTTTATTTGGCAGTGAACAAAATAGATGGTTGGCAAAAGTGAGGACTGCAGATGCTGGAAACCAGAGTTTAGATCAGAGTGGTGCTGGAAAAGCACAGCAGGTCAGGCAGCATCCGAGGAACAGGAGAATCGACGTTTATATTCAGCTGAGGGTTTACTTCAGTTATATGGATAAAGACCAGGGACACAATATTCACAATAAACAGAGAATGGTTGAAATACTCATCAGTGCCAGCAGCTACCTTGGAGTGAGAAACCAATGTGACTGTTTCAGGAAAGTTAATTCAGTTTCTCTCTCTCTATGAATGCTGCCAGATTGCTGGGTCTTTCCTGCATTTTCAGTTTTTATTTCAGATTTCCAGCATCTGCAGTATTCTGCTTTCACCACAGTTTTAACAGGAACTTGTGTAAGGTCAGGTCTAGGTTAGACGTCAGGAACTGGGTTCCTTTCCCTGAGAACAGTGAGTTTTGTGAATGACCGTGCTGTGTGATAGACAGATTCACTGAAGTCCTTCACACGAGAACCGTTTCTGATGGGTACATAGACATTACTTCTCACAAGAGAATGGAAAATTCAAAGTGATCTCTTTAGAAAGGCTTTTGATTAGCTGAGTGAGGCAGTCAGAAATTTCCCTGAACTCTCCTCTACTAAATGGGGGCAGAATGATGGCTCAGTGGTTAGCACTGTTGGCTCCCTGTGCTGGACCAACTTTCCTCATTCCTGAAGAAGGGCTGATGCCCGAAACGTCGATTCTCCTGTTCCCTAGATACTGCCTGACCTGCTGCGCTTTTCCAGCAACACATTTCCATCTCTGATCTCCAGCATCTGCAGACCTCACTTTCTCCTCACAGTACAGGGACCCAGGTTCAATTTCACTCTTGGACAACTGTCTGCGGGGAGTTTGTACATTCTGCCCCTGTCTGTGATGATTTGCTCTGGTTTCCTCCCCCAGTCCAAAGATGTGCAGGTTAGGTGGATTAGCCATACTGAATTGCCCATAGTGTCTGAGGATGTGCGGGCTAGGTGGATTAGCCATACTGAATTGCCCGTAGTGTCCGAGGATGTGCGGGCTAAGTGGATTAGCCATACTGAATTGCCTGTAGTGTCCAAGGATGTGTGGGCTAGCCATGGGAAATGCGGGGTTACAGGGATGGGATGGGCGTGGATAGGATGCTGGTCAGAGGGCTGGTGTGGACTCGATGGGCCAAATTAAGTTAGCCCGACTTATTGATCCTGTTCCTTGTCACTCCCAGGGGATCTCACAGTTTTCCATTAGATTAAATTAGATTACTTACAGTGTGGAAACAGGCCCTTCGGCCTAACAAGTCCACACCGACCTTCCAAAGAGCAACCCACCCAAGCCCATTCCCCTACATTTACCCCTTCTCCTGACACTACGAGCAATTTAGCACAGCCAATTCACCTAACTGGCACATCTTTGGACTGTGGGAGGAAACCGGAGCACCCGGAGGAAACCCACGCAGATACGGGGAGAATGTGCAAACTCCACACAGACAGTTGCCTGAGGAGGGAATTGAACCCAGGTCTCTGGCGCTGTGAGGCAGCAGTGCTACCCGCTGTGCCACCGTGCCACCCATTTTTGGGCGGTTGGACAGCAGACATCATCTTCAGAATGGTACAATTTCCCATCTTCCTCTAAACCAGGAACAGAAAACCCAATCTGCTCCACCGTTATGTATAAGTCCCAGACAGACAGAACGGGTCACACCTTGGCCACTGCAGGAGTATGCGCGCTGTCACATTCTGGTTTCTCTGGGCTTTTTGATGGAGACAGGCCGGCAGAGACAATTGCCTGCTTCCGGAAATAAAGAAAGCAGCTTTCCATTTTTATATCCCCACCTGCTGATTCTCCAGCTGCTGAGGCAGAGGTCATCAGTCAGTCAGCCAAAAGAAGATAAATAAACCAGAGCAGAGAGTTAACCCACAAGTTTGCAGCATTCTGAAGCGGGATGCAGCAATTTTAATCCTGTCTCATAAAAGCGTTACTCGCAATTGCCAATCTGGCTGGAGCTAAGGTCTCATCATATGACTTTTCACCTCCAACCCAACTTAAGTCATTTACCTCCCAATCTCCCCTATCTCGATGCATTTGAATACAGCCAAGGAGATGAGACATGTCATCAATGTTTCTCACTTTGCATCCATCAAAACACATGCAAGTAAACCAAATTTCAAAAGAATCAACAAATTCATACTGTGTGAGCAAAGGGGCATGGATTGGTTGGCAGTGGACTGTGATTGGTTGAGGTATTGCCATGGAGATTCACCAGGGAATAGTTATTGGCTGAAATTTCGACAACTATCCAAACTGTTCGACCACAAAAAAAACAATAGCGCATTGGTGTTTAAATGCCTCTACCATTTCTCTCCTGCAGTGTCCAGCAACGTTTCCTATAAGCTGCACACTATTGCAATATTCTGCACATGACAATCAGCATGCGGGCAGGGATCACAGCATTGACTTCCACTCCCAGAAGTCACTGCTGCTCATGGATCTCAGAAATCCACATGAAAGAAACTAAAATTAGAGGTAATGCTGGTATCCAGGAGATTAATTTCTAACTCCATCTCTGAAACCCACACAATCTACGTCCCGAGGGTCACTATTGACCAGAAACCTAATTAGATCAGCCACATAAATATTGTGGCTACAGTAGGCTGGACTGATCTTTGACTCACCTCCTGACTCCCCAAAATATTTCCACCACCCGCAAGGCACAGATCAGGAGTAAGAGAGTAGTAGAATGCTCGGCACATACCTGGGTGAGTGTAGCTCCAACAAGAAGTACAAGAACATTATGGACAAAGCAACCTATTGGATTGGCTCCCCATCCCCCACCTTGATTGCTCACACCCTCTGCCAGCGGTGCACAGTGGCAGTGCTGTGCTGTCCATCGCAACAATTCACTAAGGCTTCTTTAAAAATACCTTCCAAACCCATAGCCTATGCTGCCTAGATGAAGAGGGACAGCAAATGGACAGGAACACCACCACCTACAAGTTCCCCTTTAATTTACACACCATCCAGATCTGAGGACAATTAACTGCTCTTTCATGACCACTGGGTCAAATTCTGCAAACTCCCTTCCCTCATGATATTCTGGAAGCACCTTCAGCAGCAGTTCAAGATGATACTACACCGTCACCTTTGCAAGGGCAATTATTGATGGGAAGGAAATGATAGCCCTGCTATTGAAGCCCACAGCAGGTGAATGAATCTTAATGTTTCTCAGTTTTTAAAGATGTCAGTTTGATCCAACAGGAAGAGTATTTGATTTAACCAAAATTGTCCCAGTGATTTAATGTTAGGAATGAAAATGGAGGTCAGAAACTGACTAACATGGAAATGACATCATAGTGACCTCCAACTCAAACCCTAAATGAAAACTATATTGTGAACAAGACACAGATTAAATCCATCTCTCATCGCACTTCCTAAACTTACCAATTTTAATTCTGGCCATGGTCACCTCAGGCTTCCATAGTAAAGAGACCAATCTACTTTATTTATCTTTTTTAAGTTAAAGAAGTCTTCACGGATCCAGCTCACGTATTGGACCTATGCCCCACAGTTATCTTTAGAAAGATGAAAACACCTCCTAGTTTTTGGTACCAGCCACTGTGATTCGTCAGCATTCCAAGTAGTTTTCAGAAATTGGAACTCCAGTCTTTGACTCAATGGAAACTCTCTTTGTTAGCTCTCGACTTGACGATTACAATGAACTCTTGACTGGCCTCCCATTTTGTACACTGCAATATATTTAAGTTCTACCAAAATTCTTCTGCTAGAATCTTTACTGGCCACCATCTTGCTCCCCTGAACTTGCAGTCCAGCAGTGGCTCCATGCAGAACTTTACAATTCTAATCCTTGCTTTCAAATCCTCTCATGGCCTTCCCATCTCTCTATATTTGAAACCTCCACAGCTCTATAATTCTCCAAGATCTCTGCACTCCACATTCTCTGGCCTCTTGAGCATTCCTGCTTTTAAAAAGTCCAGCATGAGCAGCCAAGCCTCAACGCCTTGATCATAAGCTCCTCTCCGTCTCTCTGCTCCTCTCCGTCTCTCTGCTCCTCTCCACCTCTCCACTCCTTTAGGATGCTCCTTGAGACTTATTTGTTTAACCAAGCTTTTCCTCACCTAATCTAATATGTCCCAATGTGAATTGACATCAACATTTTGTTTGATGATGCTACTTGGGACTTTCCTTTTGACAGTGGTGTCATATTAAAGTATTTTGTTTTTGTTGCTGTTAGGGAGATCCACCTGTACCGTAGACCTGTCCGTCATTCAACTTGCAAGAAGTAAGAGAAGCTGGAAAAGGGAAAGGTGGGAGGCAAGATGAGGTATTTAGCCACAAAAGTCCAAAAGTATGTGTGCAGGGCAGGCTTGATAGACATATTGTTCTTTGTAACCTGGCAACTTCATATGTAACAGCCAAGTGTATTTATTCAATGCAAGCAAAAATTGTGGGTGGTATGGTGGCTCAGTAGTTAGCGCTGCTGCCTCACAGCACCAGGGACCCAGGTTGGATTCCAGCCTCGGGCGACTGTCTGTGTAGAGTTTGCACATTCTCCCCGTGTCTGCGTGGGTTTCCTCTGGGTGCTCCGGTTTCCTCCCACAATCTGAAGCTGTGCAAGTGAGGTGAATTGTCTGTGCTAAATTGCCCATAGTGTTAGGTGCATTAGTAAGGGGTAAATATAGGGTAGAGAATGGGTCTGGGTGGGTTACTCTTCAAAAGGTTGGTGTGGGCTTGTTGAGCTAAAGGGCCTGTTTCCACATTGTAAGGAATCTAATCTAATCATATCCCTCTTGATGTTTTGTAAAAGAAGAGAGGGGAAAATGACTTGTTTAACCAACTTTTTTTTTTATCAAAGGCTTCTTGCAGTCATAATGTAAATCTACATTGTGCGTAAAATGTTTTGATTCCTGCATTTTACTCCTTGTCTCATAAATCTTACATACTCATTAAGTTGTGGGCACTACTGGCTGGGCTAGCATTTATTGTTCGTATTTTGTTGCCATGGGAGAAGGTGGTGGTGAGCTGCCTTCTTGAACTGCTGCAGTCTGTTGTTGTGGGTAGACTAACAATGCTGTTAGGGAGGAAATTCCAGGATCTTATTCCTGCAACACTGAATGAATGGTAATATATTTCCAAGTCAGGATGGCGAGCAGCCTGGAAAAATACTTGCAGATTTGGTGTTCCCATTTATCCGCTGTCCTGTCCTTCAAGACAGTAATGATTGAGGGTTTGGAAAATGGCATCTAAATGGTAAGTTTGGACAATGGATCTTGTAGATGGTACACACTGCTGATACTGAGCATCAGTGGTGGAGGGATGTTTGTGGATGTGGTGCCAATCAAGTGGGCTGGTTTGCATGATGTCAAGCTTCTTGACTGTTTTTGGAGCTACATCCATCCAGGCAAATGAGGAGTATTCCATCACACTCCTAACTTGTCATAGAAGGCTGTAGAGGCCAGGTCATTGAGTATATTTAAGACTGAGATAGGTAGGTTCTTCAGTATCAAGGGTTACGGGGAGAAAGCAGGACAATGGGGTTGAGAAACTTATCAGCCATGATTGAATGGCAGAGCAGACCCAATGGGCTGAATGGTCTAGTTTCTGCTCCTCTGACTTGCGGATGGTGGGCAAGCTTTGGGGAGTGAGGAGATGAGTTACTCACTGCAGCATTCCAAGCCCCTGGCCTGCTCTTGTAGCCATTGTGTTTATGTGGCATGATTTATTCACCACAGTATTCCTGGACTCTGCCATTCACTTGTAACCATAGTATTTTTGTGGATATTGCAATTCATTTTCTGGTTAATAGTAACGCCAATGATGTTGAAAGTGAGGTGTTAAGTGACAATAATGCCACTTGGTGATGGTAGACTCTGCTTGTTGAAAATAGCTTTTGCCTGACACTTGTGAGGCATGAATGTTACTTGCCAGCCGTCAGCCCAAGTCTGGATATTGTCCAGATCTTGTTGCATTTGAACATGGACTGCTTCAGTTGCAAATAATGTTGACCATTGTGCAATCATTAGTAAACATCTCCCCTTCTGACTTTGTCATGGAGGAAAGGTCAGTGATGAAGCAGCAGATGATGCTTTGGACCTTGGGCATTCCCCCGATGAACTCCTGCAGCTGAAATGACTGACCTCCAACAACAGATGTTTCAGTAAGAACAGAGAAGATGGTAAAAGAGGGGGAGGTGTGGCATTGTTGGTCAAGGACAGTATTACAGTTGCAGAAAGGATGTTAGGGGACTCGTCAACTGCGGTAGTATGGGCTGAGGTTAGAAACAGGAAAGGAGAGGTCACCCTGTTGGGAGTTTTCTATAGGCCTCCGAATAGTTCCAGAGGTGTAGAGGAAAGGATAGCAAAGATGATTCTCGATAGGAGTGAGAGAGACAGGGTAGTTGTCATGGGGGACTTCAACTTTCCAAATATTGACTGGGAACACTATAGTACGAGTACTATAGATGGGTCAGTTTTTGTCCAGTGTGTGCAGGAGGGCCTCCTGACACAGTATGTAGACAGGCCTACAAGGGGCGAAGCCACATTGGTTTTGGTACTGGGTAATGAGCCCGGCCAGGTATTAGACTTGGAAGTAGGGGAGCCTAGATAAGTATGTACCTGTCAGGCAGGGAGGAAGCTGTAGAGCGCAGGAGCTGTGGTTTACGGAGGAAGTGGAATCTCTGGTCAAGAGGAAGAAGAAGGCTTATGTTAGAATGAGATGTGAAGGCTCAGTTAGGGCGCTTGAGGGTTACAAGGTAGCCAGGAAAGATCTAAGGAGAGAGCTCAGAAGAGGCGGGAGGAGACATGAGAAGTTGGTGGTGGATACGATCAGGTTAAACCCTAAGGCTTTCTATAGGTATTTAAGGAATAAAAGAATGACGAGAGTAAGATTAGGGCCAGTCAAGGATAGCAGTGGGAAGTTGTGTGTGGAGTCAGAGGAGATAGGGGAAGCACTAAATTAATATTTTTCGACAGTATTCACTCTAGAAAACGACAATGATGTTGAGGAGAATGCTGAGATACATGCTACTAGACTAGGTGGGATTGAGGTTCACAAGGAACAGGTATTAGAAATCCTGCGGAGTGTGAAAATAGATGAGTCCCCTGGGCCAGATGGGATTTATCCTGGGATCCTCTCGGAAGCCAGGGAGGAGATTGCCGAGCCTTTGGCATTGATCTTTAAATCGTCATTGTCTACAGGAATAGTGCCAGAAAACTGGAGGATAGCAAATGTGGTTCCCCTGTTCAAGAAGGGGAATAGAGACAAGCCTGGTAATTATAGACCAGTGAGCCTTACTTCAGTTGTTGGTAAAGTGTTGGAAAAGGTTATAAGAGATAGGATTTATAATCATCTAGAAAAGAATACTTTGATTAGGGATAGTCAACACGGTTCTGTGAAGGGTAGGTCATGACTCACAAACCTTAATGAGTTTTTTGAGAAGGTGACCAAACAGATAGATGAGAGTAAGCCTGTTGATGTGGTGAATATGGATTTCAGCAAAGTGTTCGATAAGGTTCCCCACAGTAGGTTATTGTACAAAATGTGGAGGAATGGCATTGTGGGAGATATAGCAGTTTGGATCAGTAATTGGCT
>NC_057730.1:39009283-39015862 GCF_004010195.1 Chiloscyllium plagiosum
CCACCCAGGTTGACAGGGTTGTTAAGAAGGCATACAGTGTTTTAGCTTTTATTAATAGAGGGATCGAGTTCCGGAACCATGAGGTTATGCTGCAGCTGTACAAAACTCTGGTGCGGCCGCACTTGGAGTATTGTGTACAGTTCTGGTCACCGCATTATAAGAAGGATGTGGAAGCTTTGGAAATGGTGCAGAGGAGATTTACTAGGATGTTGCCTGGTACGGAGGGAAGGTCTTACGAGGAAAGGCTGAGGGACTCAAGGCTGTTTTCGTTAGAGAGAAGAAGGTTGAGAGGTGACTTAATAGAGACATATAAGATAATCAGAGGGTTAGATAGGGTGGGCAAGGAGAGCCTTTTACCAAGTATGGTGATGGCAAGCACAAGGGGGCATAGCTTTAAATTGAGGGGTGATAGATATAGGACAGATGTCAGAGGTAGTTTCTTTACTCAGAGAGTAGTAAGGGTATTGGATGCTTTGCCTGCAACAGTAGTCAATTCGCCAACTTTAAGTACACTTAAGTCGTCATTGGACAAGCATATGGACATACATGAAATAGTATAGGTTAGATGGGCTTCAGATTGGTATGACAGGTCGGCGCAACATCGAGGGCCAAAGGGCCTGTACCACACTGTAATGCTCTATGTTCTATGTTCTATGTAACTACCTGCCTTTGTGACAGGTATGACTCCAGTTAGTGGAGAGTTTTTTCCATTGATTCCCACTGATTGAGGCACCTTGGCACTACACTCGGTCAAATATGATTTTGGTGTCAAGAACAGTGATCCTCACCTCCCCTCTGGAATTCAGCTCATTTTTCCTCATTTGAACCAAGGCTGCAATGAAGTCAGGAGCTGAGTGGCTCAGGCAGAACCCATACCAAGCATCACTGAGCAGGTTATTGCTGAGCAGGTGCTGCCTGATAGCATTGTTAATGACACCTTCCTTCACTTTACTGATGATCGAGAGGAGACTAATTGGCTGGGTTGGATTTGTCCTGCTTTTTGTGTACAGGACGTACTTGGGCAATTTTCCACATTGTCTCGTAGATGACAGTGTTGTTATTAAAATGGAACAGCTTGGCTAACTGCACAGCCAGTTCTGGGGCACACATCCTCGGTATGATTGCCAGAATGTTGACAGGACTTTAGTGCCTCCAGCCATGATTGATATCCCATGGAGTGAACTGAATTGGCTATAGACAGGTATCTGTGATGCTGAAGACCTCTGGAGGTGGCCTGTCTACACAACTGCTCTATGCTTCTAATGTACGGTATATTTGTGGAGGCTGACTGAGAGAGATTCCTGTGATTGTCCCTGTGGTTTCTGCTGGCAAGCGGCCTCCACCTGCTTCTTCCGCCAATGGCTGAGTTGACATGCCAAGAATGTCCGGTGTCATCTTTCCATGCCCAACACTGCTTCCAGGATCAATGTCCGCACTTGTTCAGAACCTAGTGCTGGCAATTCAACAACAACCTGCATTTGCATAGTGTTTGTAGTGCAAGAAAACCACCCAAGGTGCTTCACAGGAGTTATCAAATAAAGTTCGACACTGAACCATGACAGGAGAGTTAGTCTCGAAAGAGGGTTTTAAAGGAAAATGAAAGGTTTAAGGAGGGAATTCCAAAGAGCTGAGCTAGGGCAGCAATAGGCACCGCTACTCATGATAGGCGATACGGCTGGAGGGGATAACAGGAGTTAAACACAGAGAGTTCCAGAATTCTAAAGTTGAGGCATTCCCTGAACAGGAGATGAGGCCACAAAGGTAAGGAGTAAGGAGTGAGGAGTGAGGAATAAGGAGTAAGGTAAGGAGTGAACAGATCCAGGGAATGCACACGATTTGAAATTCATCTTCCACAACAGGCAGCATATAGAAGATCTGACTTTACACTCATTTAATGGAAAATAATTAATTATTTTTCATGACAAATCATTCATGAAGTATACTCTCCTATGTGCCGTGCTAAATGGGACAGACTTCACACAGATTCAGCGACTCAAGACTGGGCACCCATGAGGCACTCTGGGCCATCAGCAGCAGCAGAACTGTACTCCAGTACAATCTGTAACCTCATGGCCCACCATAGCCCCCACTCAACCATTACCATCAAGCCAGGGGATCAACCTGGTTATAGAGTTTAGCAGCACCAGGCATACCTAAAAATGAGGTGTCAGTCTGGTGTGTGTCAGCATTACGTGTGTGCCAAGCAGCATAATCAGCAAGTACAGATAAAGCTAAGCAAGGCCAACCCAACCCAACCTAAGCTCTGTAATCCTGCTACATCCGGTCGTGAATGGTGGTGGACAACTAAACAACTCATTCAAGGTGGAAGCAGCTCCAGAACTATTCCCATTCTCAATGAGGGAAGAGCCCAGCACATCAGGGTAAAGCTAAGGCTGATGATTCACAGCAATCTCACCAGAAGTGCAGAGTGGATGATCCAGCTAGGCCTCCTCCAGCAGTCACCAGCATCAGAAATACCAGTCTTCAGCCAATTTGATTCATTCCTTGTGATATCACGAAACAGTCGGAGGCAGTATATACTGTAAAGGCAATGGGCCCTGATCACATTCCAGCAATAGTATTGAAAACGTGGCTCCAGAACTTGCTGCTCCCCTAGCCAAGCTCTTCCAGTACAGTTACAACACTGGCATCTTCCTGACAATGTGGAACATTGCTCAGGCATCCTGTACACAAAAGGCAGGACAAATCCAACCCGGCTGATTACAACACCAGTGGTCTATTCTTGATCATCAGTAAAGTGATGGAAGATGTCATCAACAGTGCTATCAAGCAGCACCTGCTCAGCAATAAGCTGCTCAGTGAGGCCCAGTTTGGGTTCCAGCCAAACTCCATCCAGCTTATTACAGGCCTGGTTCAAATATGGACAAAAGAACTGAGGTGAGAGGAACAGTCCTTGACACGAAGGCTGCATTCGACCATGTGTGGCATCAAGAAGCCCAAGCAAAACTGGGATCAATGGTTATCAGGAGGCAAACACTCCGCTGTTTGGAGTCACACCTGGCACAGAGGAAGATGGTTGTGGTTATTGGAGGTCAGTCATCTCAGGACCAGGATATCCCTGCAAGAATCCCTCAGGGTAGTGTCCTCGGCCCAACCATCTTCAGCTGCTTCATCAATGACCTTCCCTCTGTCATATGGTCAGAAGTGGGGATGTTCGCTAATGATTGCATTGTGTTCAGTACCATTCATGAAGCAGTCTGTGTCCAGATGCAACAAGATCAGGACAATATCCAGGTTTGGGCTGACAAGTGGCAAGTAATATACATGGCACACAAATGCCAGGCATCACCACCTCCAATAAGAGACACTCAGACCACCGCACCTTGAAATTTAATGGTGTTACCATCACTGAATGTCCCAGAAGCACCATCCTGGGGGTTACCATTCACCAAAAACTCAACTGGATTCACCACATAAACACAGTGGCTACAAGAGCAGGTCAGAGGCTTGGAGTACTGCAATGAGTAACTCAACCCAAAACCTGTTCATTATCTACAAATCACAAGTCAGTATTGTGATGGAACACTCTTCACCCTGGATGGGTGCAGCTCCAACAAATCACAAGAAGCTTGACACCATCCACAACAAAGCAGTTCACTTGATTGGCACAACATCCATTCCCTCCACCACTGATGCTCAGTAGCAGCAGTGTGTACTATGTACAAGACGCACTGCAGAAATTCACCAAAAGCCCTCAGGCAGCACTTTCCAAAGCTACAACACTTCCATCTCAAAAGACAAGGGCAGCAGATACATTGGAATACCCACTTCCTGCAAGTATTCCTCCAAGCAACACATCATTCCGACTTGGAAATCTATCACCGTTCCTTTACTGTCACTGGGTCAAAATCCTGGAAGTCTCTCTCAGTGGGCATTGTGGGTCAACCCACAGCAGGTGGACTGCAACAGTTCAAGGTGGCAGTTCACCACCACTTTCTCAAGGGCAACTATGGATGGGCAATAACTGCAGGTGAGCTAGCGATGCTTGCACCCAACGGAGTGAATTTTTAAAAATAATAAAAGGTAGCAGAGTCGTTGAACTCGGAAGGTTCCAGGTACCTTATTTGGTCCATGTTGAATTAACTGATCTCAGCTAATTGAATTTGGTTTCCCCCAGGATAGAACTAGCTAACCGGGTACTGTTGGAGAACTGCACTTGTGCAGTTGTTACCAAATGGGAGAATGATAGCTCACAGATAAATAATCGATTGCACACATGGCAAAAGTGCCTCTTCGTTTCAACAGGACAATTGCTGAGACATGGCTGGCTCCGCTGGTGGCAACCCAGGGAAAGGGGACCTCAAAGGTTAGAGTCAAAACAGGCTGAGCCGGGAGTAAACTTTTCACACCACTGGTTGCGGAAGTCTGGAACTATTTCCACATAATATTTGTGTGTGTTGCAATAATTGGAACTTTCTAAGCCCAAAACTTAAAAACTGGTGAAGTTTGCTAAGACTTGGAAACAGAGTAATGATGGGTGAATGCAGTTGCAATGCAAATTGGCCATGATCTACAACAAACAAGGCTTGATAGGCTGAATGGCCCTCTCCAGTTCCTAAGCTCCTTTGAGCAGTGTACTTTGGGAGGTGGGAGGTGGTGAGGAACCATCTTCCATTTCTATCCTCCAAGCAGGTGAGAAGGTGGGAAGGCAGAGAGGAAAGCATTGTGCATAATAGCTGAGGGTCGGTACAATTAGCAAAATCACCATCCGGCTGTTGCCCCAGAACAATCAAGCAGAAAGGCATTCAGAGACTTTCTCCTGAAGTGTATACTCATCAGGAAATTATGAGATCATTTTGTTCTGTAGCAATATGAAGAGTCCCTCATTCTACCCATGGACATGTTGCAATCAGCTCCTCAGGTCAGGAGATAACTGCACTGAATCAGAAAGCAGAGACCTTTCCAGCTTCAGTCTTTTGTCTCCTTTGTTGCATCCATTTCTTTTGAGATCCACTTGCTTCCAATTTGAGCTTCCACATGAAATTTGATTATAGAACAGTCCCAAAATAAAGAAGCAAAATTAAAAAGCAGAGAAAAAGCTAAGTAGCAATTCCAGTATCTCAGTGAAGAAGCCACAGAACATACAGAAGAGTTACAGAATCCCTACAGTGCGGGAGTAGGCCATTCAGCTCATTGAGTCCACGCTGACTGTCTGAAGAGCATACCACCTCGATCCACACTCTTACCCTCTCCCTGTAACCCTGCACATCCTATAGCTAATCCACTGAACCACCACAATGCTGGACACTAGAGGAAATTTAGCTTGGCCAATCTACTGAACCTGCACATCTTTTGACTGTGGGAGTAAACTGGAGCACCTGGAGGAAAACTTATGCGGACACAGGAAGAATTTGCAAACTCCACACAGACAGTCGCCCAAGGCTGGAAACAGGTAGAGAATTACTATAATTGCACACTGGGCAGAAGGACTAAGTCAGATATCCAATTACAAATACCTATATACCAACAAAGGTTTCAAACATTTAATTGTAAACTCAGGTCATAAAGTCATGACTGTTGATGGTGTTACATTGTGAAGGAGCAGGAGCCCGCTCAGACCAATGTATGACATACTGAGCAAAGAGAGTGAGAAAGAAATCCCTGACAATGATGATTCTTTGATCATGTTGCATGAAAACAACCAGCAGTAAAACAACAAGGTCAACGCAGAACAACAGAGAATAACAAGTACCTCTCTACATAGGGGATAAAAGAGGGGGAGGTGTGGCATTGCTTGTCGAAGATAGTATTACAGCGGTGGAAAGGACGATGGATGAAGACTCGCCATCTGAGGTAGTTTGGGCTGAGGTTAGGAATAGGAAAGGTGAGGTCACCCTGTTAGGAGTCTTTTACAGGCCTCCTAATAGTCCTAGAAACGTAGAAGAAACGATTGCGAGGATGATTCAAGAGAAAAGTGAAAGTAATAGGGTGGTTGTTATGGGGGACTTTAACTTTCCAGATATTGACTGGGAAAGCTATAGCTCAAGTTCGTTAGATAGGTCAGTGTTTGTACAATGTGTGCAGGAGAGTTTCCTGACAATATGTAGACAGGCCAACAAGAGGTGACGCCATACTGGATTTGGTTCTGGGTAACGAACCAGGCCAGGTGTTAGAATTAGAGGTAGGTGAGCAATTTGGCGACAGTGACCACAATTCGGTCACTTTTACTCTAGTGATGGAGAGGGATAAGAGTGCACTACAGGGCAAGAGTTATAGATGGGGGCAGGGAAATTATGATGCTGTGAGGCATGACTTAGGATGTGTGGCTTGGAAAAGTAGACTCCAAGGCAAGAGTGTAAATGATATGTGGAGCTTGTTCAAGGAGCAACTATTGAGTGTCCTTGATAATTATGTACCTGTCAGGCAGGGAGGAAAGGGTCGTGCGAGGGAGCCGTGGTTTAATAAGGAATTGGAATCCCTTGTTAAATGGAAGAGGGCGGCCTATGTAAAGATGAGGCAAGAAGGTTCAATTGGGGCGATTGAGAGTTATAGGGTAGCCAGGAAGGACCTGAAGAGAGAGCTAAAAGCAGCAAGGAGGGGACATGAAAGGACCTTAGT
>NC_057730.1:39016852-39031835 GCF_004010195.1 Chiloscyllium plagiosum
AAGATCGTATGAGGTAAGGCTGAGGCACTTGGGGTTGTTTTCAATGGTGTAAAGAAGGTTTAGGGGTGACTTGATAGAGGTGTATAAGATGATTAGGGGTTTAGATAGGGTCGACAGTGAGGATCTTTTTCCACGTATGGAGTCAGCTATTATGAGGGGGCATAGCTTTAAATTAAGGGTGGTAGGTATAGAGCAGATGTTAGGGGTAGGTTCTTTACTCAGCGAGTCGTGAGATCATGGAATGCCCTGCCAGTAGCAGTGGTGGACTCTCCCTCTTTATGGGCATTTAAGCGGGCATTGGATTGGCATATGGAGGATAGTGGGGTAGTGTAGGTTAGGTGGGCTTGGATCGGCGCAACTTCGAGGGCCAAAGGGCCTGTACTGCGCTGTATTCTTCTATGTCCTATGTTCTATCTCCATAATGTATCAAGCATCTCAACACTTGGCATTGGGAAAAAGCAGCAGGCAAAAACAGCACAAGAAGCAAGCTCAGTTGTAGAGCAGTTGGTTTGTAGAGCAGTGTGATACCAACAGCATGGGTTCCATTTCAATCACAGTTTGAGGTTACCATGAAGGACTTTCCTTCTAAAGCTCTTCCCTGAGAAGTCTGGTGGCCCTCAGGTTAAATCACCACCAGTCGCTTCTCTCTCTAATGACAGAGCAGCTCCAATGGTCTGGTAAGACTATGGCGACACAACATCAAGGAGCATGCTGCCACACTAATGCCCCGCCCACCCCTTCCCAAAACCACCTTCTGCCCCAAGTGTGGCAGAGTCTGTGGAAGCCACATTGGCCTGTACAACTTCCTACAGACTCCCTCTGAGAATGGAAGAGAGTCATCCTCATCTGTGAGGTACCGCCGATGATGATGATGATATGATCCCCAGATCGAGATATGTTGTTAAATTGCCAAAGTGTTATATTGAAGATGAAGTTCCTAATCTTGTTCACTCAGTCTTTACCTGTTTATATAGTTAGTAAATTAACAAAACACAGCTGTCTACAACCATGTGTATTTGTTTGGGATAAGATCCTATCTTTGGGATGAGGGGAATGTTGTGTTTTTGCCTCACAGCTAGAATACAGGGTTGTTTTTAAGAGACATGCTCATTATATCATCACTATATCATAGCATATGATCGAAGGGCATATAGGTCTCAGACTTCATCTTAACTGGGGCCACATGAAGCATGACATGCTGATGGAAGAGTGCTGCTCTTTGTAACTGAATTGCTTAGCAATAGCCCAGACAATCGGACTGAATAATGTGCAGAATGTGTAATACAGCTGAAATAAAGTTCGATGAAATCTTTCAGTACTATGTTACCTACATCTAATTCTTAAACTGGGGGAGCCAACATAAGTATTACCGAATCAGGAACAAATACCCTGTTGATAGTAAAGACCCACCACACAATGGCAGATCATATAGAGGAGACACACATGCTCTTTAATTCTCTGTTTACATATGATGAGATACACATTAATGCAAGGAATTATAGTGTATGCAATGTGATAGACATAATAAGCACTAATTAGCCTTCCATAGTACGCATAGTCTGGTACCAGTACTAGCCATTATTCCAGTATCAGCAAAGAACAATCACTCAGTAATATACTGATTCAAGGATAATCAAATTGCCAGTAGTCGGTTCTGCTATAATGTGTGTTACTTTAAGGCGAATTGCCTCTAACGCGATCAAAGAATTTAGACCGTTATTTGTAGAACGCAAACTTACCATACCTCTTTTGGCTATAACATGATTGTGGTCCCTTAATTCAAATTGGGCACCAATGCGCAATTTTCATCTAACACAAGATCGCATGAGAATGGAACTATCACGTTATATCTGAACCAACTATATTGATACCTGTTTTTATTCATTGAGATGGTTTGTCCATAATAGACCAACTGATGAGATTGCAGGCATAATTTACCAATGACAGTGAGCTATTTGTAACCTTATATTAGGCCAGGCACAGACTAAAAAAATAGCTTACTTTCTCTGGAAATTATGAAGAGATAATGCAAAAGGAAAAGGTGACATGGAGTCAGGCAAGGAGGACTATTTGAAGGATAAACCTCAGAAATATATCTCAACAAGCCTCCCAACAAGGCAAAATGGTGCAACAATGCTTCAAAAGGAATCCTTCTGTCTCCATTAGTGGAATTTATCCAGGGTTAAACTTCATGTCCCATTGATAAATAAATATAATGCAAGACAAAGGCTATGTAAAAGCTCTTTCAACTGGCAGAAAAACATGCACAATTTCATGCCATTGAACATCCTTTCACTGTTGCAATGTAAGACACTCGGTAGCTAACAGGCACACAGAAAGCTCTCATCAATATTGATCAGGTATTCTGTTTTAGCAATCTTATTCAAGGGATTAATATTGGTCAAGGTACGAGGGAGAACTCTGTTTCTCTCTTTGAAAATGCATTGGAATTACTCATGCCCTGGAACTCAGTCGAATGTGCCATTTAGAAGACAGCCCCCCTGACATTTCTGCAGCCTCTGTGCTGGGGTAGGTTTGGTGTTCAAGGAGTGAATTTTAATCAGGGCTCAGAAACCAACATGGGAGGGAAGTTCTGGGCATCTGGCACCGAGTTCTTTAAGCACACCCTAAGCTCTCATCAACTGAAGACTCTGGAGCAGCTGCACTGTCCAATCAGTGTCAATGGGTGGTCTCCTGACACTGAAGTCTTTCCAATACTCAGAGATTGACAGGCACAAGATGAGAGCCGCTGATGTGAAGATACAGTCAGAGTTGGCCAACGGCAGCCTTGTTTATTGTCAGTTTAAAAATACCGCAGTTGCCTCACCATGACCCTGGGGGGGACAAAGCATCATGACCCCTTCCTGCCTGGGCCCATCACTTGGCTGGAGATTGTTCCTCCATTGGCAACTGGGAATCCTGGTTAGTTTGGGAATATTGCTCTCTGGGTGGTCCGAAACCTGCTGATCTTCCAGCTGAAGGAGTTGACCCCGACTGAGTGCTGCAGACTGGCACATTCCAAGGTCCAGGACTACGTGTTGAGGGATGCGCTGAAGCTTGGGGCAGCTGCCGCCAAGGCGCGGTGGGGAAAGACCACTGTGTAAAGTCTGCCTGCCTAACAAAGAACAGGGGGCCCATGCAGTCATTTGGGCTCTGCTGACGCCTCAGCTAATTATATGGGCATATGATTGAAAAATGTACAGACCTGTATAAAAATGATAAATTCTGATCTCTGTATGTACATGTTTACATATGTGTGGCATGACCAACTGTACAGACCATCAAATTATTTTATGAATAAAGTATATTTTTGAAATAGAAAAAAAAGTTGGGGAATAATTAAGGCATAGCAGTGGCAGCCATTCCTATCCAGTGCTGATCTCTTCCAAGATTGAATATCTGCATCCTGGCCCTTTTAAAATTACAGTCTCCTGAGCAGGACATAATGCCCTGACCCAGGAGCAAGAGGACCAGCAGCTAAGCTGCAGCTGACACTACCTCATTGTCTCCATTTGGAGTGCACATGTTGACTCAACAGATCTCAAATAATGTCCAAACCAGCTCATGGAAAGAGACAAGAGTGCCAACAGACTTTTGAGGAACAAACAGTCCAACATCAGCTAAAGGAAGCTAGGCTTAAACCTCACAGTGCTTCTAGTCGGATCAGAACTTGAGTCCGACACCTAATCCTGGTCACCAAAAGACAAAAGAGATGTCTGAAAGTTGAAGGGAGTGTGGAGGCAAGGGAAGAGAATCATTCCCTAAAGTCGTTGAGTTATGAGGAAGAGTTGGAATTTTCACCCAGGAAAGGAGAGGTCTGAGGGATAATCTAATACGGGTAAGAAAGAAACTAAGATAGAGATCTACCACAATCGAACTGTCATATAGGGGTCTATCCCAGTTTGAGATAGTAAAAGGCCAAACTGCAAAGAAGAGAGAGATAGATGGAGTGCAGGGAATGTGGCAGAGGGAGTGCTCATGGTGGGAAGTATTAAAAAACAACCTTTATCTTCTGTTGGTTTGAGGATGTTGCATATGGGGGGAGGAACACTTTGTATAAATGCACAAAATAAGTGACGTAATAAACCACCTGGTTATGGATAGTGGCCAGACCAACTAAAAAGCAGACTGTCTAGTCTAAAAAACAAAACAGACAGCCACTTAAAGTTTGAAAGACTGCACAAGCTACTCGTGTTGCCAATATACTTTATTTTCTTTGTAATTCTTCCTTGATCAGCTGAAACAGCCTTTGTGCTGTGAGCTGTGTGGTGAGAGCTGGAGAAGCCTGCAGGACTATTCAGCTCCCACTGATATATCATTCCCCAAGAAATTACAAGAGAAAACAAAAGATGCTGCACTGTGCATACCCAACACCGGATGGAACTGCACATGATGTTTATAAGGAAGCGCCTCTTCATGAAGTCAGAGCCAGATTCTTTCTTATGTTGTTACCATCTAGAGTGGTGATTCATCCTTACAGCTGCTCTCACAGGTGGGTAATAGATGCCTGGCTAAACTAGCACCTACCTTTTCCATTTGTGATTCTCTAATAATTGGCACGTTTCATATTCACATTTGTTAGTCATTTTCTCCGGTGGCGATTATGATAAACAATAACACTTGCTGGTATCTAGCAATGCATGAGGTCAAAATATCGCGGCGCATTTTTTAAATAGGTTGCTTGTCTCATTGTAGATAAAAGAGGCAGTCGTTGAGAATGTGGTGCTGGATTCCTGATGAAGGGCTTATGTCCGAAACGTCGATTCTCCTGCTCCTCCGATGCTGCCTGACCTGTTGTACTTTTCCATGACCACACTCTCGACTCTGATCTCCAGCATCTGCAGTCCCCACTTTCTCCTAGATAAGGGAGATAGCCTTTCTGAACTGGTGATAGCTCCAAGAGAGAGGGAGAGGTAATGGAGAGGCAATGATCTAGCAACCATTTGGTTCAGTAATTCCTTTGGGAAAGGAAATCTACTGTCCTTAGCTAGCCATTTATTTTTATGGTAGCTCTATTGATGAGGCCCCTACACCACAAATATTCCTTCCTCTCTCTTGGATCTTAAATGAGTTTAATGTTTGATCTGAAGGATAGCACCTCTGACATAGTAGCTGTGACTTCATACTGGACTCTTTATCTGGATTGTGCACTCACGTGTCTGACACCACAACATTCTAACCCAATGTATTATATGAACCATGTCATTATGACAACTGCAGGTATCATAGTTTCCCTACAGTGTGGAAGCAGACTGTACGGCCCATTGATTCCACATCAACCCTCTGAAAAGCATCCCACCCATATCCACCCCCTTATACTATCCCTGTACATTATGCATGGCTAATCCACCTAACCGACACATCCCTGTACACATTGGGCAGTTTGGCATGACCATTCCAACCTAACCTACACATCGCTGTACACTATGGGCAGTTTGGCATGACCAATCCACCTAACCTACACATCGCTGTACACTATGGGCAGTTTGGCATGACCAATCCACCTAGCCTGCACATCTTTGGATTGTGGGAAGAAACCGGAGCAGCCGGAGGAAACATTCACAGACACGGAGAGAATGTGCAAACGCCACACTGAGGCTGAAATCAAACCCAGGTCCCTGGTGTTGTGAGGCAGGAGTGCGAACCACTGGGCCATTGTGCTGCCATTTTCAAATCAACCTGTCTGGAGTCGATGGGACTATAATGCTTCATTTTCCTCCTTTCTGATTAATGATTCAATTCAGTTTGGAAAGTCCCAGTTGACCCTCTAACCACATTCTTAGGCGGTGCATTCTATATTTTAGTGATTCAGCCTGAAAAAAGTATTTCCTCTTAAGGTCATTGCTCCAAATCGGTGTCTCCTGGCTCATAGAATAGAATCCCTACAGTGTGGAAACAGGCCCTTCAGCCTAACACGTCCGCACCAACCCTCCGAAGAGCAACCCAACACCACCACCCCCACCTCATATTTCCTCCTGACTAATGCACCTAACCTACACATCCCTGAACACTACGGGCAATTCAGCATTGCCAATTCACCTAACCTGCACATCTTTGGATTGTGGGAGGAAACCCACACAGACACCAGGAGAATATGCAAACTCCACACAGGCAGCCATCTGAGGCTGGGATTGAACCTGGGTCCCTGGCGCTGTGAGGTAGCGGTGCTAACCAACACAGTGATGATGGACTGCACTATGAGTGAGTGAAGAAGGGGGCGAGCGAGTGAGTAAGCAAGCATTCTGGGCCTCCACAACACCAGCTTCATTTATATAATACATCAACTTTGTAAAATATCCCATGGTGCTTAATGGGAACAAAGCAGACAGTATTTGTCATAGAGGCATAAACGGAGACAAGTAACCAATAGCTTGGTCCAAGAGATAGTTTTTGTCTTAAGATCATCTTGATTTAAACAATGGACCTGAAGGTGGACTGGTTTAGGTGGAGGGAATTCCAGAGTTTGGGATCTAGTCAGCTGGAGGATCAGCTGAGTAGGAGCACTGATAAAAAGCAGGGATGCTAAAGAGACCAGAATTGAAGGTGTGCAGAGATCTCGACAGGCTGGAGAGCTGGGAGAGTAGCTGAGCTCATCGAGGAATTCATAACAAGGAGAATTTAAATTGGAAGGTGTTACAGATTTAGACCCAATGAAGGTCACATGTATCTGAACCTCATGAACTGAGATTAGGGCTCTGAAAAGTTAAAATTCAATTTAAATAAATTTGCAAAAGAAATCAAGCATAGATAGGAGGCGGCTTGTATAGATGAGCAGTTGGGCCAAGTGGCCTGTTTCTAAGCTGCACATTCTTTATAATCTTATCTGTCCTTATATCCAAGTAGTATTCTGATGCACTACCTATAACTCTTAACATCAACTGGGTGACAAAAGACAACTGTGGTATCACACCAACCGAAGGCTGTTATCTAAAATGCATGAATTGATTGTGTACAATTATGTTTGATAAGATACCACGTCATAAGGGAACAAGGACTGGCAGAGGAACAGATGGGAGGTTAAACAGGAGACTTGGACTGACAGTTTAACAGATGCACAAACTGACATACTAATTAATGCCGTGAGAACTGACATGTGCGCAGGTTGAACAGGAATATTACTGCTGTGAATCCAGCACAGACCATATACACATCAGCTTTCATTCTATAAATTTTACGTTGCTTATATACCGTAGCTTATTAAAGCGAGACATCTTAACAGAAGGATCCCAATACCAGCATCGAACATCCTGGTTCTGGTGGCACAATGGTCAGACTACAGCAGCAGCACCTTTAACATAGAAATACATTCCAAAGACCTTCACAAAGAGATCATTATTAAACCAAATTGACACCAAAGCAAATTTTACACCTTTTTCAATAGCTAATAGCTTGGTCAATGTAATGGGGCTGACAGTGTAGCTTAAAGGAGGACATGAGGTAGATGGACTTCGAGAATGCAGACAGAATTCCAGACCTTAGAGTTGATGCAGCTGAAATCAAGACCACCAAAGATGGAGTCAGGAAAATCTGGGATGTGTAAGATGTCAGAATAACAGGAATTTTGTAAGGTTCTAGTACAGGAAGGGATCATGGAGAGAAGCAGGGCTACAGGCATAGCATCAGAATCTTAATACCAATGTGTTGCCATTACCAGGAACCACAAAAGTCAATAAATATAGGAATGATGGATGAAAGAGACTAATTGTGAGTTACACTATGGGTCACAGAGCTCAAATGGATGTTGGAAACTCAACGCAGAGAGTGTGTGTACAGATAAGGTGACAAAGGCATGAATGAGGATTTCAGTGAGCTGAGGCATGGCAGTGTTACAGAGCTGGAAGCAGATGTCTTGGACATAATTTGATGGAAATTAATCTCAGAGTGAGATTTAGACAACGCTAGATGGCAGTGGCTTCAGTCTTCCCAATATTTAGGAGAACCTTTCTGTTCATCCCAAAATGGAAGTCAGATAAACAGCCTGACAAATGCGTGGGAGAGGAAAGGCAGAGAGAGGTGGAGATAAAGTGGAGTTGGTTGTCATTAACATATATATGGAATTCCACATGTAGTGAGTTGTTACTGCAAACGGGCAGCATGTAAGTGGGAAATAAGAGCATGCCAAGAAAAGGTCCATGGGGCCATGATTGGTAACAATGGCAGAGCAGGAAGAGAAGACACTGCAAGGGATTCTCTGGCTGTAACAAGTGAGACCAGTATGAATGATGTCAGTGCAGGTGCATCCAGTTAAATGATGGAGGAGGATGATGTGGTCACGGAAAAGAGTGAAGACAGTTCGAGAATTAGGACCTGGTGATAATCTATATATGGATATCTTTTTTGATCTTGGTATGGGCATGGTCAGAGCTGTTGTGCAGCCACAAAGCTGATTGGAGGGATTCAAACATAAAAACTTTTGGGAGACATTAGTTAGATGTTTACGATAAAGAATATCTGTTACATACAATAGTCCCCCTATACCCACGGGGAATACATTCCAAGACCTACCGTGGATAGTCATGAACCCATTCGTTTAAGTGGGAAGCTTACCTTCCCGGCAGCCCCCGCTCCCTGATTCTGAAACGTTCCCGGTAATATGTTCAGGCTGCAGTAAACCGCAGAGATCTGCAGATACAGCAGTTAGCCTGTACACAATGATAAATGAGACACTGGGAAGGGGATAGCAGAGTGGGAATATCACTAGACTACCATTCCAAAGGTTCACAGCAATTTTCTGCAGACACAAATTCAAACACCAACACAATAAGTTATGGAATTGAAATTCAATTAATTAAAAAAATTGAAATTGAAAGCTGGAGATTCTATTGCTTGGTGTAATAACCCATCCAATTCACTAATGCACTTTAGGAAAGGAAATCTGCCATCCTAGCTTGGCCTACATGTAGTCAGGCCCACAGCAGTGCGGATGACTCTGAAATGGCCTGGCACGATTCCGCATATCAGGGGCAATTAGGGATGTGCAACAAAGGCTGGACTTGCCAACGATGCTGACATCTCATGGAAGATTGGCGAACATTTATGTAACAGTGTGAATGTTGAAAGCTAGAAATCAAAACCTTTGCAATTTCTTGTTTCAACACATACACTTTACAAAGTTGACGTGCTCTAGCATCTTGTTTCAGTTTTTCAGTAACATGGAGGCTATTAACCCTTTTGGTTTGGACATACTCTCCGATGTGTCATCTCCTGATTCCCCTTAGCAACATTTCCTAAACCACATCAGTTTTCATGTGCGTCCTGGTGATCCCTAGTTTAATTCACCACGACCTCACTTGACTCTCTCACTGCCCTAAATTATCAGACAGTTTCTCTGATGGCCTGTACTATAGAAGCAGACATTTTCTTCAAGGAAATACAGTCAATTCTGCTATAATGTGGTAGTTCCGTTCTCATGCTTTCCCATGTTATAAGAGAATTGCCTAATCACAGCACCATTTAACTAATGGAACCACAATCATGTTCTAACCAATACATGCTTTAGAAACAGTTTATCAGTAATGTTAAAGTGAATTGGCATTAACAAAATGCTCCTTATAGGAGAATGATCTTTATTGGGAAGACTGGAAACATCATTTCTGATCTCTGCCAAAACTTCCTCTCCCATGTGGCTGAACTCCATTTGTCTCATGAGCAACTGAGCAAGGCTGAACCAGATTATTTGTAACCTTGATGTTGTATTTTTCACCAAAAAATGAATTTTCAATCAGAAATCTCATAATCATGGAGACCACTTATTTCCAGCTCTATAACATCCATAAGTTTACTCCTGCCTCACTTTGTCTGCTGCTGAATCATTCCACTGAGGGCCAGATTTTCTCCTTGGCTGAGGATAAACTATCCTATGCACCTTGCAGAATTCACATCCAATGCATGTGTGACATTGCCTGGGATTTTATCATAGAGCACTTCAATTTATAAGATGCGGCTTCAGGAGCTTGGGTGTGCAGGTGGAATGAGTAGAAAGCCTAAACCAGCAGCCCAGTTCCCAACATAAATTAAAGACCTTCTAAAGCTCATCCCTCATAACACTCATCCAACCAGCCAACCAGCCAATAATCCTTCAGAATACCCATACCATTCTGGACCCCTCAAATGCTGCATGACAAATCTATGCCTTCAGCTCCCCGTGCCATTCTATACTGCCTCAGATCAAGCATCCATGTAGCCAAGCATTCATAATGGCCACAGCTGTCATAACAAAGGCTTTGTTGTCTGAATCTGACAGAATAGATGGTGTCCCACTATCATTTATAGCAGAATACCTGTCAATTAATGTGGGGGAGAAGGTGTTATGACTCCTTTTGACTTTCAAAAGTCAATGTTTTATCAGCCACAGCTGTGTGTCAATTTAAATCTGAGTTCCAAACATGTCTGCAGAGGCATATTTTATATTTTGTTATTTTGTAATGTATTTTGCCACACCTGACAATTGTACAAGTTCTGTGATGACTACAGACACACAATGGCATTCAAAGTAAGGGTCAGCTTTGGAGGAGAGATCCCTTTGATGAATTACTGCATTAAAACCATATCTACATTACAATACAGCAGCTAACACTGACATTCGAAGATGCCAAAACATTTTCCACTTTCCTGATTCATCAGCAGGCTTCTCCCAGTGGTCATGATCACTACAGCTTCCAAACCCTATACTACCACTTTAAAACATTTTGTGGGGAAAAAAGTGATTTTCTTGTGCTCCTTACATTAGGCATTTTGTTTAACCGTAAGCCGTGATATGTCAGCGATAGCTCAATTTTAAAGTTCTCCTCACTGTACATACACCTCCTCCCTGTCTCTGTTATCTTCCTCAGTCACAGAACTCTCTGTGATAGCTGAATTCTGGTTCTTGGACTCCTCAATCATTGCTGACCATCCCTTTTTTCATCCCCTCAATCCCAAATCTCCACATCCCCCCCACTCCCTTTCCCTAAGAAAAAAACACACACTCCTTAAAACATTTCTTTCAACCAAGCTTTTAGCCATCTTGCCAAATATTTCCGAATGAGGCTCAGTGTCATAGTTTGCTTGATAATGCCAAATTTTGGAGCATCTTAGAAAGTTCTGTTGTACAGTAGCACCTCGACATACGAACGACCCCGTTCACGAACAAATCGGTTTACGAACAGGATTGTACGTAAAATTTTGCTTCAACGTACGTACGAAATTCAAGGTACAAACGCAGGTACGAATGCAAAAAACCCATGTGTGACCACGTGGTTTCATTGTTCTGCTTTGCTATCCGCTTGTTGAACGCAAAAGCTCTCGGGCCCCGCATGATCTCATTCAGTTTGTCTTTGGCGCATGCGCTGTGAACAGCTGTCCAAGCATTCTTACACTATACAAACAATGGGAAAAATTGATTCAGTTCGCGAACTTTTCGGTTCGCGAACCTGTTCCCGGAACGGATTAAGTTTGTAAGTCGAGGCGCTACTGTATTTGTTTGTGGCTTGTGGGTGTTGCTAGTTATGCCAGTGTGTTTTACTTGCCTCTGGTTGTCCTTGTGAAGGTGGAGAAGTTGTTGTTGTAATGAGTATATACAAATCTTTGATCCCTCGCTTTTCATGTCTCAGGCAGCCAAATGATGTGGTTCCCCAAATCTTACTTCTCTTCCGGCTGTTGCCTGACTTGTGGTTGGTCGTCATTGTGAGAATGATTGATGCAGTCAAGTATCAGTATTTCAAAGCTAAAACTGCATAATATCACAGGAATAGATGACATGATGGAATATGACCCTCTCATTACACCTCTGAGACGGGGCATTAATTCCAGTTCATACTGAGAGAGATGTGAACCTGCTGTGTCAGGTAGTTGCTGAAATCTAAATAAAGTTACTCTGTGTATCTTAATTTAGTTTTCTGTGGACACGGTAATGGCATAAAGCTGCCAATTAATTGATGCGATCAACTCATTCAGTGGGCTCTGATTACAGAACATTACAGTACAGAAACAGGCACTCAGCCCAATGTTTCTAGATTCGTAATCAACCTATTTCATCCTAATCAATTTGCATGTCTTTAACCAAATGTATTTATGTAGCTTCCCTTAAAGGCATCCATGCAAGTTGCTCCATATTTTCACAACCCTGATTTTTTAAATCGTATTTGTTAGTGAACAACGTTTATGTACGGTCCTTAGTTTCAGTTTTCGATGGCTCCTACTATTGGATGTATTCCCTCTGCATTGAAAATGGGAAAAGGAATGTTTGGTGTTGAAAGCAGGAAATAATTTGCTTTTGGTAAAAAGGACATTGCATTAAAGATTTTGTGAGTGACTACTTCTGGGGATCTACGATATTCAGTGTTTAGAACACTAAACATTACAATTGAGATGCTCACTTATTAAGGCTGAAGGATATAATGATTATTTCCATGTACTGGCACTTTGGGATATAATGGGAGGTAATTATTTGTGTTTTGTTGATTTATTTACATGGCCTGGTTCCATGTAAGTCTGATAGGTTGCCACTTCCAAATCAGGTTGAAGATTTGGCCTGGGCCCTTGATGAGGACTTAGTTCATATTCTGCAAATTTCAATCAATGATCAACCAGGTACTCTCTTAATTCCTGATGAAGAGCTTATGCCAAAAATGTCAATTCTCCTGCTCCTCAGATGCTGCCTGACCTGCTGTGCTTTTTCTGCACTACACTCGTGACTTTGATCTCCAGCATCTGCAGTCCTCACTTTCTCCTAGGTGCCCTTCTTAAGCCTGAGAAACAAGCCTTTTACAGTTTAGCAGAAATAAAGAAACAATGAACAGTGCAAACATGACAACAGCTTCACATAGATGGTATAATTGCTTCTGCTGCAGTCCTTGAATCCCTTTGCATACAACTCAGCAAGCAAATACAAAAAAGGTGCAACAATTTAAGAAGACTGTTCCAGGGGAGGAGGAAGATCCTGACCTGTGTGTAGCTCACTCACAGTGAAGTGCTCTGCTAAGCTCTAACAGCAGCAGCTCCCCAACGGACCGCTGTTACAAATGTAATGGTATGCAGCTACAGCTCCTAATGAGATCGACGCTTGTATTTATTGTTACAAATAGGCTGAGGGGGAATGAAGATGTTCGTGCCTCAAATTGTCAGTCTTGTAGTGAATCCTCATTATGCTGTCAGACAAATAGCCAGACAATCACAAGATCCCTTATGTGATGTTGGCCTGGAGAAGTAAAGGGAATCAGCACAATGATGGTGTGTGCAGAATTTCAAGCACGCTGTTCCAGAGATTAGCAATGCCTTTTAATTTATCACTCATTGGGCTGCAATGAATAATTGAGACACGGTCTAACCTGAACTCTAAATCAATTAAAAGGTTATTAACAAAAATTGGAAATAAATTCTTAAAGTTGTGTACAGTTACATCTGGCTGAATTTTAACATTGAAAGATGGGCTGGATCGAATATTAACATTTTGAAAAAAATCTCTGACACAACCCAGCACAGCTACGCGGGGTTTAATAGGAAAGAGACAATGGGCGACCTTCTCCGAGCAAGCGGGTTGGTAATTTTGTTATTGACACCCCTGATCCTACCTGTTCTTTGGATTTAACTGTGACGGGTGAGGTTTCTCCGATCTCCAGGAAGCCTGGCTGCTGAAGGGCAGTTTCAGGGAGAAGGTACAGTTTGTGGGCCCAGAGAAGGAGTACAGTCTTCCTGAACTGAATCCCAAAAGTTCCCCGCCTGTAAATAGCCAATCGAGATTGGGTATCAGAACCTTTCTCTCGGAACCCAAACCTCTCCAAGGCCCAAGTCATGAACTGATCCACATGCTTCTGCAGGCTGCTCTGCAAGCCCTCCCTATATGAAGGAAAGACAAGGCTGTCAGTCAGGGCAAGGGGATTATGTGGGAGCAGATTAACTGTCAAGCACAAAATGCTCAGGTTGTGGACTTTCAAACTTCCTGTTGAAACTCTGACCCCGGCCCCAATTAACCATCCCTATGAATATCTCGGTCATTGAGCCTATAGGACAGAAACAGAAACAGAAACTGGTCTATCTGATGTTAATACTGCACACAAGCCTCCTCTAACTCCTTTTCATCTAACCCTATCAATATACCCTTCGACATCTTTCCTTAGATGTATCAAAGGGACAGAAAATAAAGTATGCACCATAGTTTCACAAAAGGCTGGTCGTGTCATTTCGTGGCGAGTTGGCGTTCATGGATAAGGATCGTTAGCTGTCTTCCTGTTTGTCCAATGTAGTGTTTTGTGCAGTCCTTGCATGGGATTTTGTACACTACATTGGTTTTGCTCATGCTGGGTATCGGTCCTTTGTTCTGGTGAGTTGTTGTCTGAGAGTCTGTTATGAGTCCTAGTGGTCGTGGTAGTCTGGCTGTCAGTTCAGAAATGTTTTTGATGTATGGTAATGTGGCTAGTCCTTTAGGTTGTGGCATGTCCTCCTTCCGTTGTCTTTCCCTTAGGCATCTGTTGATGAAATTGCGGAGGTATCCGTTTTTGGTGAATACGTTGTGGAGGTGTTCTTCTTCCTTTTTTTGCAGTTCTGGTGTGCTGCAGTGTGTTGTGGCCCTTTTGAACATAGTCTTGATGCAACTTCTTTTGTGTGTGTTGGGGTGGTTGCTTTCGTAGGTCAGGACTTGGTCTGTGTGTGTGGCTTTCCTGTATACCTTTGTGGTGAATTCTCCATTCGGTGTTCTCTGTACCATAACGTCTAGGAATGGGAGAAACTATGGTCTCATTCAATGTAACGGCACAGTTCACCTCTATCGACAAAACCCTAGCCAGAGAAACAATAGCCAACCTGCTGGACATACAAAACAGACAACAAGATGGGGAACCTATCGACAAAGACTGCATACTCAAACTACTGGACCTGTGCCTCACAACACACTTCACATTCAACAACACACTTCACATTGAACAAATCAATGGCACACCCATGGGCTCAACCATCTCTGGACTCATAGCGGAAGCGGTAATGCAAAGATTAGAACAAACAGTCTTAC
>NC_057730.1:39032060-39048610 GCF_004010195.1 Chiloscyllium plagiosum
ACAACAACTCACCAGGACAAAGGACCGATACCCAGCATGAGCAAAACCAATGTAGTGTACAAAATCCCATGCAAGGACTGCACAAAACACTACATAGGACAAACAGGAAGACAGCTAATGATCTGTATCCATGAACACCAACTATCCATGAAACGACATGACCAGCCTTAGTAGCCACACACTCCGATGACAAGCAACATGAGCTCGACTGGGACAACACTACTATTATAGGACAAGCCAAACAGAGAACAGCCAGGGAATTCCTAGAGGCATGGCACTCATCCACAGATTCAATCAATAAGCACATCGACCTGGACCCAATATACCGGCCACTGCAGCGGACAGCTGGAACTGACAACTGGAAGCGGCAGATACAAATCACTATAAATGCCGGAGGAAACATCACAGAAGCACTTCACAGGAGGCTCCCAAGCACTGAGGATGTCACCGAGACAGGGGACGAAACATCTGCAACACAAATTCCCAGCTTGGCGAACAGAACCACAACAACGAGCACCCGAGCTACAAATCTTCTCCCAAACTTTGAATAAAGTGTTCCATAGAAACAGGTCAAATGTCAGAAAATAATACTGAAGAAAACGTTTGCATTTCTACGGTCCTTGGAAGGTAACTAAGCAGTTTACAGCCAAAAAACTACTTTTAAAATGTCATCACTGTTGTAATGTAGGCACATGCACCAGTGATGACCTGCAAACAGCAATGAGGTAAATATTGCTCAGGGCACTAAGGGCTTCCCTGCTCCTCTTCAGAATAGTACCATGCAATCTTTCAGTTCCACCTAAGGTGCCAAACTGGCCCTCAGTTTCACATCTCACCTGGAAGAGAACACCTTTGGTAGTGTAGCATTCACTGAGCACTGCACCAGAAGGTCAGCCTAGATTACGTATTCCAGTCTTTGGAATGGGAATTGAAGCTTTCGCTGAGATGTACGAGCGCTACCCACTGGAAAAATGTTGCACCTTGAGATAATGGCTTTAATTCTGCCCAGCTTTGGGAATGTCATATAGAGAGGCCACAGTAGCCACTGTGGTAAATTGAAAATCGTCAAATTGGCACGGTAAAAGGGATAGCTCTCCGTGACTGGGATGGGCACAGCATTCTTAAATTAGTAACTGTTCCATGATTCAAAACTAACATCCCAGCACCACCAGCAACTTGAACAGCTTAATATAATTCTGATTAATCAAATAAAAACAATGTAGAACTAAAGGAAGAGGAGAGAATCTTAATATAGAACATATTCTGAAATGGTATTTTCTGACAGGTTGCAAAATTGTCAGCCACTTGCACAGCTTACACAAGAAAAGCTTGACAATCTGCATAGTATCCATAGGTCATAATGGACTCAGATTCTCTGTTGCGTACTTTTGTTACTTATCAGCAAATCAGTTTTTGCATTCACACATCGCCCTTCACAGATATGATGGCAGCACCTAAAATTTATTTGAGGAGACAGAAATCTGGCTACCGACTTCTCTTTTATTTTTCCCTGTGTACCCACAGTCTGAAGTAGTGATCAGTGAATTCATCAATTTCAAATTTCATTATTGCAGCTGGCAATCGTTGTGAAATCTTACAGAACTGTTCTGCTGGATAAAGGATGAAAAGGGTTTGTGGGACTCCCAAGCAGCTGGTGCCATTCCTTATTAATTACAACAACTTGAATTCTATAGCCACTTATAACTTAGCAAAATGTTTTAAACCTTGTCTGTTTTCAGACAGAATTTGATACCAAGTCACTTAAAGGGCAAGTAGGTTTTAAAGGGTTTTTAAAGGGAAGAGAAGAGACATGAGGAGATTTATGATGGGACATCTAGAGCTTAGCCCTGGGGCAGCTGAAGGCATGGCCACCAAAGGGAGAGCAGTGAAAATCAGGAGGGAATTGGAGATCAGAATTAAAAGTGTTCGAAATCAAGTTGTTGTTGGACTAGAAAATGATGCAGGTCAGTGAACACTGGGGGGGGGGGTGTAAATGAGATTTAACCGAGGGTACAAAATGGGTTGCAAAGTTTTGAGAGGTTCACTTGTTCCTAAGGACATTCAATACCATTAGTTTGGAGTTGGGTTAGATAGAGTACCACGAGGAAGCTGCTTAATTCATGGTTGGAGCTTCCATCGATCTCTGTGCTGATTACTCACAATAAAGAGAGTCAGATGCTTCAGTTTCGGACTAATCTATATATTAAAGAAGATAAAAGATTTGTATTAATTGAGACGTTTGCTATTATGGCAAGTGCTCTATGTGTTTTAAAGCTAACAAAGTACTTTCTGGAGTATAATCACTGTCAGAATGTCAGAAATGCAGCCACCAATATGTGCACAGCAAATAGCAACATGATAATGACCAAATAATCTGTTTTTCTTATGATGAATACTGGCTAAGGCAGCAGGTATAACTTCCCGATAGGAATATCTTCTGGATAGTATCCTACACGGTCCCGAGCTGGCAAACGAAGCTCAGCATATTGTCTCATCTGAATGATACCTCTGACAGTGCAGCACCCCCTCAGTACTGCAGTGTAGTGTCAGCTGGCTGATGTCACTGTTGTACTAACTGGAAGAGTGACAGGAACACTTGGCCATGTGCAGTCAACCAACACTGCAGCCATCAATGCCAGGGTTCGAAATCTGAGGTGCGACATGAAATCTAGTTCTGTAAAGCTGTGTTTATATTGCACAGTGAAGGACTATGCATGATGGAATGAACAATAAGGTTGTATTATTGAAGTTCTGCAATGCTATCAAGGTAAGAAACAGCTGCATTTTTAGTGGGCCAAGCTTTAACCAGACTGAACATACCTTAACTTGCCACAATCGATAATAAATCAGATTATGAAAACAAACTAAAATAGTTCTTTTTACTTGCTATTTCCCCCCAGTTTTATGAAAGGGAGCCCTTCAAAACCCAGGATGCTCTGTTGGGCTTTAAGTGGACTCTTAGCTCCATGGGCATTATTCTGAATCCTTTTGATTTGCTTTATTACTCATGTGGTGAGATACAGAAAAAAATATTGTTTTGTGTGCTATCCAGGTAAATCACACCTTCCATGAGAAAATCAGGGGAATATGAATCCTACAAAGGGAAGATACATTTCTTCTGAAATATTTTTTTCAGAATGTTTTTCCTTTTTATTGATTTTTTTAACCAAAAGATATTATAATCAATTCTTCACAGTATGAGTGAATCAGAAATTAGAAATCTTACTCTGAGATTTCCTGATTGTATATCTTTATCAGAGAGATGTTTTACATTGGGAACAATTAATAAATAGCAAGTAAAGCAGACACAAGAACCTGCAATTGGGTAAGGGCTGCACAGTCCCCCCAAAAAATGAGTAAGTTGAACTTAATTATTAGTTTGTGTCAAGCCAACTTCTCTGTTTTAGTGCAGCAGCTGTGATGGACACTGTATGTGCAAGAAATGCTCACCCTAGTGTTGTGGCATGAATAAACACAGCCTTTTAATTTTTGAGCACAAGCCTTAGAGTGGGACTTGAGCCCAGAACCTTGTGACTTAGTGGTGACAGTACTACCAAATGAGCCATGGCTAACACGCCAAAAATAAATCTAAGTTTTTGTTGCCTGGACATTTACTTACTGCTGCACCTGAATATTTATCACCATTTAGCAGGTTGTAGACTCGAATCCCACTTCAGAGAGTTAGGCTGACATACTGAGCAAGTACAATGTTTTTGCAGCAGCTGTCTTTTGGATGAAATTTTAAATCAAACTCTCCACCTGCTCAAGAATGGACATAAAAGACCCCATTTCTGATGCTGCACTCAACCCATTCAGTCACAGTACCAAAGACATCACTGATGAGCAGAGCTGGGCATGAAGCACTCAGTGGAGTAGAGGGGAGTGGGATGGTGGAGCAGAAGGGAGGGGGTATGGTGGCACAGAGGTGGGGGGGTGGAACAGAGGGAAGGAGGAATGGTGGACCAGAGGAGCAACGGCAGGAGTTTGTGGGTTAATTTGGGAGACACAGCATTGGTGGTGATCCTTCAGTAATCACTGGAGTCAGGGAGGGTTGCAGAGGTCTGGAAGATGGCTAATGTAACACCCCTGTTTAAGAAGGAAGACAGAAGACAGGAACTTATAGACCAGTTAGCCTGACTTTGGTCATCGGGAAAATTTGAGAGTCTGTTATTAAGAATGAGTTTAGGAGTACTTGGAGGTGCATTGTAATATAGGGCTGAGTCATCACGGCTTCATCAAGACAAATATGTTAGACACAAACTATTTGGATTTCTGGAAGGCTTTTGACAATGTGCTGCTCAGGAGGTTGTTAAATAAGACAAGAGCTTGGGAGAAGATTTGTAGCTCGGGCGCTCGTTGTTGTGGTTCTGTTTGCCGAGCTGGGAATTTGTGTTGCAGATGTTTCGTCCCCTGTCTAGGTGACATCCTCAGTGCTTGGGAGCCTCCTGTGAAGCGCTTCTGTGATGTTTCCTCCGGCATTTATAGTGATTTGTATCTGCCGCTTCCAGTTGTCAGTTCCAGCTGTCCACTGCAGTGGTCGGTATATTGGGTCCTGGTCGATGTGTTTGTTGATTGAATCTGCGGATGAGTGCCATGCCTCTAGGAATTCCCTGGCTGTTCTCTGTTTGGCTTGTCCTATAATAGTAGTGTTGTCCAGTCGAACTCAGGATGAATTGGGCAATATGTATCTCTCAATCAAGATTACTGAAAGCAGATGATTTGGTCATTATCACTGCTGTTTGTGTGAAAATTGGATGCCAGTTTCCTGCTATAGTAATTATCTTCCTTTCACTTTGGAAGATCCTGAGATCACACAAAGCAAACATCAATGCAAGTCAGTCCTCCTTTCTTCCTTTATCCCTTGCTCTCTTTCTTGTTCCCCTCCTTGTTCAAACAGCCTTAGCATTTTATGCACCTGGGAGCAAACAAAATGACACATGCTCATTTGCTTTTGTGCCATTCCTTAGGCATTTTGTGCAGATCATGAATAATTAACAAGACCTGCGGCCACTGAAACCCCCGACGTGGAGAAGTTAAAAGACAGTTCCCCTCTATGCTGTCTCTCTTACAGCAATCAGCACGCACACAAGATGCTGACTCTTTAGAAAGATATACATAGCATTCCTTTCCTTTTCCCCATAGCAACTGTTAATAAATCACAGTTGATATAGGTTGTTAAAAGTTATAAATAAATATAAACAGCATTTATTTGTATCTAACAAATGAACTGGAATCATTTGCTATCTCTGCAGCCCTCTGCTGGGCATCTTGTCTTAGCGTATTGAGTTCAGACTTGGTATATATGAATTTATATATAAACCATCAACATTTTTGACGTTTCACAAATCTCTGCTTCCTTATTCAGTTGTTTTATCTGAACATTCCCCATTAATTGTAACCTAACAGCCTCTGAACAATCCATTTTTTTGTTGTTGGCTTTGGGCTTTGTTCAAAAATTCAGAAAACCTAGTCATTTTTGAAGTTGAATTGAAAATCTTATTCTCCTAATGGACCAACAAGATTTGCATTTCCAAAACAACTTCTGGGATATCCCAAAGTGCTTTCTAACTAATTATAACCTCTGAAGGGTGGTCACCATTAAAACGTACAAAAACAACCAATCGCCACACAGCAGGCTTCCACCAACAGCCACGTGAAAATGCCTGGATAATTTGCTTTTGTGATATTAGTAAAGCAACAAATGTCAGCCAAGGCACTGAGGTGAACCGCACTGCTCAAAACAGCATCACAGAAGTCTCATCCAGGACACAGCATTGGACTATTAGTCTTGACTAGGTGGAGTGGGTCTTGACCCCACAACATGATGTCTGTGAGGTAACAACACTACTCACCAAACCACAGTCAAAACAGGCCATTTTATTGCAGGTTAGCACATTGGACAAGCACATGCAGGCTCCGGCAGTGTTCCATACAGAGGATCATTGGATTCTGATTTTGCAAAGAGCAGAGTGAACGTTAACTCCACTGGTGGTCTTCTGAACTAGATGATAGGGTGAGGCACATTATGTGCGCCATTTTATTCAACATTTTATTGACAAGGAGGGATTTTGAATGTTAAATCTGGTTGTTCTGTGTTTCGCATCCATTTGTCCAGTCATTGGCTACTGAGTTTAAATAAATTGCTTTGACTGGCCATCAAACCAGGGGCAAATGTTCTGTAATTTTCATCCAAAATGTAAATCAAACTTTCAATAATCAAGCTTCAATAGCAGGCAATCACAATGTTCGTAATCAGTTAGGCATGTTAAAGGTCACACCTTACTGGGCCAGCGAGTGCCTCGGGAGTAATAAGTACCTGACCCACATAACTATTCTGGGTCACTTCCTCTGGAGACTGAAGGAGGGTTCCATAGTTTTAAAAGGCCCAGAAGAATCATTCAGTTTTGCACAAAACCACATTGATTTGATTTAGAATCTGACAAAGATTCTTTTCCTCACAAAGTTAACACGGCGTCAGTTAAGGGACTTACTAGTTGCTCATCCTCTGACAGATTGAGTGGTATTCCAGTTTCCTTGATGGAGGTGACAGACTCAATCAAAATATGGTTTCAGTTTTTTCCTCATTGATAGCTCTTTTCCACCGCCCGCAATCTTTCTCTCTCTCCCTCTCTCGCACACACATACTCTCTGGTATTCCCTCTTCCCACACAATCTCAAATTCTCTCTTTCCTTGCTCTCCTCAGACCAATACATCCTTTTTATAAGAAAGCAGCATGAGCTCAGTTCATTTGGGTCTTTTGTCAGAGTTACAAAGCTGGACTTTCCACATTCCATGCACATCGACCTGTGAGCAAGATTTACGCCGACATCCCAAAGACAGAACTGGAAGGGATCTGCACAGCCAGAACAGCTGCCTTTTGGACAGGATGTTAAAATGAGGCATAGCCTGATCTGTTATAAGTAGATATGAAATGTTCCAATGACACTACTTTGAATAAGAGCAGAGAAATTCTCCCTGGTGTTTTGGTCAACAATTATGCCTCCATAATTGGAATACTGCATGCAATTCTGGTCTCCTTCCTATCGGAAGGATGCTGCAAAACTTGAAAGGGTTCAGAAAAGATTGCCAGGGTTGGAGGATTTGAGCTACAGGGAGAGGCTGAATAGGCTGGGGCTGTTTTCCCTGGAGCATCAGAGGTTGAGGGGTGACCTTATAGAGGTTTACAAAATTATGAGGGGCATGGATAGGATAAATAGACAAAGTCTTTTCCCTGGGGTGGGGGAGTCAAGACCTAGAGGGCATAGGTTTAGGGTGAGAGGGGAAAAATATAAAAGAGACCTAAGGGGCAACTTTTTCATGCAGAGTACGTGTGTGGAATGAGCTGCCAGAGGAAGTGGTGGAGGCTGGTACAATCACAGCATTTAAAAGGCATCTGGATGGTATATGAAAAGGAAGGGCTGGGTGCTGGCATATGGGACTAGATCAGTTTAGGATATCTGGTCAGCATGGACGAGTTGGACCGAAAGATCTGTTCCCATGCTATACATCTCTGTGACTCTATGACTCTAATTCATTGAGACTTGCAACATTGCTGTATATATATATATATATAGGTTGCCTGTTCCCTTCAGTAAAATACTGACTACATCTCAAGCATCCTTCATTAACTGCAAAACACTGTGGAGTGCCCCAGGTCATAGAAAGTGCTGCAAGTCGTTATTTTCACATTTGCTACCAACAAGTGCACTGGGGGTTGGAGGAGGAAAACGCGAGGGGAAAGAAAGAGAGCAAAAGACTGAGAATGGCAATGCAATGAATCACATTAGACATCAGAGTCAGGGGAATGAGACACCTGCAATCAAATAAAATGTTGAAGGTGAAGGGGGTTAGAAATGATGAGAAGATGAAAAAAACTTTAAACAGTATTGGACACAATGAGTTAGTGCTGGTCAGCAAACAGTTGTGGGTGGGAGTGAGGGGAAGAGTGAAATAGAAGCACGTCTGGGTATGGGACAGGACATTGACAGCAAAATCTTGGAGACGTTGGGAGTTATGAAGGCAGGAAGATGGATAAACAAGAAATGTTTTGGAGGCATACGAATGAAAGTCAAGCAAGGGTAGGGTTTTGCGAGTGCTGGTGGGGTAAAACCTGATAGTGTTAAGGTGGTGAAACATGTCTCAGTGGTGATTAGGATGCTGACTTTGAATCAGAACTCTCATCGGATCTCTCCAGTCTGGAAGCCGTTTGGCCCACACTGACGTCCCTGAAGAGACTCCCACCCAGACCCACCCTATCCCTGTAACTCTGCAATCCCAGCTACCCTGGTGGGACACTATAAACAATTTAACATTGCCAGTCCAGCTCACCTGCATATCTTTGGACTGTGGGAGGAAACCCACGCAGTCATAGAGAGAATTTGCAAACTCCACGCAGGCAGTCACCCAAGGCTAGGATTGAACCCAGGCCCCTGGCGCTATAAGGCAGCAGTGTTAACCACTGAGCCACCATGCCACCCTGATTTGACCAAAACTTTAAGATTATGCTTGGTGTGATTCAGCCTCAGTGAGCTACTGGAGACTGGGCTTGGGGCTCTGTTGCAAAAAAGATGTATGATGAGTGGAACTGATGAATTCAGTCTCATTCATTCCAATCGTTTACTGAACAGGATAATCCTAGGAAAATTGGCTGTGGCGAATCAAACATGGAGGTACCTAACATGGTCAAACCTCTCAATGGAATTGAACACATCACTGACTTAAATCCAAGGCAGACCTTGACTAAGAAGCAATAAGAGGAAAGATTTATTTGGATTGGTTCTTTGGTGCTTTTGAAGCCATCACTGGGAACCAGCTGCACTCTAGGAATGTAACCTTGACCAACTTACTGGATGTATTAAATAAAACCAAAAGAATGCGGATGCTGTAAATCAGAATCAAAATCAGAAATTGCTGGAAAAGCTCAGCAGATCTGGCAGCATCTGTGAAGAGAAATCAGAGTTAACGTTTCGGGTCCAGTGCTGCAGTGCTCCAGTGAAACTCAATGTAAGTTGGAAGAACAACATCTCATTTTCCGCTTGTGGACCCTGCAGCCCTACGGACTTAATATTGAGTTCAGTGACTTTAGGGCTTGGACTCCTCTATGTCCTCGCCCCCATCCCCACACACAGGCCTTGTAATCACACAGTCTGCTATTACACACATCGCATTGTTAGCCACTAACAGTCTCCATTAACAGCTAGTCACTCTCCTAGACAGATCATTATCCACTCCTTCGTCTGTCCAACTGTTCTTCTCTCTCTTTGGGCTCTATCCCCATCTATCATTTACTCCCTACCCCCACCCTATCTTCTACACATAAACAAACATTTTCCTCGCTACCATCAGCTCTGAGGAAGGGTCACCGGATCTGAAACGTTAACTCTGACTTCTCTTCACAGATGCTGCCAGACCTGCCCAGTTTGCCCGAAATGTTGTGTTTTTGTTCTTGGGTGCACATATTGCTGTTCTGGGTGAGTTGTAAGTGAGAACAACAGAAAGAACAAAAACATTAAAAAGCCAATAATTACCATTTATCTTAAGTGTCAATTACAGTAGGCAGATAACACGAACCTTTGAACTAGCAACATTGAAGGAACAGTGATAGAATTTCAAACCAGGATAGTCATCATTATACAATCCCTACAGTGTGGAAACAGGCCATTTGGCCCAACAAGTCCACACTGACCCTCTGAAGAGTATCCCAGTCAAACCCATTGCCTTACCCTGTTGCTCTACATCCCCCCGATAATGCAGCTAGCCTACACAGCCCTGAACACTATGGCCAATTTACCTAGCCTGTACATCATTGGAGCGTGGGAGGAAACTCACACAGACATGAGGAAAACATACAAACTCCTCATAGGCAGTCACCTGAGGCTGGACTTAATACTAGGTCCCTGGTACTGTGAATTAGCAGCGCTAACCACTGAGCCACTGTGAGCTGCTTGGAGGGGAATTTGCAGCTGGTGAGAATCCCTGCATCTGTTAGTCTTACTCACCTAAATTGTAAGTCCAGAAGGTTTTGTTGAAAGAGCCTTGACATGTTGCTACTGTAAATTTGTTACATGGTACACAGTTTTGCCACTGTATATCAATGATGGAGGATGTGACGATCTAAAATAATGGATAAGGCATCAATCAAGCAAAATCCTGTGGACTGGGATTCCAACCATGGAATTAAACAGAAAGAAAGTAACATCAATTGAATTATGCATTTTGAGGTTCAGGGCTCCCAAAACAATTTGAGCACATTTAAAATGTATTAGTCATTTTAACATAACAATATGGTGAGAGGTTCGAATAGGATTATATACTTACACAAACTCCTGAATATATGCCAAGAGGTGCTCCAACATGAGAATTGTAATTATATTTCTCCAATCCAATCTTTTATCCCTCTCTGCAGGTAATTCGCATGTTGAATAGAAGAAAAGGTTAGCATGAACTCCAGTGAACTGGTAAAATAACTGAGTTAAAAGGATGGCATTATTTTCTGCTAATAGTTTAGTTTCCACTGTGTGCTATTTTTAGTGCTCCCATTAACCCATGAGAATGGTTTAATGGCAGAATCAAAATAAAGTCAAGGAGAGTCACTGAGTTTGTTGAGTGTAGAGTGAGTTGCACCCACACTGATGGAGTAACATACATTGATTTGACTTGAAAATATTCAGCAGAATTGGGGTGAAGTTGGCTTTTGGCAATGTCTGTTTTACTCACGTCTCATAATTTCCATTGCAGCTGATGACAGCCCTGATATTACGGTTTGTAACAGTGAATGGGGTCTTTTCAAATCCTATTCCACATTGCTTTCCTTATTCCTGATTCCAATGGGATGGGCATGTGGAGTTGGTTAAGTGCTATCATTGAATTTTATGCAATATGGAACTAACAAGTCTTCCTTTAGTGATGTAGCTTCATATGAAGAGAAGGGGCACTGGAACAGTGTGACTGAAGACTAGCACCTGATGCTGTGAGTTCAGGTGGAGGCCAGAATAGATCATTCATTTAGCACCACTTAATGAAGATGGATGCAAATGTTTCAGCCTTAGTTTTTGAACAGATGTCTTGGGGCTTCTCTGTAATCGAGGTAGTTGTGTTAACTGTCCACCATTCTTCATGATAGGATTTGGTACAGTTGAGGAGCTTAGATCTGATCCGTTGCTTGGGGGGATTGCTTAACCCTGTCAATAGCATGCTGCTTCTGCTATTTGGAATACAAGTAGCTCAACTAAGTTGACATCACATTTTTAGGTATGCTAGGCGTACATGCTAAACATCATTCATCAGTTCTAGAATTCTGTGGTAACATTAGACATTGTGTAACTTGTTTGGTGAAATCTTGGATAATCTGGCTCCGTCAGAGCACAACCATTCCCTGGAACTCTTCAAGTTGTCTTCAATCTGTGGGCTTCTATGCCAAGACCAGCATTGTTTGCCCTCAAGAAGATGGTGGGAAGTACACTGCGCTCCATTTGGTGTAGGGACACAGTGCTGTTGGGGAAGGAGTTCCAGGATTAGGACCCAGCAAGAATGAAGGGGCAGTGATGTCAGGATGATGTGTGACTTGGAGGAAGACTTACAGGTGCTGCTGCCCCCATCACTCCACTGCTCTTATCCTTTGAGTTGGTAGAGTTTGCATGTTCGGAAAGAGCCTTGGTGAGTTGCTGCACTGCACCTTGCACAGCAGCCTTGACACTGTCTGATGTATTCCCTTGCTGACTCAGTGCTGTCCTGCTTTTCTGCCCACGTTCATTCCAGATATGACCTCTCTCTGCACTCGGGTCAAATGGAGAAACCTGTTGCAAATAGAAAGCAGCCAAATAAATGAGGAACATCCCTCAGTTAATCCTGATCCATGCCAATTTAGATGCACAAAGCTGACATGGCACAGCGACAATTGGAATGGTTGACTTGACCTGTGATTCGGAAGACTAAAAGCTACTGCCTATATGTTAAGCTGCCCCAAGTTCCCCATTTACCGATTGTCCCAGGTACCTCCTGATTTATGTTAGTTCCTGGTATGGCACCTCTATAATTTTAAAATGTCCAAAACCTTCCACGGCCTGGTTCTTCCACACTCTGTAACATCCTTGAACACCACAACACACCAAGATGTGTGTTCCTCCAACTTTGATCTCTTGCGGTTTTAATAGCTCTGCTATTTGTGGCTGTGCCTTCGTTCCCTTGCACCTAACCACTGAAATTGCTTTCCTGAACTTCCTCACCTTCCTCTCTCCTTTTCTAAGATGCTCCTTGAAAACTATTTTTTATCACTAAGTATTTGTTACCTGTCCTAAGTTTGCCTTTATAACGCTTAATAGAAACTTTTGTCTGATAACGCTGCTGTGTCCCACCTTGGGTGTTATATGCTACATCAAAGATGCTATATAAATGCAAGTTTTTATCACTTGTTGATCTTCATTTTCAGTACCTATTCCAGACTAACAGTCCAGCAGTACTGAGGGAGCCCTGCACAATTGGAGAGGTTATTCTTTGGATAAGACAGTAAACTGAATGCCTATCAATATGGTTCTGCTAGTCATTAAACAGTGACATTTCAATGTCACAGCCAATGTTGCTACCTCAGTTGATGCCAGCAAAGAAAGGAACAATTGCTGCTCTTGTCCACATACCAACACATTGCATTTCAGTGACTTTAATCTGGCAAAAAGAGCAAGTATTAAACATAATCTGACATCGAGCCTCATAAGGCAATATTAACAGAGGTGGCCAAAAGCTGGTTGGAAGTCATAAGTTAGGATGGATGTTAAAGGAGTACAGAAAGATGTAGTAGGCTGGAAGATGTCTGGAGGAAATTCTAGAGTTATGGCCCAGACAGATGAAGGTTTTGCTGCCAATAAAATTGGGGAATGAAAATTGGGAATACGTAGGAGGTTAGAATTAGAGGATAGTCCCTGTACTTCCAGCAATTGATCCTTCAAAGAACTTGTAGATGGTGCAATTTATTAAGCCCTATATGTATATGTATATGTATGATGAGTTATTGAAGAGCTCACCGCAACCAGTTCACTACCTCTGGCCCAGAGAGAGGAAAATAATTCTCCCTGTGTCTGCATGAGTTTCCTCTGGGTGCTCCAGTTTCCTCCCACAGTCCAAAGATGTGCAGGTTAGATGGTAAATGAGGGGTTATGGGGATAGAGTGGGGATCTGGGTGGGATAATCTGCAGAGGGTCAGTGCATGGGCCAATTGGCCTCTTTCTGCACTATAGGGATTCTAATGATTTTATAAAACACCAATAAATTGTCACAAACCTGTTAAAAATATATGTGTGAACATGAGGGGCTAACTGGACAGGCTGTGATGCATCCTCACTGGGTTCGCCCAGACACTTCTACAGCAAGTCAACATTCCAATCCCGAGTATCCAAGGGTGAGAGCACATTCAGGAAAGAAAAGTCTGGATGCACTGAAATTATTCTGTAAAGTGGATCTGTTCGCAGTTACATTCAGATTATTCATTAGTATTTCCAGGGTGAAGTCTCACTTGATTCATTGCTGGCGATCATCAGGATAAGGTGGTACATAAATAATCTTAAAATAGTGTATTGTCATTCAATGAAAATCTCCTCGATCTTTGCGACAGACAAACTAACCTGGGAGTGAAGATCTGGGAGCTCGGGAGCTGTGTTAATTTGACAGAAAGCATCACTAGCACAGAGCTCAATCTTCTAGCACCATCTACTGTCCAATTTACGTACAAAGCAGACCTCTCCAAAGGTTATGGGAATCTTTATGACTATTGAAAGGAGCACTGGCTGTATGGAGATAGAATTGGCTGACACCCTTGTTTATCTGTGCCAACATTCAAAGACTATTTACATTACAGAGCCTTGGTGTGCTATGATGTTGTCATTACAATGAGAAGCCCCTGTTATTCAAATGTTCTTCCACTGCACGCATTAGGAGCTGTACCCCTCTTAATGTGAAAGGGACAACATCAGCGCTCCTGGGAAGGTTCAGAACAACCCTGCCACTGGTTCCCAGGTGGATTAAGTGATCTCTGCTGAAGGGAAGGATAATACATTTCCATCCTTATTTGGATACAGGAGACATTAGAGTGGACAGTGTTATGGACCAGACCTAAATCTCCCCTCCAAATATTCAGAATATAGTTAAGACCTTAACTTTTCTTATTTTAAAGGTAAATGTAAGGTGTTGCATTCGAGATGAAATTCGATTAGTCAACTACTTGACATTAAGCAAAACACAGTTTATTCATACACTATAATTAAAATAGAACAAAAGAAAAAAATCAAAGAATTGGCTTAGCTGTAACTCTACTGAAATGCTTAACAGAATAATAAGTTCAGTAATTATTACTACTTAACTGCTGTAATATAGTGACAAACCATAAACACAGTCTTGACAAAGGCAAACTCTGAGAGACAGATTGCCTCCTGTGCAGTTCTAACAGCCCAGGAGGAAACCATCAAAAGAAAACTCAGAGTGTGTAGCAGGGAGAGATATACTGCAGCTTCCAAACCCCGCTGAGACGCCAGTAACAACTGTTGAAAGCTAAAGCTAAACATCCTGGTTCTGTGGGAGCTTGACCTCACCCATTCAGGTTGCTTCTATTGTTCCAATTTTTAAAAAGAAAACTCAAGACCTCACAAGCTGTTTACAGAGGAACTTCGAATATTCGAAAGACATGGGCGGGGAGTATTTTGAATTCCAGATAATTGAAAGCCAGATAACATAGTTTAGTCTAGCATCGGGACCTTGTAATCTTGCCAGATAATCTGATATTCAGATAATCATTATAACAGGATCCTCCTGATCATTGTTAAGTGAGTGCTGGGGAGTGTACCCCTGTGTGGACACTTAGTGAAAGTCAGGATTCTACGAAGTACAGGCATCATCCTTCCTCTCCCTGCAATTTCAAACTGTAAATGGGCACTGCGTTCCTAACGTGTTTGTGTCTGAGTGTAAGAATGTCCCTGATGATGGGTTGGATTTCATTGGGTGCAGTGAGGAGGAAGCAGATTCGATGGGCCAAAGGGTCATTGTCAGTATGATAGAACTCCCATAAACCTAAAATACAGAGTCTGCTCACTCCAACTTGTCTTGTCTCAGCAATGGACGGCCAATTTGCAGCCATCCAGCTGGAAGGCGACTGACCGGTGGGTGTGAGGAAGGTGATGCTCAGCACTCAGCAGGCCTTCAGCATCAGCACTACAGGCAGCAGAGGGTTTATATTGAAAACAGCACATTGGTTATTGGCTAGCAATTTAAATATTGCCTGGAACCTTGCAATCTCTTCTTAGTTTTAACGCAAGCTCAAAAAAAAATAATAGATAGTGTCAAAAAGCGATCAAATGCTTCCACCTTCACCAGCAGACTTCCTGCTCCATGCAGCTATGGTCCTTGTTTTGGAAAATCTATTCTTCTGGCCTTGTGCTTCCTCCTCATGGCTACTATAAAGCACACGCTCCCAAACGTTATCCCTGCTCTTGCCTGAAAAAAGGCAGCTGGTCAGGAAACATTGCTCACAATCGACACTTTCACGAGGCCAACATCTTGATGATTAGTTATTTCAAGATGGCATCCAGTTTCCGCACTGGCTTTCCTCCAGTAACACTCAAGACTGGTGTGATGACATTGCATTCCCATGCTGTATTTCAAGGCGGGGGCTAATTTGTGGACTATTTGTAGTAAATTTCAGCCCTTTGAGTTTAAATTCCTCAGTGACCTTGCATCCCACACTTGCTGGAAGCTTTTCAATCCTACAACCGAACATTCCAAACTTCAGTTCCAGTCTCCTCTTGTGCCTCCAACATCCACCCATCCAATCGCCTCACCAATAGCAACTGTGCCTTTAACTTTCTGCGTCCCATTCCTTGCAATTTCCTCCATAAACCTCTCCACTTCTTTGTAACACACCTCTGTAACCTAAGATGTTAACCCCTGTCTCCTAATGTCACCTTCTTTGGCTCAGTTCTGTCCCTATGAAGGAGCTTTTCCTACATTTATATACCAAATGTCCTTGCTCTTGTCCAATTCAACTTCAAGAATATCGTCTCAGAAGCCATTCAACCTGAGAAGCTCCACAAAAAAAAACACAGGGTTTAAAAACAACATTGGAGATTCTCAAGATTCCAACATTAACTTGCTAACTCAAGTATTCACTGAAACCTATCTTTGTGATTATATGAGGTCCTTATAAGGTGATAACTTCCATTTCTATTTGCATTGCTTGCAAGGACTTACTTGGATTAAATAAAGTGTAACACCTGAGTGTTATCCTGTTCAAAGGTGGATGTCACACCTCCCTAGCGTTAGCCTGGTCCAGTCAAGATGGTGACAGAGTAGGACACTGCAACTGGAGCTCCTCTGCTCCTTCTGTTTATTTCCTTTTTTCTTCTCTTTTTGCCCCTTTTTGGTGTTATCCCCTGATGTTGAGCGGGATGGAGGTACGAGCAGAGCAGGGACAGGCAGGGGCTGGAGGCTCACAGGGAACAGGGACAGTCAGGGGCTGGAGGCTCACGGGGAACAGGGACAGTCAGGGGCTGGAGACTCACGGGGAACAGGG
>NC_057730.1:39049700-39051616 GCF_004010195.1 Chiloscyllium plagiosum
ACGGGGAACAGGGACAGCCAGGGGCTGGAGGCTCACGGGGAACAGGGTCAGCCAGGGGCTAGAGGCTCACGGGGAACAGGGTCAGCCAGGGGCTGGAGGCTCACGGGGAACAGGGTCAGCCAGGGAGGTCTGAGCAGAGTGCGGGAACAGATGCTGGACTGGGAACTGGTGTGAGCAGTCAGCAGCTTGGAGAGCCCAGTCAGACCACGTGTGGAAGATCCCTGCGCTGATCTACTGCAGGCCCTTTATAGAGAGACTGGAATGTTTATCGTTTTATCTTTATTTCTCATTTTTGTAACTTATACAATGAATAACTGTGAGTAATGTAACTTTTTTCCTTTTTCTCCCTTGTTTCTCTATTTTGCACCTAAGTTCTGTCCCTAGGTTTCTGTATTTAATTTGGCACCCTGTGGGGCAACATTATAAACTTTTCACTGTTCAGCTGCATTTGAGTACATGTGACAATAAAGGAAATTCTATTCTATTAATGAATGCAAAAATCCCTGCTTGTGGTTGGCTCCCACCATTCTGGGCCCAGGAACACTGGAACAGTATCACTGAGCTGATCCACTGGAGTGGCGAAGTTACCTCCAACTTCCCAGGGGACAGTCCCAAGTCACCTCAGCCTGGGGAAACATAGCAGCCATGAAATATGACATGTTCCCATCACAGAATGGTTTTCTTTAAGTATAGGGAATCTCCTTTGAGTCAGAGATGAACATAAATCAAACTTACGCTGAGGTAGCCACTTTGGGATAGAGAATTCCTGTCTGTTACATATGGCTCAACTGAGGGAAATATAAAATGGAAGAGTATCAAGGCAGCCATTCCATGGAGGCTTCTATAATGATATATTTTGCTTACACACCTTGTGAAGCACTTTGACTTCCTGCCCCTTTAATTTTGTGCTGAAGGAATTCAACCTTGGCTGTAAATCCAGGATAAATAGATGGGTGATTTGTTCTATTTTATTTACATAAGAGTGCTACAGTGGAATGTATTTTCCAGTTGATAGTTTTATCAAAACATTTGCGTCATTATTGAACTAATCAATATTGCTTCAATCCTGAACCGTGGGATGGTTTAGTCTTTAGATTTGTTGTCAATATGTCAAACGAACTTCAACAAAATAGCCATATCACTTCCTGAGGACAGGAAATTGTCACTTCTGCAAATTTAAGGAGGACACAGCAGTCTAGAAATTCCTCAAAGAGAGATAGCCATTGATATACCTTTTAACACTCAGCAGCCTGTAGAGAGGGACTTATACCCAGGTTTATTTACACACTTGTTGGAGTAAAGGAAAATTCGCCATAGTCTGACCAGACCATAGAGCTGCCCTGTCATTGGAGAGAGACGACTGGTGGTGGTTTAACCTGAGCGTTACCAAGCCTCCGCCAAGAGGGGAGGTTGAGAAGAATTTTTCATGGCAACTTCAGCCAGTGCGGGAATTGAACCCAAACTGTTGTAAAACCTGGGTGACATGAATGTAAATAGTTGAAGGGGGTGAGAAACACTCTCCTATTTAATCCAAGTACATTCACTGCATGTCTCAGTAATATTGTTAATAGCGAGTCCTCAAGGACCAAAGAAGGCCATGTTGAACTGTTTTGCTATTTACTTAATCAGAGGGTGTGGACATCACTAGCAAGAGTCAGAAATGATGTGATGCAGCCGGTGTTGGACTGGGGTGTACAAAGTTAAAAATCAGGTTATAGTCCAACAGGTTTATTTGGAAGCACTAGCTTTTGGAGCGCTGCTCCTTCATCAGGTGGTCGTGAAGGTCTTATGATCCACAACTATCTGATGAGGGAGGAGAAAGTGAGGTCTGCAGATGCTGGAGATCAGAGCTGAAAATGTGTTGCTGGAAAAGCGCAGCAGGTCAGGCAGCATCCAGGGAACAGGAGAATCGACGT
>NC_057730.1:39051670-39143120 GCF_004010195.1 Chiloscyllium plagiosum
ATTCTCCTGTTCCCTGGATGCTGCCTGACCTGCTGCGCTTTTCCAGCAACACATTTTCAGTATCTGATGGGGGAGCAGTGCTCCGAAAGCTAGTGCTTCCCAATAAATAAGTCAGCAATACTTATTCATCCCTATTTCCTGTCAGTAGGTGGCAGTAAACCACCTTCTGATATAGAATTGAGAGTTTGTTAAGTCATTTCTGAGGGTAGTTAAGATTCTATTACATTGCTGTGGATCTGCAGTTATGTACTGTCAGCCATACCAATTAAGGCTGGTAGGTACCCTTTCCTACAGAACATAAGTTGAACAAAAAGGATTTCTATAACGCTCCAGTAGTTTTCGTGATCACAATTAGAGAGTAGGTATTATTTCCACACTTCTGAGAGAGAAGCCATATTGGACTCAGAACTCTGCTTTCCTTTCCACAGTTGCTACCAACCCAGCTGGTCTCCTGCACTACTTTCTGTTCATCCTAAATAATCCCATTGTTCCCATGAAGGATTTGAACTGATGACTCCATATGACTGGTCTGATAACATTAACCAGCCCGCTACCATACCTCACAGGGGTGTCAACCAATGGTAAAAAGGAACGCACTCATTCAGACCCCTGGGCTGTTATGGTGGGCACAAGACGTCACCAGGCTGTTCAGAACTCCCATCACCCTGAGTTCCTCATCCTTCACATGTCAGACAAAGTAACACACTCTGCCCATCTGCATTTTTTTCCTTGCCCACCCTGGTACTAGTACACTCCACAGTAACACCATCTCCACGTCTTAATGTAGAATAGCACCTCCCGTCACTTCACAGAACAAGATTTCATACTGAGTCACCTCAGCAGATATTCTCAAAAAGTGTGGCGCTGGAACAGCACAGCAGGTCGGGCAGCATCCAAAGAGGAGGAGAATCAACATTTCCGGCATAAGCCCTGACATTCCTGATGAAGGGCTCATGCCCGAAACATCGACTCTCCTGCTCCTTGGATGCTGCCTGACCTGCTGTGCTTTTCCAGTGCCACAACTTTTGACTCTGACTGTCCAGCATCTGCAGCCCTCACTTTCTCCTGAATAGATATTGGTCAGGTGGCCAAATATCTTGGCTAAAAGAAGGTAAGTTCTGTCTTAAATCAGCATACAGGAAGCAAGGTTTAGTGAGGAAATTCCAGATTGTAGAGTTTTGTTAACTGAAGGTATGGCTGTCAATACAGGACCAATTAAAATCGGATAGCCAAAAGGTCAGAATTAGCAGGACCACAGTATGTTGGAGAACTTCACAATGTATGCCTGATTCAAAATCCTGCACTTTCATGTATTCTGAAGCCCCTTCCTCCATATTAACAGCTTTATATGTTTAACGTTGCTTCTGCTTCTCTCTTAACCCACCTCTCCCATACTGCTCTGCCTTAAATCCACACTTCATGGTCTTTGAGAAGAAAGTGAGGTCTGCAGATGCTAGAGATCAGAGCTGAAAATGTGTTGCTGGAAAAGCACAGCAGAAGGGCTTGTGCCCGAAACGCGATTCTCCTGTTCCCTGGATGCTGCCTGACCTGCTGCACTTTTCCAGCAACACATTTTCAGCTCACTTCATGGTCTTTGCCTTATTCACTCCACTGATCACATTGGGGTATAATACCTGACAAAATAGTAGACAGGCTGCAGTATAATAGAGTGTTCTAGGTTGAAATCCCAATTCAAAGACTGCATGCAAAATCTAGGCTGACACTCCTGCGCAGTGCCGAGAGAATGTCTTTCATATGAGATGCTAAACCAAAACTCTTTGTGCCTCTCAGGTGCATATAACCAATCTCATGGCCATTTTTTGATGTTACACTTGGCAATCATTATCCTTTAACAACATCATGCCGAAGACTAATAACAAGTAAAGCCTTGTGGATAACACATACTGGGCCAACTCATAGTATATCTCAAAATGCAGCTTTGCTATGGTTAGTTTACTCATTCACAAACATCATTTTTATTTTAACTGTTTGTTTTCTATCAGAAGCTGATTGATGATTGTTGTCTCTCTGCTATTTTCAGGAGCGTGTTTTGTACAAAGTGGGCTGCTGTGTTTAAAACAGTAACCAAACTTCAAAATGATTTCATTGGCTGTGAAACATTTAGAGGCTCCTTGTGGTTGTGACAGGTGCTATATAAATGTAAGCCTTTCTTTTCCTCATCCACAGAGGAGTTGTGAAATACTACAAAGCTGCTTCTAGGGATTCTCCAGTCTGTTTCACAAGAGACACGGCAGTGGCTTGCTCTATTATAAAACAAACACAATTAGGGTAGAGCTGAGAGTCCGTGCATTGGGATTGCCAGTTTCTGACCAGGCACCTAGTGTAGACCTGGACGCTCAGGCCAGGGCAAGGCATAACAGCTTCCTGATGAGTGTAGGTGGGTTGTACAAAAGGCAGAAGGCACCCGAGGCTCTGGTCCCTGGAGTGAATGGTTTAAAGTGGTTTTGGAGTTGTGGAGGGCCTGGACAGCAACCCCCCCTCCGCTGGGCGCACAAAGCAGACGGGTGTTGAAGATGCATTAGTACTGGTACAGCTGTCCCCACACCCTTGGCAAGTTAGAGGGGTCACACTGAGCTCAGGGATAGGTGGGCAATGGGTGTCAGGCAGCCTGCGCTAAGTGCAGAGATTGTGACCCACAAACCGTCAAAAACCTGGGCAGCACGTCAGCTCAGTGGTTAGCACTGTTGCCTCACGGCACCAGGGACCCAGGTTCAACTCCAGCCTTGAGCGACTGTCTGTGTGTTGCACATTCTGTGTCTGTGTGTGTTTCCTCCGGTTTCATCCTACAATCCAAAGATGTTGCAGGTTAGGTGAATTGGCTCATAGCTAAATTGCTCATAGTGTAGGTTATTAGTCAGGGATAACTATAGGGTAGGGGGAATGGGTTACTCTTTGGAGGGTTGGTGTGGACTTGTCAGGCCGCAGGCCTTGTTTTCACACTGTAGGAATTCTAATTCTAATTCTAATTCTCCAACGGGGAAGCTGGTTAGTAGCGCAATGCAGACCTGACGCATGCAATTATCAACTAGGCATGCAGCTATCAACACAAGGTGGAGCTATTACAATAAGAATGCACAGTTTCCACATCGATAATGGAAACACCCAGAAAGAAAAGCTTTGGGATTTCAGCCCCTCTGAAATGACAACAGAATGGCAGTTCATGTCTTATGTGAACCCAAATTTGAATCATGGATGCAACGTCATGAGCAAATGTTTGCAAAACTGAAGACAAATTCATTGCCGATACTATAGAATATCATGCCAGCAGGTTTTAAAGTTAGATTAGAACAGTGTGGAAACAGGCCCTTCAGCCCATCAAGTCCACACCGACCCTCCGAACCGTAACCCACCCAGACCCATTCCTCTATACAGTATTTGCCCCTGACTAATGCACCTAACACTATGGGCAAGTTAGCATGGCCAATTCATCTAACCTGCACATCTTTGGACTGTGGGAGGAAGCCAACGTAGACACGGGGAAAATGTGCAAACTCCGCACAGTCAGTTGCCCAAGGCAGGAATCAAACCCAGGTCTCTGGTGCTGTGAGGCAGCAATGCTAACCACTGAGCCACCCAGGAATAATGGTAACATCTAACTTGAACAATTCCTAAATATTTAAAAATCATCCACAATCTAAGATGATCCACAGAAAGTCATGCTTCATCTAATTATTTAGAAAAAATCACTTGTTTTATTTCTTTGTAAACTTGTCCATCATGATGAGCCAACATTTAAAATAATCAGAACTCAATATTCTCAAACCTCCAGGATTCTCAGGTTAATCTCTGGGACAATGCTGCTACCAGGAGGAAAGTCATAAGTGACGGTAAACAAAATTGTGCACTTTTAAAACATTGCCTTTGAACAATTTGTGTTTATTATTTATAAAAGTCTTGGAGACAGGAAAAAATGGCTGACAATTAAGAATCATCCAATCTGACTGGATGTGAGAAGGCAGGGCATTGTGGGGAGGAGGTGGGTGGGGTCCGTTGGTCATGTGATGAGACCTCCCAGAATACATTGGGAGTTAATGACCTTCTGTAACTGATAATGCATTCCAGGCAATGGCCCAGTGATATTATTGCTAGATTTTTGATCCAGTGGCCCAGGTAATGTTCTGGGATCTGGATTCCAATCCCATCAAAGCAGATGCTGGGATCTGAATTTAATAAAAGTGGGAATTAAGAATCTACTGATGATCATGAAATCATTATTGATTATCAGAGGGAAAACCCATTTGATTCATTAATGTCCTTTTGGGAAGGAAATTTGCAATCCTTACTTGGTTGGGCTTACTTGTGACTCCTGACTCATAGCAATGTGGTTGGCTCTTATCTGTACCAAGGGCAGTAAGTAATGGCCTAGACAGTGACACGGACATCCTGTGATTAGAGGGAAAACAATTCATCCGAAGATGGGTAATTTTAGCTCATGTGGTCTTCAACAACGACAATCCCTTTCAGTTCTCCAAGCCCCAGTAAACTTACATTCTTTCAACTCTTACATATCCTCCACTCTTTTGCCCCACCAATATAACTGTCCATACCTAAGCTCTGGATTTCTGTCCTCCACTCTCTCATTTAAAACCCTTCTTAAGAGCTTCCTCTTCTCTAGCTCCTGTGAAGCACCTGAGGATATGTCTCTGCAGTTGAGATGTAGGCCTTCCTCACACTAAGCAATCTTGCTCAATGGTCAACTCAAAGGCTGCCTGTCCAACACATGTTTCAACACATTAAAGGCACAGTACAAGAGGTAGATTGTTGCTGCACTGACTGGAATGACTGCTTGCTTCAATACCATGTGTTAGTGAATGATCTGCAGAAAGTTAATTTGGTGACGTGTGGTGACTTGAATGTACAATCTCCTCTTCTTTGACAGAAAGAGATTGAATTGTTGGCCTGTGCATCATCTCAGCTTTGAAATGTTAGAGCTGTAGAAAGGAAGTTGCAATTCTTTTTTGTTACAAAGCCAACAACTTCCATTTATGAAGCATCATTAATATGTAAAAATACTCCAAGGCTCTCGCATTTTCAAACTGAATTTGTCACTGAGGCAAGTAAGGAGATATTAGGGCCGATGATCAAAAAGTTGGTCAAATGTATCTGCTTTAAGGAGCATCTTAAAGGAGGGAACAGATATGAAAACATTTAAGGACAGAACTGCAGAGTGAGCTTTGGTGGCTTATGGTGGGATTCAAATCAAATTTGCACAAGATGTCGGAATTAGAAGAGTGTAGATATCCCAGAGTAATGTAAGGCTGGAGGAAATCACAGACCTCGTGAGAATGAGGAATCTAAAAAAGAAAAAGCTCAAAAGTATTTGAAAATTAAGGCTTGGTTTAACCAGGAGCCAATGTTGGACAACAGGACAGCGAGGACTAATGGGTAAGTGGAGCCTGGTATGAATCAGGGAGAAGACAGCAGAGTTTGGGGTGATTTCCGGCACACAGAGGGAAGAATATGGAAAACCAGAATGCAGGGCATCAGAACAATCAAGTCCAGGGATAGCAAAGACATAGGTGAGGGGTTCACCAACATATGAGGCAAGGGCAAAGTTGGGCAATGGATGGTTTTGGTGATGGTGCAGACTTGTGGTAGGACATCATTCCAGATTGGGAACAGTTCAACCTCAGGCCAAGGAGAGGCTACTCCCCTTTTTGAACAAGGGAACCACATTTGCTATCCTCCAGTCTTCTGGGACTACTCCTGTAGACATCATTCCAGATTGGGAACAGTTCAACCTCAGGCCAAGGAGAGGAACAGAGTTGGTCGCTGGGGACCAGCTTTCACTCAATCAGCACGGATGTGGGACAAGCAGTCTGACAGTTTAGAAACATTGAAAGATTTGAGGGAGGCAATGTTGAGGCTGAGATAGGTTATCGTTATGCAGTAATGGATGGTTCATTTTCAAATTATGCCATTGAGGAGCAGTACTTAAATGATAAAAGAAAGGTAACCATAGAGTTAGTGATGCAGGAGTCAGGAAAAGAGCCAGTGCAGGTTTCTGCACTTACTGTACTGTATTGTAAAGCACAGATAGCACACGAACAGGCCATTCAGCCCAATTAAGAGTCTCCTTTTCTCTAGTTCATCTAATCCCTTCATCAGAACGTTCTTTCCCTCTGCTGTCATGTATTTATCTAGCCTACTTTTAAATGTAACAATGGTTTTCAGCTCAAACTCCCCCAATGTGTCATACATTTCACATTCTAAACATTTTCTATTGAAAGGGCTTTCTCCTGAATTTCTCCTTGGATTCATTATGGAATTAAATCACAGCTTGGCCATGATGATGTTAGTTGGCAGGACTGATTTCAGTATCTAAATTGCTTATTCCTATCATTGTATTTATATGTATGGTCCCTAGTTATTATCTCCTACTCTCCCCACCCCTCTCCGAAATGGAAACATCTCTGTAACTGCCCTGTGAAAGCTCTTTATAATTTTACAAACTGAAGATTTGTTGGTACTGCTCGCACTATGAGTATTTGTCTTCTCTTGACCGTTATCCAAAGGCAGGATGATTGACATACTGCGAAAGATGCAGTCAGCTAACATGACTATTTATAGGGCTGCCCTGATTGGAAGTCACGATTCGGAGACGCTGGTGTTGGACTGGGGTGTACAAATTTCAAAATCACACAACACCAGGTTATAGTCCAACAGGTTTAATTGGAAGCACTAGCTTTCGGAGCGACGCTCCTTCATCAGGTGGTTGTGGAGTACACAATTGTAAGACACAGAATTTATAGCAAAAGTTTACAGTGTAATGTAACTGAAATTATATGTTGAAAAAAACCCAGATTGTTTCTTAAGAGACTTAACAAACAATCCAGGTCTTCTTCAATATATAATTTCAGTTACATCACACTGTAAACTTTTGCTATAAATTCTGTGTCTTACAATTGTGTACTCCACAACCACCTGATGACGGAGCAGCGCTCCGAAAGCTAGTGCTTCCAAATAAACCTATTGGACTATAACCTGGTGTTGTGTGATTGTTAACTGATTGGAAGTGTCATCCTATTTATCTCGTGCTATGCCCGTCTCAATGACACTTGTAGAATTTCATAAAGTTCGCCATTCACATGAATAATGCGCAGCTCAATCTGTTAAATGCAGACATGTCTGTTCCACATTTGTAGTCTCAGCTTGGAAACTAAGCAGCAAGCTGTACAGCCAGGATGGTAATACCAATATTTTCTAACTCCCACTTGTCAAAAGAAACACGTGTTCCAATTTCATTTTTTGTTCATTCACAAGGGATGGACACAGCCATGTTGGCCACCCCTAGTTGCCCCATGAGAAGGTGGTGGTGAGCTGTTCTCTGAACCACTGCAGTACAAGAGGTGTAGGCACACCAATCGTGCTATTAGGAAGCGAATTTCATTTAAAAAATAATGAAGGAACAGAGATATGGTTCCAAGTTTGAGTGGTGAGTGATTGCATGCTGCCCTTGTCTTCCTTGATGGTCGAGATCATGGCTGTGGAAGGTACTGTTGCAGGAGCAATCAAATAAACTTTGGCAATTGCTCCACTACACCTTGTCGATGGTACACATTACAATCATTAGAAAGTGAATTCTGAGTTCAGTGCACTGGCATTGGGTGTGTTTCTGGGGCAGGTGGAACTTTCACATCATGTATAGGCCACATCTTAGCAGGACTGGAACCAACCTCCTCACAGGGAGATTTGCTAGTCTTGTCAAGGAGGGATCAAACCAGATTCACATGGGGATGAGGACTTAAGGGGGATATCAGATTGGAGGGAAGCAACATTGGTAAAAGGAAGCAGAAAAGTAGTAAGAAAAAGTGGAGGACAGCTGAAGCAAAGGCAAGCATCAAACAGCATCAGAATGGGCAAAACTGTTAAAACAACTGAATTGGAGGCACCCAATCTGAATACATGCAGCCGTCACAAAATGGGTGATGATTTGAAAGCACACATTGAGGTGAATGGGTATGATGTAATTGTCATTGCAGATACATGGCTACAAGGCGACCAAAATTAGAAATGAAGGATATTTAGCATCTAGGACGGATAAGCAAAAAATAATTTGAGTTGAGGTAGCACTCTTAATAAGGGACAAGATGGAAACATTAGTAAATGTGGATCTTAGCACGAATGATTAGTATCTAAATAGTTTCAATGGAACGAAGAAATGGCAAGCACACAAATACTGGTAGCAGTGTTTATAAGCCACTTATAACATTACTAGGAGAAAGTGGGGACTGCCGATGCTGGCGGTCAGGGTTGAAAAGTGTGGCACTGGAAAAGCACAGCCAGTCAGGCAGCATCTGAGGAGCAGGAGAATCGGCATTCAGGGCATCAGTCCTTCATCAGGAATCTGGAGGGGGGAGTGGAAGGGAGCTGAGAGATAAATAGGAGGGGTGGGTGGGGCTGGGGGCAAGGTAGTTAGGAAGGCGATAGGTGGATGCAGGTGGGGGTGATGGTGGAGCAGATAAGTGGGAAGCAAGATGGACAGGTGGGCCAGTTCAAGAGGGCAGTGCCAAGTTGGAGGGTTGGATCTGGGATGAGGTGGCGGGGGGGGGGGGGGGAGGGAAAATGAGGAAACAGGTGAAATCAACGTTGATGCTGTGTGGTAGGAGGGTCCCAAGGCGGAAGATGAGGCGTTCTTCCTCCAGGCATTGGATGGCTAGGATTTGGCAGTGGAGGAGGCCCAGGACTTGTATGTCCTTTGTTTTCCAGATGCAGTCTTGAGTCCCTGTGGAATCAGTCAGTTGTGTAGGCAGGTGCTGAGGAAGGAGATGTGGCTGTAATAGCCGATCTGCTTCAGAACATGGCTGAAGAGCTTCAGGGAGGAGGAGACGGCCTGGGGGGGGGGAAGGGGTTTCTGAATTTAGTCTTGAGTCCATGTGAAATAAGTCAGTTGTGTAAGTCTTCCAAGCTCCTTCCCCCCAGTCCCACCCCACCCTCCTATTTATCTCTCAGTCCTCTTCTACCATGACCCCCCACCACTCCCCCCAGCCCCACACATCCTAATGAAGAGCTTATGCCCAAAACGTCGACTTTCCTGCTCCTCGGATGCTGCCTGACCTGCTATGCTTTCCCAGCACCACAGTTTTTGACCTATATTATAATGTAAGGCACGATAATACAATAATAAAGGGAAACTTCAATTTACATGTGGACTGGGTAAACCTAATCAGTTATAATACTGTGGAGGATGCATTTCAAAAGTGTGTATGCGATAGGGCTCTGGAGCATTATGTTAAAGAACCAACTAGGGACCAAACAATTTTAAATTTAGCATTACAGAAAGAGAAGGGACTAATTAACGATTATGCTATAAAGGAGTCTCTGGGAAATAGTGACTATATTGCATCAGAATTTTGCATTAAATTTGAATGCAAACACAGTTAATTCTGAAACTAGTGTCTTAAAACTGAACAAAGCAAGCATGAAAATATAAGGGGCAAGTTGAGAATGAAGGATTGGGAGAACACACCAGAATCTTTAATGGTAGATAAATCTTCGAAGAACTACAACATGACATCTGTTCACAACAGATATACTGTACTCTAAGGCAACAACATCCAAAAGGAAAGACAAATCAATTGTGACCAACAAAATGAAAGATTCCATTAGGTCAAAGGAAGTGGTTAGAAGGATGGATGAAGAAGTGGTGAACAGAAGAATCGAGAGTAATTTAGAGATCATCAAGGGAGGAACAAGAAACTGATTAAGAAAGGGAAAAGAGAATATGAGTGCAAGCTGGTGAGAAACATAAAAGTGGACTGTAAAAGCTTCTTTAGGTATCTGTGGGGGGAAAAGATTGGTTAGAACAAATATGGACCCATTATAGGTTAGGGCAGGAGAACTTATAACAGAGAACAGAGAATGGCAGAAAAACAAAACAATTCCTTTCTGTCCTCATGGAAGAAGATTCATCAAATACGTTAGGAAAACTGGGCAACCAAGAAATGTATGAAACTGAGGACCTAAAAGAAATTAGTATCAGTAGACAAATAGTAATTGTAATGTTAACTATACTGAAGGTTGATAAAGCTGCTGGACAAAGTAAACTATAGGCCAGAACATTAAAAGGGATGACTATAAAGATATTGCTTGCACTGATTGCTAATTTCCACAATTCCCTGAATTCAGGAAACATTCCCTTGGATTATAAACCCACTACTTAAGAAGGGAGGAAGAGGAGGGAGAATGGAGAACAATAGACCTGTTCGTTTCTTATCAATAGTAGACAAAATCATAGAATCCATTCTGAAAGATGTAATAAAGGACTGGACACAAAGGAAAAAATGGTAAAATTGGCCAGAGTTAACTTGGATTTATGAAAGGGAAACCGCATTTGGCAAACTTGGGGATGTTACTTGAAGCACAGATAGGGAGAATCAGTGTATGTGGTATTTTCGGATATTCAGAAGCTTGTGATAATGTGCCACACAAGCTATGAAATGAAATTAAAATGTATGGGTTTGGAAGTAATATTGCAAATTGGATAATAGATAGAAAGCATAGAGTAGAAATAAAAGGCTCATTCTTAGAATAGATGTTTGCGAGTGAGGTATTGCAAGAATCAGTGCTAAGGCACTGCCAATCATAATCTATATGTGATTTGGGTGTAGGGATCAACTCTAACATTTCGAAATTTGCTGACGACACAAAACGAGGTGGGAATAAAATATATGAACAGAGTGTAAGAGAGGATGAGGTTTAAGAGGATTTGGACAGGTGAGGTGAATAGGCAAGGATATGACAGATGGAGTATAATGAGAATAAGTGTGATACTTCTCACTTTAGTCAAAAAAAAGCAGAAGGCAGAATATTTCTTATATGGTGAGAGGTTGTGAAGTGAGGTTACTCAAAGGGATCTGGATGTCTTTGTTTAGGAATCACTAAATGTAGGTACAGCAAATTAGTAGGATGACAAATGGTGCATTTGTCTTCATTTCAAGTAGCTAAGAATGCAGAAGTGAAAATGTCTTGCTGCAATTGTGTAGAGACTTGGTAAAACCTCACCTGGTGTTTTGTGGACAGTTTTACTCACTTTATCTAAGGAAGAAGGAGTTCATCATGGAGGGAGTTCAATAGATTAATCCCTGAGATGATGAGACTGTTTTAGGAGGAGACGCTGAAGAAACTGGGTTGTTATCTTTCGAGATTCAAAGAGTGAGAGGTGATCCAATTGAAACTTCGAAAATTCTTGCAGGGTGGATGTTGATGAGACATTTCTCCTGACTGGTGAGCTCATAGAATCTTAGAAAACCTTTGTGGGCGGCATGGTGGCACAGTGGTTAGCACTGCTGCCTTACAGTGCCAGAGAACCGGGTTCAATTCCCGTCTCAGGTGATTGCCTGTGTGGAGTTTGCACATTCTCCCAGTGTCTGCGTGGGTTTCCTCCGGGTGCTCCGGTTTCCTCCCACAGTCCAAAAATGTGCAGGTTAGGTGAACTGGCCATGCTAAATTGCCCGTAGTGTTAGGTGAAGGGGTAAATGTAGGGGAATGGGTCTGGGTGGGTTGCGCTTTGACGGGTCGGTGTGGACTTTTGGGCCGAAGGGCCTATTTCCACACTGTAAGTAATCGAATCTAAGCCATATGCAGATAGAGGTCATTCAGCGCAGCGAGTCTACACCGACCTGCAAAAGAGCATCCCAACCTCTCCCCATTACTGCCAATGCCACCTAGCCTGCACATCTTTGGACTGTGGGAGGAAACTGTAGAAACTTGTGCAGACACAGAACATACAAACTCAACACAGACAGTGGTCCAAGGCTAGATTGAAATCCAGATCCCTGAGCTGCCCGAGAGCCAGGGGATATAATCTCAAGATAAGGAGAGTCTTTTAAGACTAGGATAAGGAGGAATTTCTTCGGACAGAGGGTGGTGAATCTTTGTAATTCTTTGCCCCAGACCAATGAGCAGGCTCAAGAGGGAAATGGGAAAGTGGATTTGAGGAGATGATCACTGTGATATTATTGAATGGCATAGCAGGCTTGAGAGGGTGAATGGCCTCTTCATGTTCCTATGCATCAATGTAATTAGCTGTTCTGTCCATGACCCTGCATTGTTATTGTTATGGACCAACTCAAACCCCCTCAAAACAGGTCATGGGGAGAGCCAAGCTCTAACTTTTTCTTATTTGAAAGACAAATGCCAGTTATTGCATTCCGGATGCAATTATATTGATCAAATGTTCAAGCTTGAAGCAAAACACTCTTCATTCATACACTGTAGTTAAGATACAGACAAAATAAAAATAAAATAAAAGAATTGGCTTAAAGGTATCTCTATCGAAATAGAGTTATTAACTACCAATTAACTCTTCCAATATAGAAATATCCATAAGGTCACCCTTGGCAAAGCAAATTCAGTAAAATACATTGTCTCACATGCAATTCTAGCAGCAGGAAGAGAACCCAAGCTTTTAGCTACAGCAAAGAGAGACAGAGGTAGAGATGTAGCAGCTTTCACAACCCCAACAGCTTCTGAAAGCTTAACTAAAACCTTGGTTCTGTGGCAGCTTGACCCCCCCCCCCCCCCCATTCAGGCTGCTTCTATTATTCCAATGTCAAAGAAAACCCAAGGCCTCACAAGCTGTTTACATTATTGGCTTGAAGCAGACCACTCTATACCTCTGTCTCTATCTCTTTTCATTTAAAAAAAGGACAAAATACACCTCTTATAGCCATAGTACCATCACACCTCCCCCCTTAAAAAATTAATGATCAATATGCAAAGATGGTTTCATTTTAAAATCCTTTAGTTTTTACACTGTTGATGGACTACAAAACATATGCATCACTTTGTTTGCAAGCTTATCAAAATCAGTTTCAGTCCTCTTAAAGCCTTAGTATCGTCATACTATCCATCCTTGTATTTGAAAATAATCACTATTTCACTCCAAGACCACACACTAAAGACAGCCAGGGAGGCTACTGAGTCACCTGATCCCAGACCATAACGAATCGAGCTGAGCTAACCCTGCGGAGGAATGTGACAGTGGCCGAAGGATGACCTCTCTTCTGATGTTCCGCTTCCTGTCCCTGGCATCGTGCCACGGCTGTGCTGCTGAGAGGATAGTGTGTGGCTGATGGAAACAGAATGTGACAAGAAACAGCACGTTGTCTCAAAGCACTCTCCTGCACTCTCCTGCCCAGCACAGAGATTGCCTTGCCCAGGTCGGGGACAGGTTGAGAGGGGCTAATAGAGTTAGTGCTGGTTGAAGGTGAGAGTGAGAAGGTCAGTGCCAAGAGCACTGTACCTCTGGTACACAAGTGAATCCAGGATGACTGACAAGCAGAGAGAAAGGTGCACGAAAGAGAGAGTGTGGAGGAAAACGAGAGACGGAATGGACGGAGAGGAGAAAAAGAGGAAAACCAAGAGGAGATAGGGAAGAAATAGAAGGGAGGGAGAGAATAAAGGATGGAGAATTAAAGGGATAAAGGTAAGGTGGGGATAAAGAAAAGAAGAAAGCAAAGAGAAGGAGAAGGAATAGAGAAGTGGAGAAGGGTGAGAGAGAGAAAGTTTTCACTATGAAGTCTCATTACTCAGTAATTGACCCAATATTAGGAATGTGATTTTATAGATAAGTATCTCCAATATTTTGGAAGAAAATTATAGTTGTTTACATATTCGGAGAATTTACAATGCCTTTAAGACACCAATTGATGACCATATGGAAGTTGGAAACATCAATCATTTTGCTATCAGTCAATGGATTACTCACAACTGAAAAAGAAAGTTTAAAAAAAGCACACTGGAAATAGGCCACAAGATCACCAGAGTCTAGGGGATTTAGGGGAATTTCCATCACAAGATTTCAAATGATTTCTGATTTGGATGTTCGGGAGTCATTTTAGCCATATATCAGCATCAACTGAAGGATGAAACAGATGCAGTGGTGATGTATTTGTGTCAGACTAGCTACTTACAGTTGAGATTTTTAACTCTATTTGCATCACATACAGTCATACAGCACGGAAACAGCATGGTGCAACCAGTCCATGCTCACTATGTTCCCAAACTAAACTCTTCCCACCTGCCTACACTTGGCCCATATCCCTCCAAACCTTTCTTAGTCATGCTTTTTAAATATTGTAACTGTACCCACATCTACCACTTCCTCTGGAAGTTCATTCTACACATGAACTACATTCTGTGTATAAAAGGTTCCCCTCATATCCTTTCTAAATCTTTCTCCTTCCACCTTAAAAAGTCTTAAAATCCCCTATCATAAAGAAAAGACACCAGCCATTCACCTTATCTATGCTTCACATGATTTTATTAACATCTATAAGGTCACCCCTTAACCTCCTACGCTCCAGTGAAAAAAGTCCCTGCCTATCCATCCTCTCCCTATAACTCTAATCCTCCACTCCCTCCAACATCCTGGTAAATCTTTTCTGAACACTCTCTGGTTGGATAATATCCTTCCTATAGCAGGGACCAAAACTGGACTAATTACTCCAGATGTGGCCTCACCAACATCCTGTACAACCTTAACATGACTTGCCAACTCCAAAGTGTATTCAAAAGTAGTGCAATTTATACAACATTAATAGCCTCCAATGGTATTTATGTTGATCCACTCATCCATTACCTACATGAGGGAAGATGGAAGACTAGAGTTTAACAGAACAATTCAAGAATACTCTTATTGGTAATAAGCCCATAGCTGGGCCAGAAAGCCCAGTTCAAGTCCCGCCTGCTCCAGACATGTGTCATAGCATGTCTGAACAAGTTGATAAAAAAAAATCCACAACTCAAATTCTTTGTTCCGATAACAACATTGGAGACTTTGACCCTTCAATCCTGGAGTTTTCAATCTGAGAAATGTAGCATTACTTTTACAAGATAAACCATCTCAAAGTACTTCAAAGGTGCATGATGAGAAAAAGAGTTGACATTGGGTCAAGCTATTATGACAGCTTGGTCAAAGAGGTAGGCATTAAAAGTTAATGAGGAAAAGGTGATAGTGAGTTTTGAGAAGATTTGTAGCTCAGGTTGAGGTTTTGGATGTAGGTTTGCTTGCTGGGCTGGAAGGCTCATTTCCAGACATTTCGTCATCATACTAGGTATCATCTTCAGTGGGCCTCAGGCGAAACACTGCTGAAAATAGAAAGCAGGAATTTTCAGCAGTGATTCACCTGAGGCCCACTGAAGTTGTTACCTAGTAGGGTGACGAAACGTCTGGAAATGAACCTTCCAGCTCAGCGAGCAAGCCTACATCCAAAAATGAGATAGCCAGGATTTGGGGAAAATTCAGTAGTGTGAAGCACAGTTACCACATTGGAACATTGAGGGTGGGACATATAAGAGGTCAGAATTGGAGGAGTGCAATGATCATAGAGTTGTAGGGTTGGACAAGGCTATAAGAGACAGTGTAACATTGAATCCTAGAGGAATTTGAATAACAGGATGAAAATTTGAAAATTGAGGAGCACAAGGGTAATGGGTGGACAGGACTTGGTATGTTTTAAGAGTAGCAGAGTTTCTGGTGCAACTGTATCTAATCAAATAAAATAATTTCCTATCTCTGGAGAAAAACAGATTCACTCATGTGACGGGATTCTTAATCAAGGAAAACCAACCACACTACATTGCTATGGGAATTATAGATATATGGGGTCCTCAATCAAGATTGAAGAGCTGATGAAGAGGTTATGCTCGAAGCGTTGACTCTCCTGCTCTTCGGATGCTGCCTGACTGGCTGTGCTTTTCCAGCACCACACTTGCTGACTCTGATCTCCAGCATCTACAGTCCTCATTTTCTCCTAATGGTCCTCAATTAACAGAAACACAGAGAGTCAAATTGGCTTTGAAACCATAGGTTGAAATACATGACCTCGCAGCTTGGCATCAATATTATATTTCCTTCATAAAAATGCCCTTCATTCCAGTTTTATGGTGAAATAACATATTGAATCTTTCTACAGCAATGTGTTAGTCATTCAAAATTTTGGAGGGTGTTTTTCCAACTGTGTTGTCAATTGAATGATTTGTTGCAATGTAAGTTTGTGACTCGGGGCATCTCTGACCTTGCTTTTTTTTTCAAAATAGTTTCAAAGGCTGCGAATAAATTCTGTCCATGGAACAGCAATAGCCAGAATCAGTAAAATACTTCAGAAAGGAGATGCTGTGTTCACCAACAGACATACTGAAAGGTCTGGAGGTGAGTCTTTTGGCATGCTTAAGGCTGTATGACTTGCTGACAGGGATCTAGAAAGGGAGACTTGGTGAGGAAATGAAGAAGCAAAAAGAATAGAGAGGAAACTCTTTACCTCTGTGTAGTGATTTTACAACTTTTGGACTTCTTAGATGCACTTTACAGCTCATTAATTATTTTATAAACAATAGTCGCTACAGCAATGTAAAAAACACAGCAACTAGTTTGCACATAGCAAGCTCTCTCAAACATTAATGAAATTAATAGCTAGATCATCTTTCTTTATATGTTGGTTGAAGGTTAAAGATTGGCCAGGAGACCAGGCAATGTGCTTCTGCTTTTCTTTACAATTAGTGCCATGGGATCCAACAGAGAGCAATTGGGGGAGTCTCAGTTAATGTCCTATCCAAACTCAGCACCAGAAAAGTAGAGAAGTGAATTTCTATTGTGAATGAGAAGATCTTTCTGGAAGAAAGTGGGATTGAAGAAACAGCAGACAATATTATAAATTAAAGATAACAATAAAATACTCCACAACCACCTGATGAAGCTGAGGCGCTCCGAAAGCTAGTACTTCCAAATAAACCTGTTGAACTATAACCTGGTGTGCTTTTTAACTTAAAATAAGGAATTACCTTCTTATGCTTTAGTTGCGAACTTGTGAACCAGAGGTGCTGTGTCAATGCAAGTTGAAATTGTGTTGTTAAGGCAGACCGGAGATAATCCCAGCTTCTATTCATAGTTAGCACTGAAATATCAATGCTCACAAATGAACATCGACCAACAGTAGGTCAGCCGATGATACAAGAAGTGAATTTGGACTCCCCTTTCCCCAGTACGTACACTGTGATCATGCCCCTCCACCCTTGGGAAGTGTATGTATGTAATGGCGGAAGCATTGAGCTCAGCCATGATGCCCCCCAAGGTCAAATAGATGGATGGTTAATGTTTAAGGATTGGGCACTTGGAAGTGTATTGGGGTGCTTTCATTACCCGTTGAACTGAAGCCCAGCAAAAACCAACAGCTTCATGAAAGAATAAAAAACAAGATTGAGTCTATTAAAGCTAAATGCCACTTGTCTCCAAAAATAATATGTTGCTCTCTCCCTCTAGACTTGTATTCATGAATAATTCCACTACAAAGCAATAATACTACCTTTGACATAAACCAAAACCAGACCTTTCCAAATATACAGCTCAGGTAAAGGAATACAGATTGCATCATCACAGAGAACAAAATGGCTTCCCTTTTTTTTCCCATGTATGTGTGTTATTTAAATTGTATTCCTGGGAGGAAAGAGATTTGTTCAGCTATACAAACCTTGTCTACCTTTAGAAGTCCAAAGCATATTTCATGTTAAAAGTCATCCACTGGGAAACATTGATATTGCTCAAATTCAATTCTGCAGCCCAAACTTTCACACAATAATCTCAAAAATTCATTCCATCGAAATAATTGAATGTTTTCTCCTATATATTAGCATGGCTGTTTAATTCCCTCCTGGATATCAGGTACAGTGTAGGAACTGGCACCATACGCCATTCAACTCCACATGAGTCTGTAATAAAATCTGAGTGTTTCAACATCCAATATTGTAAAAGTCTCTCACTTCTGATGACTTTTGAAAGGTAATTTGGTGAATTGCCCGTGAGGTTGAAGGTTTCTTTGGCACACAATGCAGAACGGAAGTATTCTTGGAGCCTTCTGAAGAACATCAAGGAGGTTTAATGGATTACATCACTTCTTTTTGGTATTTAAGGGATCCAGCAGCACTTAAAAACACATTGCCTTCTCCCATACTTTCTGATGTCATCTCCATAAACAGCTACCGCAATAAAATTAACCAAATCTTTATTGCACCATAAGGAGCTGGGATACTTTCAATAAGTAGCCATTAACTCCATCTCAGCTCAGATGATGACTGCCCGTCACTTAGATTAGATTAGATTAGATCAGCACTTAGTAAGCAACCAATCAGCCTGTTATGTTCTAAGTACCTCAGTATTCTGAGAAGCCATCATGACAAATGTTTGATCGCATCAAATTAATTTTGTTAAAGCTTGAAAATGTAATAATTTTAGCATTCATCCATCGTCCATGCCAGCAGCACTGACCGAGTCCAGCAACTTTTATGCTGTCTGATAGATAAACCAGCCTAGTTCCGCTATCCAACTCGTTCCAAATCTGTGATGTACAATAATATGTTAAACAGATTGACCACAATCACATAGCCAAGCCTCAATATATCCAGGATCAGTCTTTTGATTCCTGCAGAGCCTTTATTACAGGAGCTACTGATCAAAGCTGTCCCAGGGGCATGCGTATGAATCCAGACCAACACTGCTATGCAGTACAGTGGGAGTGCAGCACTATCGGGGTACCTCCTTTTGGATACAGCATTAAACCAAGATCCTATCTGCTTGCTCAAGTGGAAAGTGCTTTTCGAAAGAAGAGCAGGGGACCTTTTTGCCCAAGTGCTGGCCATTATTTGACATCATTAAACAGATAGTCTGATGATGATCACATTGCTGTTCAAAGGGGCTTGCTATGTACAAATTGGCTGCGCTACTTCCAATGTTACAATTGTGAGTGTACTTCAAAAATATTTCATCGACTGTAATGCGCTTAGGGTGACCTGAGTGACCTGAGGTGACGAAATGTCCGCTCAGACTGTGTTTTGCTGTCAACTGGTCTCCGTACCCTATTTATGAAAAGTGAGAGGCAATATTCAGAAGGAATGACTATCCCGAGATTTGAAGGTACCACATCAGTTTAAATCCAAAACAAATCAAAGCCACAAACATTTGATCCGCATGTTCATTACACAACTGGTCCTCAATTCACTCCTCCCTTGGGAGACAATTTTACCTGTTTAAGCACATTTTTTTTTGCAGAAACCCTTTCAGCTGTGCATTTGCCTACACTTCTCCTTCCGGTAATCTGATCAGGAGTTCTGCACAAAAGCCAAACGGCAGTAAGTTAAGCTTCAGCATGGCAGCCAAATTAGCCAGCTGCTAAAGCATTCTGCACAGTTCCACTGTGGCCATTAGAGGAGGGCTACATGATAGCACAGTCTATGTGTGACCTCCTACCTGGAATTTGCAGCTGCAATCCACCCTCCTCGCTCTGCTCCTGCTGCAGTAGTGTTTCCACAGGACCCCCCTCAGGTGCCTCAGTCACTTTGTACCAAGTCCGCCCGACATCACTTTCACTCACAGCTGAAGAGAGCAGCTGCAAACAATAACTTTCACAACCCCAGGCTTTACAACCAATCAAGGATCTTTGAACCGTAGTCCCTGCTGTAATGTGCACAACACAGCAGCCAGTTTGTGTACACAGCAGACTCCCCAAAACAGCAATGTGATGATAGCCGGATAATCTGCTTCTCAGTGATGTTGGTTGAGTGATAAATATTTCACAGGGCACCGGGAACAACTCACCCACATTCTTTGTGAATTTGCAATCTTTTGCATCCACCTAAGAGGACAAATGTTATACATAAGAGAACAACGATGTTGTTAAACTTGAAAGGATTCAGAAAAGATTTACCAAAGATGTTGGAAGGTTTGAGCTATTGGGAGTGGCTGAATAGGCTGGGGCGTTTTTTTCCCCAGAGCGTCAGAGGCTGAGGGGTAACCTTATTGAGGTTTATAAAATCATGAGGGACATGGATAGGATGAATAGCCAAGGTCTTTTTCCCAGCGTAGGGGTGTCCAAAATTAGAGGGCATAGTTTAAGGCAAGAGAGGTAAGGTTTAAAAGGGACCTAAGGGGCAATGTTTTCATGTTGAACTGTCAGAGGAGGTACTGGAGGCTGGTACAATCACAGCATTTAAAAGGCATCTGGATGGGTATGTGAATAGGAAGGGTTTAGGGGGAGACGAGCCAAGTGCTGACAAATGGGAGCTAGATCAGTTTAGGATATCTGATCAGCATGGACAAGTTGACCTGAAGGGTCTATTTCCGTGCTGTACATCTCCGTGACTCTATCTTGTCTGGGCAAAACAAAAAACCTCAAAGAGTGGCCTGTCAGTCTGATTTTTGTTCTCAACCCCCTCGAGTGGAGTTCGAACCAACAACACCCTGAGAATGCTACATTCTGAGTCACAGTTGACACCTGATGGAGCATCACACTTGATGAAGAAACTGATAGCAAATCATCACTCTGTGTTTTAAACCAGCCCTCCATTGACCAATCTTATCACTTGGACTTAACTGGTTCCACCAATTGCTGTCCTTTTTGCTTCAAGCTGAACAGTGTGTTAAATCGTTGAGCCATTAAAAGAAAGTCCATTACAAGTAAGCATTGAGGGGTCTTGCAGTGCAATGGTGGTGCTGCTACTTCTGACTCAGAAGACCTGGATTCAAGTCCCAACTGGTCCAGTAGAGTGCCATAACATAGCTGAACAGAAACATACCTGAAAGGGTTGGAAGGCTGTACACAGGGCTTTAACCGAAATAGTTGGGGGGGAGAGGGGGTGGGGGTATGTTTAGTTATAGAGGAAATTTGAAAACCCGAATTAAAGGAGGAGGTAAGAGTGCAGAATTCTGGAGAGGTTATTAAAATCTCCAGCACGGACACAGATAGGACAGACTGTTTGGAAAGGGTTAACAATCAAAACGTCAAGTACACTGGACACATGAATGACAATGAGAAGAGGGACGGTTAATATAGGACTGAAGGTGTTATATCTGAATGCACGCAGTATAAGAAATAAAGGAAATGAGCTTGAGGTGCAGATTGAAATCGGCAGGAATGAAGTGGTGGGCATCACAGAGACATGGCAGCAAGGGGGATCAGGATTGGGAGCTGAATATTCAAGGATATGCGTCCTTTCGAAAAGATTGGCAGGTGGGCAGAGCGGATGGGGCTGCTTCTTCGTAAGAAATAAAATTAAATCAATAGTAAGAAACAAATTAGGGTCAGATGGCATAGAACCTGTGTGGGTAGAGTTGAGGAACTGCAAAGGTAAAAAAAAAACATAGTTGGAGTTATGTACAGGCTCCAAATAGTAGTCAGGTGCTGGGGTGCAAGATACACTCGGAGGTAGAAAAGATACGTAGGAAAGGCAAAATTACAATGATCATGGGGGATTTCAGTATGCAGGTGGACTGGGAAAATCAGGTTGGTAGTGGATTGCAAGAAAAATAATTTATGGAATGTCTATGAGATGGCTTTTTGGAGCAGCTTTTTGGTGGACCTCACTAGGGAACAGGCAATACTTGATTTAGTGTTGCGCAATGAGGCAGACATGATAGGGAGCTTAAGGTGAAGGCATCCTTCGGAGGCAGTGATCATAATATGATTGAATTTACTCTGCAATTTGAGAGGGAGAACATAGAATCAGAGGTAACAGTATTACAGCTGAATAAAGGTATGAGGGAGGAGCTGGGTAGAATTGATTGGGAGGGAAGTCTAGCAAGAAAGCCAGTGGAACAACAATGGCAGGAGTTTCTGGGAGTGATTCAGGATACATGGCAGGGATTTTTCCTGAGGAAAATGAAGCATGGTACAAGGAGGATGAGGCAACCATGGCTAACTAGGGAAGTCAGGGATAGCATAAAAACAAAAGAGAAACCACATAATGTGGTGAAGGGCAGTGAGAAACCAGAGGATTGGGAAGCTTACAAAGACCAACAGAGAGAACCAAAAAAAGGAAGCCAGGAGGGAGAAGATTAAATATGTGGGTAAGCTGGCCAGTAACATAGAGGAACACCATAAGAGATTCTTTAGATATATAAAGGGGAAAGGAGAGGCAAACGTGGACTTTTGGCCACTGGAAAGTGATGCTGGAGAGATAGTAGTGGAGAAAAAAGAAATGGCTAAGGAACTGAATAATTACTTCATGTCAGTGTTCATGGTGGAAGGCACAAGTAATATCCCAAAAATTCAAGAGAGTGAAGGGGCATGGCTGAGTATGGTGGTCATCATCAAGGAGATGGTGCTAGAAAAACTGAATGGCCTGAAAGTGGATAAATCACCTGGTCCAGATGGACTACACCCTTGAGTTCTAAGGGAGATAGTTGAAGAGATAACGAAGACATTAGTGGTGATCTTTCAGGAATCGCTAGAGTCAGGGAAGGTCCCAGAGGAGTAGAAAGTCACCTCTGTTTAAAAAGGGAGTTAGTAAGATAGAAAAGTACAGACTGATTAGCCTAATCTCTGTCACGGGTAAGATTCTGGAATCCATTGTGAAGGATGAGATTTCTGAATACATGGTTTCATCAAGGGTTGACAAATCTGCTAGAATTCTTTGAGGAAATAATAAGCAGGTTAGACCAAGGCGAGCCAATGGATGTTACCTACCTGGACTTCAATAAGGCCTTTGACAAGATGCTGCACAGGAGGCTATTGAGTAAATTAAGGATCCACAGTGTTAGATGCAAGATGTTAGCATGGATAGAAGCTTGGCTGTCTGGCAGAAAGCAGGGACTGGGGATAAAAGGGTCTTTCTCAGATGGCAGCCGGTGACAGTGGTGTTCCGCAAGGCTCAGTGTTGGCACCATAACTTTTCACATTGTACATTAACAATCTAGATGAAGGAACTGAGGGTATTCTGGCTAAGTTTGCAAATTATACAAAGACAGGTAGAGGGACAGGTAGCATTGGGGAGGCGGAGAGGCTGCAGAAGGATTTGGACAGGTTGGGAGAGTGGGCAAAGAAGTGGCAGATGGAGTACAATATGGAAAAGTGTGAGGTCATGCACTTTGGTAGGAAGAATAGAGGCATGGACTGTTTTCTAAATGGGGAGAAAATTCAGAAGTCTGACTTGGGAGTTCTAGTCCAGGATTCTCTCAAGATAAACTTGCAGGTTGAGTCAGTAGTTAGGAAGGCAAATGCAATGATGGCATTTATTTTGAGAGGAGTTGACTATAAAAGCATGGATTTATTTCTATGGCTCTATAAGCTGCTGGTCAGACCACATTTGGCATGTTGTGTGCAGTTTTGGGCCCCTGGCCCTGAAGCGTGTTCAGAAGACATTCATAAGAATGGTCACAGGAATGAAAAGTTTAACATATGACAAATATTTGAGGACTCTGGGTCTAAACACGATGAAGTTTAGAAGGATGATGGGGATCTAATTAAAACCTACAAAATTCTGAATGGCCTGGACAGAGTAGATGTTGGGAAGATGTTTCCATTGGTAGGAGAGTCTAGGACTCAAGGGCACAGTCTTAGAATAAAGAGAAGACCTTTTAGAACAGAGATAAGGAGAAACTTCTTTAGCCATAAAATGGTGCATCTATGGAATTCATTGCAACAGAAGGCTGTGGAGGCCAGGTCATTGAATATATTTAAGACTGAGATAGGTAGGGCGTTGAGCATCAAAGGGATTAAGGGTTACGGGGAGAAAGTGGGAGAATTGGGTTGAGAAAATTATCAGCCATGATTGAATGGCAGAGCAGACTCGATGGGCTCAATGGTCTAATTTCTGCTCCTATGTTTTATGGTCTTATGGATTTTGGCCAAGAGCAGGCAAGTGGGGCTGGTTTAGTTTAAGATGAATTTTGGCATGGATTGGTTGGACTGAAAGGGCTGTTTCTGTTCTGTCTGGCTCTTTGACTCTATGACTAAGTGCAGAATTTTGTTCTGTGTTTCAAAGATATCAAAGACAGGAAATATACCCAGGTCTGGGATTTGGGTTCAAATCTGAGACATTCTGTGTATGACCTCCTCCTGGAGTCTTTAACACTGAAATAGTTCTAACCAAAATTGTATCCTCCACTCCAGCAATCTCCTGTATTTCTCACGCCTGTCCACCTCATCTCATCCTTAACTATCCAATTGCAGCCATAACATCCCCAGCAACAGGTCCTCTCCCTATCTTTGTCCTGTGATATTTGGAGTTACCTGTTCATCTCTCCTTGGTTATTCTCCTTGGTGAAAGGATTCTAAGCAATGAGGCCAGATTCCACGTGTATTCGGATGATACACACCTCCATCTTTCCAGCAGCACACCACAGTGTTGCCTGCTTTCCTGTCCAACCTCCCATCTTGGATAAGTCACAACCTGTTCCAGACTAACAATGGAATGACCAAGTCTATTGGCACTGAGCCTTGCCATGAATCTGTGCTAAAGGTGCTACAAGAGGGAGATGATGGTCTCATGGGATAATCACTAAAAAAAAATGAATCCAGAGACGCAGGTAATGGTCTGGGCACCCTGGTTGGATTCCAGCCATGGTATATGGTGGAATTTGAATTCAATAAAAACCTAGAATTAAGACCATGAATCCGTTGGGCAAAAGACCCATCTGGTTCATTAATGTCCTTTAGGGAAAGAAACAACTATTCTTACCTGGTCTGGCTTACATGTGACTTCAGACCCGCAAAGTGGTTGACTCTTAACTGCTGTCTGAGTAAATAGGGATCGGCAATAAGTGTTAGCCTACCCAGTGATGCCCATATCTTATGAGTGAACTAAAAAAAATTATCGTGGACTTCATTAAAATATGTGAATGCTGGGAACCAGAAATTTTTTTAAAAAACAGCAATTGCTGTGAAAGCTGAAAAAAAAATGCAGGTTAGAATGCATCTATGGAGAGAGAAACCAAATTAGCGCTTCAGGTCAACAACTTTCATTAGATCTGTTCATCTACCTAAAATGTTAACTCCATCTCTCTGTCCACAGATGATAGCAGCCCCGCTGTGTATTTCCAATATTTCAACTTTTATCATTAATTATTTTTCCTAGTCTCAGATATGGTTGTGTTATGGATCACAGATAATATGTCAATGGACCTTAAAGAGATATGCCCATGGTATCATTATTGTTACCTGAAGGTATAAAGGTCTCAGACTCTTTGGGAATGACATCCTGATGGAAATATTCTCATCTTTGTAACTGAAAAGCCTAATAATAGCCCAGCCATTCAAGCATCTGTCAATCCAGTACTTATATGTATATCAGTGAACTGTAACTAGTGTCAGTTAAATTTATTGTTATGAAGTTGTATCTAGTGCTTATGTTATGAGAAACATAAAAAGCACAGACATTGCTGTATTTGATACAAATACCCTTCTGGAGGCAAAAACACAATCAAGACCACCTCTCTGTAGCCTCAGTGACGTGCTTAACCCTGAGCTGAGCACCTGATCCCAAAGACTGGGCATTGGTGGCAGTTTCCTTCTCTAAAGGACATCAGTGAACCAGATCGGATTTTCATTGTCATCATTAGACTCCAAATTCCAGACTTTGAATGAATTTGTTTATTAAAACTAACTAATTTCCAACACCATGACAACAAGTGCCTTCAACACCAAATTGCCCAGCACCCGATCTGCTGCTGAAATTTCCATTCATGTCTTTGTCTTGACCATTTCAGTGTAGTTCTGGCTGGATTTCCACTCTTCAGAAACATGCAGTGCTGCCACCTTACATTGGATCTGACACTAAGTCTGGCTTGTAATGTGGTCAGGAGCTGAATGGTCCTGGAAGGAGCCCAAACCGAGTACCAGCAAGCAGGACAATGCGAAGTAACTGTCACTTCATCGCTCTCAACCCCTTTCTCGTAATTGCAAGTAAGCTGATGGGCACTAATAGATCAGGCTGGATTTTCCCTGTTCTTGTAAATTCACATTTATTTGACTCATTTTATAGTTCTCAGAATTAATGCATGAACGTATTTAGGTATTAGGTTAAGAACTGTGTTTAAGGTCAACAGCTGTTTCATGACTACCGGTGGACACTCTGCAACAGAGGGAGGTTTTTAGGGACTGTGTCAGTCAATTATAGCATGTTTAACATTGCATTCCTTTCCTCCCACACAACCGTCCCCACTTTTTCTCATTAAAGATTGTAACATGAACTGGAGTGAAATCCGTTCTTAGCCCTGGTCAGATAATCAAAATCCCATAAAGGGGTTAATAATCTAAATAATCAATCAACGTGTAACTGAATAGTTATCAAACCTAATCAACTTTTAAATATCTGACTTTCGTCTTGTTAAACTCTCCCTTCATGTAGAATGGATTTTACGGCTTTCAGACTTTGAGATTTATCAAAAACACATGCTGTGTAACTTTCTTTTTTACAAAGAGAGACTGATTTCAAAACCAGAAGTTCTACTCCTGTGCCAAAACTGGGATCTTTCAGCATTTCTAGAAAACTTGGACTAAACATGAAAAAAAAGCAGTGTGGATCTCACCAATTCCTGGAAAAGCAATCACCATCACTCCTATTGATTTCACTGCACTGGCACAGGTGCTTTCGGAAGATTAATGAATACTGACATGCAACAAGTGAGTGAGCTTTCTTTTTTTTTAACACATTCATGACTAAAGCTGCCATTTCATACCATTGCCACTGTTCGCTCTTGTGCCATCTGAGTCTTAGGCTTTGAAATTTACCCCCTAAATGTCTCCATTCCCCTCCCTTCCTTTCAGTCACTCTTTAAAACCAACACCTTTTGACCCAGCCTTCTTTGAGCTACCTTATTATCTCACGTAGCTTGCTGTCAAATTATTTCTCCAGTTACCCTTCCAGTGAACCATCCTGGCTGGCACTATATCAATGCAATTGTTTTTGCAAACCAGCCTTCTTTTTCAAAAGCAGCGTGAGGGGCATGTAGAGACAATTCCTCTTCTAATATTGTTAGAATAGTGTACATGTCAGTACAGTTTGGAGTTTTCCTTTGTTCACTGTGAACGCTGCTTCATACAGTAGCAATGCTTCAATATGTTGGGGTTTGGCAATCTGTAACTTTCCCAAGTGGTTTTCATGTGCAGAACTAGATCATTAGGCATTTTTTGTTTTGTCTTGCTGTCATTTTGTTTCTACCGGAAAAGTAAGTGATTGTGGAATGAAAATTTCAGAGTGGAGTCATGGCAAAGGCAACTTATCCCTGAAGGGGATGCCCGCTCCGGATTTTGGGTGGTCCAGAATTTCTCCCGCCAGGACAAAAAATGGTGGCCCCAGCCCTATGTGCCAGTGGAGTTCAAATGACATAGTCAGGATCTCCAAATTATTGCCCTTCCAACTTGCATCATCACTTTGCAGTAGTTTGACTACTGCAATGTCGGAAACACAGCAGCAAACGGTGTGCACAGCAAGATCTCATGAACAATAACAAGGGGATGACTTGACAGTCTTTGTTTTAGTGATGCTGGTTGGGGCATAAGTATTGGAAAGGACACCAAGGAGACAGCACCCCACCCTTGTCCCCCACCGTTGTTTTGTAGATAGGATCTTGTTTTAAAATCTCACCTACAACAGCACAGTACTTCCCCTGTACTGCACTGTGTGTCATTTTAGAACCTGGCTCAAACTGTGCCATGTTATGGAGCTGCCCCTAGTAGTGCTGAGCTTTGTAAAGACACATTACCTTATTACCAACCAAAAGAGAAAATGCTGGAAAATCTCAGCAGGTCTGGTAGCATCTGTAAGGAGAGAAAAGAGCTGATGTTTCGAGTCTAACTGACCCTTTGTCAAAGCTTTTTACACATTAACACATTTTACACATTTACACATTTTACACATTTTTTACGCATTACCTTATTGTTGGCAAAACACTCACTACTGTCACAAATGTGTAATATTGGCTATGAGCTGGAATAGATTTGCGCCATCGAATTGTCTTGGTGCAGGTGGCCCATGTTTTTGGTGCCATGTGAGAAAGTGCCCAAATGACATCTCAGGGAGAAGATATACTCAATCTTGTTGAATAACAGACATATTTGTTGCATATTACTTAATAGCTGGTGACTTCACGTCGAAGATACTCACTTGTCTCTTGTGAGTCATCCAGCTCAATGTCAGCATAAGTTTACTTTACAGTGAGTAAAATATTCCCACACAGCATTGGTAACAAGCAGAGAACCAGAGCAGAATCAATTAAAACATAGGCTAGCTCCTCCCAGGAATAAGCCCTTCCTGAGGAAGGGCTTATGCCCGAAACGTCGATTCTCCTGTTCCTTGGATGCTGCCTGACCTGCTGTGCTTTTCCAGCAACACATTTCTAGTTCCTCCCAGGGACAACCCCTCATATCCTGATGTGCAGAACTCATTTTATTAGATAGTTAATAATAGTTAGTGAAATCTTTCAGGTCCTTCACGTCTTACGTTTTTGGCTCTTGAAAATCTGGGTTCTCACTGATGTTTTAGTGTGTATCTATCAGCAAGGCTGCAAGGTAAGCTTAGTCTCAGGCTTCAGAAGTGCCAAAAGACAGCAGCTCTAACAGAGGAACACCCCTTGGTACTGCACTGATTTGGGTTTTGATGAACTGCTAAGCCTCTAAAGTGGGGGCTGAGGTGTTGACAATCTGTGTCTTAACCTGTGAAAGAGGTGAAGGAGTGTCATTTTTCAGATGAGAAGTTACGTTAAGACTCCATCGTTCACTCAGGTGAAAGTAAAAATATTCCACGCTCTTTTTGGAGAACAGCATTAGAGTTCATTCAGACTGGCAGCCATCCAATTTATTTCAACTTCCTGCATTCAAACAGTTTCTAAAGTCATTTATCTCATTCTCAAAATAGTGCCACTGCATCTTTCCCACTTACCTGAGCTGGTAGGCAAGGCTTTTGTTTAATATCCTAATCTGAAAGGAAAATTACCTTTCACTTGAACGTCCCTTTAAAATGCTCAACTAAGCTCAACTAGTGAAAGATTAATCAGCCATATACAGCACAGCCAGGACTTATCACCCAGAAAAGTGAGGGAGAAAATTTCCAAAGTTCAGATTGTGTTTTTGTTTACAAGTTTTCTCAAAACATTTCCCATCTATGCTGTCCTCAGCAGGCTGTGAGTCCAATTTGTAACCAGGTCTCATTTCCTGTTTACAGCTCTGAGATGTCTCTGAGATGTGAGGATCCAATGGGCACAAATTTGGATGGGTAAGTGCCCGCATTTTTAGTTCTTTGGGTATGATTAGAGCCCCAAAATGACAATGCTGGAGTGGGTTTTGCCAAACATTATATTGATGAGGTTGTTAGCTCCACACAACAATTAAGCATTGGAGTATAAGCAATTCATGATGTTAATCAGCATGCAATGCTGACTTGAAGGGCTCTTGTGGTGCAGTGGTGCTATGCCTCCCTCTGGGCCAGATAACCAGCTGCTGGGTCAATGTTAATTTGACTCCACATTTTGAAGTGTGACATTCAAGCTAATGCTGTGAACATTCAACGGTGTGAAAAAATCAGGATATTGAATATGAAGTTAGTTCAATGTCCAAATTCCATAAATATATTGATTTATGTTTAGAAATACAATTTTGCTTAAGGATGTTTGTACATCTGTAAACATGATCATCTGTAAATATGTTTATATGTGCAGTGCTTCCCCTGAGCTAAAATGTAACTTAACCCCTGTGGATTCCCACCTTTTATTTTTAGATTGGGAGCATTCCTCCAACATCAAATGCAGTATTTACAATCAGTTGCAAAAAGCAAGATTTGGTCTTAATGTCACTTGCGATGATAAGAATAAAGAATGTATACAGTCATTGGGAGAATACATCAAACTTAACAATCTGTAATAGATAATTTCTGGTTTCTCATACACACCAGAAGATAGGGAGACTCTGCCAACGAGTGTCCTCCTCAAGAAGATGGATTAGAGAAGTAAGAGCTAGAGTATAATGGATAAGAGAATTATTTAACCTATGGGAACATAGGAAGAAGAGGCGTAAGTTATTCAGCCCCTCCCTGCTCAACCATTCTAGGTCATCAATTATCTACTTCACCCACTATTCCCATATCCCTTGACGTCATCTTTAACATCTCCACATACTGGAAAAATGCAAGAAGGGTGACTCTGATGTGTGGAACCTTGGCAGAATTGATAACTTTATTATTCAACAGAAGCAAACTCCAAGTTTTTTGGATGGATTATCAAAGTGTAGCTCAGTATATCTACTTGGGAGTTATAATCCATCCCACAACACAAATCAAAGAAGAGTAGGAGACATTGTCCTTGATCTATACTCCCACAAGAGGTTATTTTGGTGATTTATCTCATTGCTGTCTGTGAGACCTTGCTGTCTGCAAACTTACATTTCCTGAACCTGCAACAACAACTACATTCAAGGAGCACATACTTGTCCATAAGACACTCTGACACATTACAAGATGCTTTGAAATAGATTTTATGTTCTTTGACTAGGAAAGTTTGAGCAAACGTGGCCTCAAAAAGGCACAGAGGGCAGAATTCTTATGAATTTCTAAGCATTCTTCACAAGTTCCATGGGGTTTATTTTGACCGAGAGCAGCCCAACGTTTTATATTCTGCCCGATTAACCATGAATATGGGCCTCTTTGGTGCTGTTGGTTAGCGTTGAGACTGGATGGCTGTGGGGGTCAATTCATATACTGGCCAAGGTCATCATGAAGGCCCTATCTTCTCAAAACCATCCTTTGTTGAGGTGGGTGACCATCAGGTAAGTTATACCCAAATCCATTTGTCTCCTTCTAATCAGGAAAGCAGTGTATGATTTTTCTGGGATATGTGTTTCACTGTGTTGGGCCATCCACTGGGTAGTGTTACTTACTCTTGTACTTTCACTTTGAAGACATTACTTGTGTCAGTACAGTGTGTTTTTAGGAATTTAACGTTTAACAAGTACTTTATGATGGTATGTGTCTTTTGCTGCTGCTTTACAGAAATTCTTTCTTTTGCTCATCCATAAGTCCTGCAGTTTATTCTGGGCCGTCTGCCAGGTTTTCCACCAAATAGTTGAGACTTCTTTCAGTGACATGTACTTAACACCTCCTCTGTGTATTTTGGCTTCGATCTTCTTCAACACATTCTCACATTTCTACATCACCAGCGCAGATTACCAGCATGCACAAAACCTTGTGGAAAACAGGCACTTTCCAACTCGCTCAGCGGTTTTCCACACGTAGCCATCGCGTTAACAAGCTGACATTTATACAGCTCATTAGCTGCCGTTAAGAAAACACAGAGCAGGATACTTTCCTTGGGCTTTAGGACCGTGGTGGAAGGACCAAATGGGGCCGTGGTTACCAGGAACCATCAAATAGAACAATTTCCAAGCCTGCAGCCTTATGTGTGCGATTGTATGAAGGATCCTAATGCTATAGGCCCAGAAGATTGGCATCTGTGAATTCTTGGGAGAGGTACACACTGCTGAGGCAGGCCTGAGAATGTGAGGGTGCTTTAACACAGTGGCACCCTCAGAGGTACAAGAGTAAACATTTTAGGACGTGGGAGGAGGCAGCCCCTTGGTCTGGAGGGGAACCATTTGAGTTGGATTGTCGGAACCATTTCCTTCATGACCAAGACCCTCAGCCTCCAGATTGCATACAGCCCACCTTTGTGGAGGTAAGGGTCTCTCCATACTGGCAGGGTCCATTCTGCTTCTGTAAAAAGCTGGACTGGCAATAGGATCAATTAGAATTGGAACCTGAGTCATATTAATTAGCTGTAGGGCTGACCACCAACTCCTTTCCCTGGCCATCTGGGAAATTTCCCTGGCAGCAGGAATGCAGGGGGCTCCTTCCTGGCCAGACTCCCCACTCTCTATCTGATGATCCAAACTTCCCAACACCAGCCTCCAAGCCCACCGTCACAGAGCTGGGAAAGATCAGCCCCTAGGAACTGGAGTGGGCCACTGAGCTCTTTGAGCTGTTCGGATTCGATCCTGGCTTATTTCCACCTTAATTCCACCCATAAACTGAAGTGGAGGGTGATCAAGCAATGTTATTGGGATAAAAACTTCTTTACTGAAGATGGCAATATGTGGTTGGAAGCTCAATGACAGATTTGTGAACATTGTTTCAAACAATTGTCAAGGGTTACATAGAACATAGAACATAGAAGAATACAGCGCAGTACAGGCCCTTTGGCCCTCGATGTTGCGCCGATCCAAGTCCACCTAACCTATACTAACCCACAATCCTCCATATACCTATCCAATGCCCGCTTAAATGCCCATAAAGAGGGAGAGTCCACCACTGCTACTGGCAGGGCATTCCATGAACTTACGACTCGCTGAGTGAAGAACCTACCCCTAACTTCAGTCCTATATCTACCCCCCCTTAATTTAAAGCTATGCCCCCTTGTAATACCCGACTCCATACGCGGGAAAAGGTTCACACTGTCAACCCTATCTAACCCCCTAATCATCTTGTACACCTCAATCAAGTCACCCCTAAACCTTCTTTTCTCTAATGAAAACAGCCCCAAGTGTCTCAGTCTTTCCTCATACGATCTTCCTTCCATACCAGGCAACATCCTGGTAAACCTCCTCTGCACCTGAGGGGATATATTGAGCCAGTGGCCTGGGAATTGCTTTTTGCTCTCTGCTTCAAATTCAGTGCTTGGGTCTTCTCAATATTTAACTGGGAGAAGTTTTGGTTCGCTGAGCACGTGATGTGAGGCAAGGAATCTTGAGTATAACAAGAGTTATTTTATATTACTATGTTTCTGGATGGTGTTGATGGGAAGGATACTGATGCGAAATAGTGGTGCAGTCAAGATAAATCCTCTGGAGATGCCAAAGGCAACAGGAAAAAGAAACCATTGTAGTGGTACTCTGGCTGCAGTGTAACAGATGAGAATTTAACAAGGCACGTACAGCTCATTATCGAGCAGTATGGAGGAAAATGGTATAATCAATAGTTTTCAAAGCTAAAGGCGCGAGAAGAAGGATGAAGAGGGACAGTTTACAGGGCATAAGGTCCTAGGGAGTGTTGCTGAACAAAGAGACCTCGGAATGCAGGTTCATAGCTCCTTGAAAGTGGAGCCGCAGGTAGACAGGATAGTGAAGAAGACATTTCGTATGCTTTCCTTTATTGGTCAGAGTATTGAGTACAGGAGTTGGGAGGTCATGTTGCGGCTGTACAGACATTGGTTAGGCCACTGTTGGAATATTACGTGCAATTCTGGTCTCTTTCCTATCTGAAAGATGTTGTGAAACTTGAAAGGGTTCAGAAAAGATTTACAAGAATGTTCCCGGGGTTGGAGAATCTGAGCTACAGGGAGAGGCTGAACAGGCCAGGAATGTTTTCCCTGGAGTGTCGGAGGATGAGGGGTGACCTTATAGAGGTTTACAAAATTATGAGGGGCATGGATAGGATAAATAGACAAAGTATTTTCCCTGGGGTCAGGGAGTCCAGAACTAGAGGGCATAGGTTTAGGGCGAGAGGGCAAAGATATAAAAGAGACTTCGGGCAACTTTTTCATGCAGAGAGTGGTACATGTATGGAATGAGCTACCAGAGGATGTGGGGGAAGCTGGTACATTGCAACATTTAAGAGGCATTTGGATGGGTATATGAATAGGAAGGGTTTGGAGGGATATGAGCTGGGTGCTGGCAGGTGGGACTAGATTGGGTTGGGATATCTGGTCGGCATGGACGGGTTGGACTGAAGGGTCTGTTTCCATGCTGTACATCTCTATGACTCTATGACTCTATGAATCCGAAGGAAAGCAAAGGAGAGTTGTCCAATGTTTTTGATTGAGAACATAAAGATGTCTGTTGAAAGTCTGATGAAAGTGAAGCATCAGGGAAACTTATTGCAAACCAAGGGTTGGATACAAAGAATGCAGTGTAGAGAACAGGATTTCTGTGCTGTGACAGTGCCTGTACTCCATATGAATTTTCTCCCTCCCCACTTCATCTAACCCAATCAGTCCTCCATAACCTTCTCTCTCCTGTTTATCTAGCTTCCTTTTAATTGCATCTATGCAATACTTCAGCGGCCTGAGATACCGTACATTTGATACATTGCAAAATCGAGTTACTTGCAATTCTCTACCTCCACCTATTTTCAGATAATTTCTCAAAGCAGCCCCACAGCCCCTTTCTCTGCCGGGAGAATACTTCCCTCTATCACCTTTCAAAACGGCAACTTATTGTATGAGATGGAGCTCGATGGATTACAGATGAGTGGAGCCAGGAGCTGGCAGCTGTGCCAAACAGATAAAATGTGTTAATGAAGGCAGTCCTTCAAACAGCTGTTTTCTGTCAACTTACACATTTTACAAATCTGTCCCAAAATGCATAAAATATAAACTCTCCACACAAAGGCCTGGTCGTGATAATTTAACCAGGAAACTTCAGCAATAATATCCCCTGATGGATTAAGAGATAAATGGTGTGGAACTGAGCATGAGGTCACGGGTTCAAACTGCAGATCCTGCCTGATTTGAGCTTTGGAAATGATTGGAGCAATGCAATTGGTGGCACCTCTTCCATTTGAGGGAGAGGAATAAATTGCCTATGATCCCCACAGACTACCCTCATTGATTGATTCAAATATGAATGGGGGACAAAGAATCAGGGTCTGAAATAAAGTCTTCAACAGTCAACAACTCTCCAGTTGGGAACAGAACAGTGGGAGGGGTTCACAGCCTTGTTATGTACAAGCGAGTTACTTGATTTGTCTACATCTGGACAATGCCTTCAAAAATAGAGTCCTCAAATGAGGGCATGTGATCAGAAGGAATCGGAACAGGTACAGGCTGTTCAGTCCCTTGAGCCTGCTCCACCATTCAGCGGGATTATGGCTAATCTGACACTCTTTATGTCCACTTTCCTGCCTTTCTTGCCCCCATAACTCTTGATTGCTCGTAGATCAAAAAAAAAATCTTAAATCTACATGAGGACTTTGTCCCCACAGCTCTCTATGGCAAGGAGTTCCAAAGACACATAAACCTCTGCGAGAAGAAATTCCTCCCTACCTCAGTCTTAAATTATCTCCCCTTTAATCTCAGGCAGCATCCGCGAAGCAGGAGAATTGACTTTTCAGGCAGTGCTTTTCCAGCACCACACTCTCAATTCTGATCTCCAGCATCTGCAGTCCTCACTTTCCCCTTTAATCTGAGACTATGCCCTCTAGCCCTTGAAACTCCCATGGGGGGGAAATATCTTCCCAGTATTTACCTCGGCAGAAGTGGGTGCTGCAGATACTGGAGATTAGAGTCAAGATTAGAGTGGTGTTGGAAAAGCACAGCAGGTCAGGCAGCATCAGAGGAGCAGAAAATTGACGTTTTGGGCAAAAGCCCTTCATCAGGAAGAGTTCATCAGGAAGTGTGATTTTCCAGCACCACTCTAGTCCAGTATTTGCCCAGTCGAGCTCTTCAGGAATGCTATGTTTCAATGAGATTGCCTCTCACTCCTCTATATCCCAGTGAGTAGGGAACAAACCTGTTTAGCCTTTGCTCATAAGACACTCTCTCCGTACCAGGGATCATCCTCGCGACCCTTTTCTGAACTACCTCCAACAAAATTATATCTTTCCTTAAATAAGGGGAACGAAACTGTTTACAGTACTCCAGATATGGGCATACCAGACCTTGTACAGTTGCAGTAAGACTTCCCTACTTTAATATTCTAACCTGTTTGCGATAAGGGCCAGGATGTAAGCCAATGCATGATTTGGGGAATAGGGTAGGAAGGGAGGCCCCATAGTGGAGTCCGGATGTAGTGGGGTAGGGTATGTAGCATGGATCAGGCAGTGGGGATGGGCAAGGGCACCTAGGTGGGCTACAGAGCTTGTGTGTCTGGTGCCCCCAGCATGAAAAGCATTTTTCCATCAGCGGCCTGACAAAAGGGTCTGATTGGGATCTCCAGGCTATCCCTGACCTCCTACAGTAAAGCCTTAATTCTGGATAGAAGGGGCTTTTAAATATAAGCCTCCATTAATGTAAGAGCACAGGCAGGTCAGGGGCAGCTGGGAGGCTAGCAAGAAGGTTGTGGGGGCTTTCCTTCAACCACAAACCTGCCAGTGGGAGACCATAAAACTCTGCCCAAGGTCATCTACTTCATCAGCGCTTGCTGAAGAAACTCAGCAAATTTGGCAACATCTGTGCAGAGAAAGCAAATCCAATGTTTCAGTACTGAAGGAAGGTCGCCAGACTCGAAACATTAACTCCGTTTCTGTCTCAGCAGAGGCTTACAGACCTGCTGAGTTTTTCCAGCAATTTCTGTTTTTGTTTCAGATCTTCAACATCTGCTGTTCTTTGTTTGATTTTAGGTGTCTATTTCATGATAGTGTTAACATTTGTGGGACTTGCCAGGTGCGGATTGACCGCCGCCGGCCTTCAGTAACTGTAAAGTACTTTGAGACATCCTGGGGATGTGAAAGGTGCCATGTCAATGCAAGTTCTTTTCTTTCTTTCTTTCTTTCAATGTAACTTGATCAGATGTTCGGACTATCCAGTGAGCTGCCTTTGACCTTTGCTAAACTTGGCCAGGGAATACTTGACGCAATTGCTGGGTTTAACAAGGAAACATGATCCATTCTGCAGTCTGTTTAACCCAGCCCCGGATGATTCTTGCTTTCTCTCCTTTCTCTATTTCATGGGAAATACATATTTCAGCCGAGGCACCGACTGTTGAAAGCTTCCTTCCCCTGGAATTCACATATCCTGTCCTGCAGCTCATGGACTTGGATTTAAATTGAGCTTGGGAAGATTAAATGAGGGTCTCCTTATCCTGATTGTTTATGGTCTTACTGTCTCTCAGCCCCAGTTCTCTCTGATGGTTGTTAAGATTCTTTAAAATACGCTGTCTGAGCTCAACTGATCCCCCAATGATGCAGAACACTGAAGTTCATCCACAATTGGCAATGATTGACATTAATGTATCCAAGATGACTGAACATCACACTCAAAGAAAACATTTCACTGAGATGTCTATGTTACTTTCCCTCACACTTCAGAAGTTAGTCAGACTTATCCTATCAGAAACTCCAGGGTGGGGGGGGCAGCCATATGTTCCATTGTGCCCCCACTTTCACTGCAAAGTGAGGAGGGATGATTGTCTCTTGTCTTCTGTAACCCCTTTTGGTCAGTCACCACAAACTCTTTCTTTATAGCATGGAGTTTTCACACTTCAATTAAACACATTTATTAATTCATTCATGGAATGTGGCTGTCACTGGCTAGGCTAGCATTTATAGCCCAACTGTCATTGCCTTGAGAGTAGTTAAGAGTCAATCACATGACTGTGGGTCTGAAGTCACATGGAGGTAAGGATGGCAGTTTCCTTCCCCAAAGGACATCAGTGAACTAGATGGGTTTTTCCTGACAATTGTTTCATGGTCATCATTGGAGTCTTAATTCCAGATTTTCCACCATCGCTTGGTGAGACTCAAACCGAGTCCCAGAGCATTACCTGGGTTTCTGGATTAACAGTCCAGTGATAATACCACTAGGCCATTGGATTAATCAGGTCAAAAATGAACAGGAACCAATTCAATTGTTTGCTTTAATGGAAGAGAATCGAGTTTTGTTGCCTATTAATCTGAGAAAAATAAGATACACATAAAACAGGTAATGAGCTTTAAAAGGTAGGGTGGGGAGAAAGGTATCTATACAGATAATCATTACTTTGTGTTTGCCTCAAACAGGATGCAGCAAAGTGTATGTTGTCTCCTATAACATAAGAAACAGATGTAGATATAGTGGTGTTGAAGAATCTAATAGGCAATTTTTCTGCGTAAAATGGTATACCTCAGGCATGTAAGTGTCTCAGCCAGTATTATGTATTAGATCACAATAGAGGTGGACACATCTAGTAGAGTGTCATGCTTCAAGTGATCCATAAGATGGAGTCTGAAATCTTTATACACTCAAGTCGCATGTTATAATAATGATGATATAATGAGCGTGTTTGTTAAAGGCACACCTGCACACTGACCATGAGACATAACAGTTTAGTTTATTGTTTTCAGAGTCCTTGAGTTGCAAGAGTCAAGACTAAGTTGCTAAGGCTCAGCTTATTTCTATTTCCTCAGGAGTGGTGAAGCTTGCAAATAAATTTGATTTCTCAATGAAGGGTGATTTTCCTTACATTCTCACTGTTATTAGTTTCTGAGAAAGGGAAAGAGAGAGTGAGGGAGTAGCTTTCAGTATCCTTGCTGTTATCCGTCCATGTTTCTCACTCAATGACTGCTTTGCTAAACTATCTCATTGTAGATTCTGGTGCCTCTATCATTGCCTCACTCCAATTGTTGTCAGCAAACTTTCATCGTTTAACACATGCACTGAGAGTCAAACAAAACATGCAAGTTTCTTGCTGTTTCACTGAGTTTCAGTGCCTCTTGGTTAAAGTGGGGGTGTCAGTGAGTCCAATGATTAGGGTGTGGTGCTGAATAAGGCTAACAGCATGGATTCAATACCCACGTCAGCTGTGATAGTTCATGGAAGTCTGCCCCCATAACATGCTCCATTTTTGTAAAGTGCTTATACTTTTGCTGCGCATAACCATTTTTTTTCTTTTATTCATTCATGGGATGTGGAATTAAGAGGTGACCTTTGTGAAGTGTTCAAAATTATGAGCAGTTTTTATAGGGTAAGGAAGGGTATTCTGTTTCCATTAGTTGACATGTCAGTAACTCAGGTCACAATTTCAAGAGTGTCAACAAGAGAGCTAGGAGTGAGGTGAGGAGAAACGTCTTTACTCAGAGAGTTGTTAGGGTTTGGAATGCATGGCCTGGTGGAATGGTAGAGGCAGCTTCCATCAGAGGTCTAAAAACAGAGCTGGATATATATTTGAAAGTAATGAATTTGGAGGGCTGCAGAGACAGGACTTGAGAATGGCACAAGCTGCATAGCTCTTTCGGGAGCAGGTACAGAGATGATAGGTCGAATGGCCCCCTTCTGTACTGTAAAATTCTATAATACTATCACTGACTAGGCCAGCATTTATTACACACCCTAACTGCAGTTAACAGTCAGCCGCATTGCTGTGAGGTAAGGATTGCAAATTGTCTTCCTTAAAGGGCATAGGTGAAGTAGGTGAGGTTTTGCAACAATTAACAATGGTTAGATGGTTGTCATCAGATTAACCTTTCACTAAAGTCAAATTTCACCATCTGCCATATTGGGATTCAAACCCAGGTTCTCAGAACATTAGGTTGGTGTACTGGATAACTCGGCCAGTGACATTACTACTAGGCCACTGCCTCCTTCTCTCTTTATTGGAGTGAGATGCCTATGTTCATCTGGTGGACTATAGCTCCTTACCTACACTGGTAATTCCAATACAGCTGGTTTCATATTTTTCATGTGGTTTGCCCGAGGCTTGTCAGGTGACCATTACAGCCATTTTAAATAAGAAATGTCCTAAAAAAAATTTTTTTTCATTCATGAAAGTCTCAGGTATTAAAGTCAAATGTTACAAATTCAATACCGATGGTCTTTTTTCACTACAACTGTAATACCAACCATAAATCACTCAACATATCGCTTAGTAACATTTTCTTCTTGGAGTCAGAGATTGTGCATTCAAGTCTATAATCCTAAAGCTTGAGATACTAAATTTGCTCAATAGAGAACCCATTTTTTGGGTACAACCCAGACTATGAAAATCCCAACATCATGGGCAGTGTAAGAAAATATACATTTCTGGATGCAAGTAAAGGATAAACTATAAGTAGCATTTACCCACCCTAGAAGCACAAAATGAGACCCTTTGCAATTAATCAGACTGTCTGAGGTGCCTTCCCTAAGCTAGGCCTGCTTCTGAAACAGACTGAGCCATAAGACCATAAGACATAGGAGCGGAAGTAAGGCCATTCAGCCCATCGAGTCCACTCCACCATTCAATCATGGCTGATGGGCATTTCAACTCCACTTACCCGCATTCTCCCCATAGCCTTTAATTCCTTGTGACATCAAGAATTTATCAATTTCTGCCTTGAAGACATTTAGCGTCCCAGCCTCCACTGCACTCTGCGGCAATGAATTCCACAGGACCACCACTCTCTGGCTGAAGAAATGTCTCCGCATTTCTGTTCTGAATTTACCCCCTCTAATTCTAAGGCTGTGTCCACGGGTCCTAGTCTCCTGGGCTAACGGAAACAATTTCCTAGCGTCCACCCTCTCCAAGCCATGTATTATCTTGTAAGTTTCTATTAGATCTCCCCTTAATCTTCTAAACTCCAATGTACACAATCCCAGGATCCTCAGCCATTCCTCATATGTTAGACCAACCATTCCAGAGATCATCCGTGTGAATCTCCGCTGGACACGCTCCAGTGCCAGTATGTCCTTCCTGAGGTGTGGGGACCAAAACTGGACACAGTACTCCAAATGGGGCCTAACCAGAGCTTTATAAAGTCACAGTAGCACAATGGACCTTTTATATTCCAACCCTCTTGAGATAATTGATAACATTGCATTCGCTTTCTTAATCACGGACTCAACCTACATGTTTACCTTTAGAGAATCCTCAACTAGCACTCCAGATCCCTCTGTACTTTGGTTTTACGAATTTTTTCACTGTTTAGAAAGTAGTCCATGCTTGTATTCTTTTTTCCAAAGTGCAAGACCTTGCATTTGCTCACATTGAATTCCATCAGCCATTTCCTGGACCACTCCTCCAAACTGTCTAGATCCTTCTGCAGTTGAAACTTTATTGCTGGAACAGCACAGCAGGTCAGGCAGCATCCAGGGAACAGGAGATTCGACGTTTCGGGCACAGGCCTGAAGAAGGGCCTGTGCCCGAAACGTCGAATCTCCTGTTCCCTGGATGCTGCCTGACCTGCTGTGCTGTTCCAGCAATAAAGTTTCAACCTAGATCCTTCTGCAGCCTCCCCACTTCCTCAGTACTACCTGCCTGTCCACCTAACTTTGTATCATCGGCAAACTTCGCTAGAATGCCCCCAGTCCCTTCATTAATATATAATGTGAACAGCTGCGGCCCCAACACTGAACCCTGCGGGACCAGTCCCTTCATCCAGATCATTAATATATAACGTGAACAGCTGCGGCCCCAACACTGAACCCTGCAAGACACCGCTTGTCACCGGCTGCCATTCCGAAAAAGAACATTTTATCCCAACTCTCTGCCTTCTGTCAGACAGCCAATCCTCAATCCATACCAGTAGCTCACCTCGAACACCATGGGCCCTCACCATGCTCATCAGCCTCTCGTGTGGCACCTTATCAAAGGCCTTTTGGAAGTCTAGGTAGACCACATCCACTGGGTTTCCCCGGTCTAACCTACTTGTCACCTCTTCAAAGAACACCAACAGGTTTGTCAGGCACGACCTCCCCTTACTAAATCAATGTTGACTTGTTCTAATCCGACCCTGCTCTTCCAAGAATTTAGAAACCTCATCCTTAATGATGGATTCTAGAATTTTACCAACAACCGAGGTTAGGCTAATTGGCCAATAATTTTCCATGGAGAAAGTGAGGACTGCAGATGCTGGAGATCAGAGCTGAAAATGTGTTGCTGGAAAAGTGCAGCAGGTCNNNNCAATCATCTGGGACTTTCTCTGACTCCAGTGACTTTTGAAAGATCTCAACCAACGCCTCAGCTATTTCCTCAGCCACCTCCCTCAGAACTCTAGGATGTAGCCCATCGGGGCCAGGAGATTTATCAATTTTAAGACCTTTTAGCTTTTCTAGCACTTTCTCTTTTGTAATGGCAACCATACTCAACTCAGCCCCCTGACTCCCTTTAATTGTTGGGATATTACTCATGTCTTCCACTATGAAGACCGACGCAAAGTACTTATTAAGTTCTCCTGCTATTTCCTTATCTTACATCACTAGGCTTCCAGCATCAGGTTGAAGTGGCCCAATGTCTACTTTTGCCTGTCGTTTGTTTCTTATGTATTGAAAGAAACTTTTACTGTCATTTCTACTATTACTGGCTAGCCTACCTTCATATTTGATCCTCTCCTTCCTTATTTCTCTCTTTGTTATCCTCTGTTTGTTTTTGTAGCCTTCCCAATCTTCTGATTTCCCAGTGCTCTTGGCCACTTTATAGGCTCTCTCGTTTTCTTTGATAGATTTCCTGACTTCCTTTGTCAGCCATGGCTGTCTAATCCCTCCCATCCAGACACTTCTGCCATTGTTGCTCTACTGTCTTCCCCACTAGGCTCTGCTTCCAGTCGACTTTCGTCAGTTCATCTCTCATGCCCCTGTAATTACCTTTGTTTAACTGTAACACTAGTACATCGGATTTTGCCTTCTCTCTTTCAAACTGCAGACTGAACTCTACCATATTATGATCGCAACATTGTGACAACCACACTTTGAAACCAGTTTAAGGATTATCAGCAACAGAAAAGGTGAGCAATAGAGATAAACCACTGGATTCTCCAGATCACACATCAAATTCCCCCAGCCACAATCCCTTTTCCCAATCCTAAATCTAGTCCACAAGTTTGGGACTCCTCACCTGACCGTCTCCAGTACTGAGCAACATCTTCCCTTCTGACCCCAGCCCTCTCACCCCAGTCTCCTTTCCTGAACCTGATAAACCATCCAGAAATCCGATCAAACACAGAGGGTGGCACAATGGCAAGCACTGCTACCTCACAGCACCAGGGACCCAGGTTCAATTCTGCCTTCCAGCAACCATCTGGGTGGAGTTTGCACATTCTCTCCATGTCTGCATGGCTTTCCTCCCACAGTCCAAAGCTGTGCAGGTTAGGTGGATTGGCCATGCTAAATTGCCCACAGTGTCTAGGAATGTGCAGAGTAATGCATTAGCCATGGGAAATATGGGGTTACAGGGATGGGGGGGGGAGGAGTGTGGGTCTAGGTGGGAGGGTCGGTGCAGACTTGGTAGGCAGAAAGGTCACTTGCTGCTCTGTAGGGATTGTATGAAACATGGGAATTTATAATGGGGAAGAAAGGATATAAACTAAATGCATATCTTGTTCTGTGCTCACAAAGGAGGATACTAATAACATACCAGAATTGTTGGGAAATACACGGTTTAGTGAGAGGGAGGCACCGAAGGAAATCTGAATTAGTAGGGAAATGGTGTTGAGGAAATTGGTGGATTGAAGGTCATAAATCCCCAGACCCTGATAATCTACAGCTCAGAGAATTGAAGGGAAAGGCCTAGAAATAGTGGGTGAATTGGTGGTCATTTTCCAAGATTCTCTTGACTCTGGAACAGTTTCTACATATTAGACGGTAGTTAATGTACTCCCTCTATTTAAGAAGGAAGGCAGAGAGAAAACAGGGAGCTATAGACCAGTGAGTCTGATGTCGGTAGTGGGGATATGCTATAAAAGAATTAATAACTAGGCATTTGGAAAACAGTAGCATGAACAGACAGAATAAGCAAGGATTCATGAAACAGGAATAGTGCTTGACAAATCTACTGGAATTGTTCAAGGGTGTGATTAGTAGAGCTAGTGAATGTGGTTTCTTTGAACTTCCAGAAGACTTTTGATGAAGACCTATGGAAGAGATTACTGTGTAAAATTAAACTGCAAGGAGGTAGAGATAGCTTTTTGAAAGGAATAAAAAACAGGTTGGCTAACAGGAAACAAACAGTCCGAATAAACAGGTCTTTTTCCAAGTGGTAGGCAGTGACAAGTTGTGGGGGGGAGGGGTTGGTGGGGATACTGCAGGGATCAGTGCTAGGACCACATTTGTTCACAATATGTTTATTAATGCTTTAGATAAGGGAATTAAATGTAATATCTCAGAATTTGCAGGAGATACAAATCTGAGTGGGATGGTGAAATGTGAGAAGGATGCAGAGATGTTTCAGTGATAGTCAAACAAGTTGAGTGAATGTACAAATGCATGCGTTATAATGTGGATAAATGTGAGGTTATCCATTTTGGTAGCAAAATCAGAAAGGCAGATGATTATCTGAATGGCTATACATTGGAGCAGAGATGTCTTGCTGCAGTTATACAGGGTCTTGGTGAGACCACACCTGGAGTATATATGTGCAGTTTGGTCTCTTTATCTGAGAAAGGTTGTTCTTGCTAGAGAGGGAGTGCAGCAAAGATTTATCGGATTGTTTCCTGGGGTGGCAGGATTGGCATGTGAGGAGTGGATTAAGTTAGGATAATACTAGCTGGATTTCAGAAGAATGAGGGCGATCTGATAGAAACTGATAAAATTCTAACAGGACTGGTCACAGTAGATGCAGGAAGAATGTTTCTGATGCTGGGGGAGTCCAGAATCAGGGTTATGGTCTAAGGATATGGTTAAACCCTTTAGGAGTGAGATGAGGCAAATTTTCTTCACCTGGAGAGTGGTGAGCCTGTGGAATTTCCTATCACAGAAAGCAGTCAAGGCCAAAACATTGTATGATCTCGAGAAGGAATTGGATACAGCATTGGGATTAAAGGGATCAAAGGAAATGAGGGAAAAGTGGGAACAGGCTGTCGAGCTAGATGATCAACCATGATCATAATGAACGGTAGAGCAGGATTGAAGGGTCAAATGGGCTCAGCCTGCTTCTATTGTCTAGGGTTCTATCTGTGATCTCATCCCACTCACCCCAGTTTTTAGCTGTAATGTTAAATAGAGATTCCAACTGCTTACAAAGAGAAACATACAAACATAAATCCCACATTATAAAGAAAGGCAAGTAACTCTCCTGGCCAATATTCATTCTTCAACTAATGCTGCCCAGCCATCTCATTGACATAAATGGACCCTGACTGTGTGAAAACTGGCCACAGTAGAATGGTGATTGCTCTTCAAATTAGCACAGTCTGTCAATGTCAAAGCTGAAATGCAAATGCAAGGTTTTCTTCTTTCATTCCTTTCTAATTTCATTTTCCTGCTCCTTACCTGAAATTTTAAATGTTTGTTTTACTAAATGCTCACCTGACTCCATCTTTATTTCTCTCTCCCTTAGAACTTACCATCATAAGACACAGAAGCAGAAGTTAGCGTTTTGGTCTATTGAGTCCACTCCACCCTTTAATGAAACCATGGCTGATCTGATAATTGTAACTCTGTTTTCCTGCCTTTTCCCCAGAACCCTTTATTTCCTTACTGATGAAAAATCTATTCCTGCTTTGAATATACTTTAACAACCCAGCTCCTTGGGTCATACAATCCATACTCTAATATCCACTGTGTGAAAAATATTTGCTAACCATTCTTGTACCTGATAACAGATCACCTTGTCACTTCTATTTGTGGGAGGTTGTGTTTGTGTATGTGTTTGCTATGTTTTCATAGACTGAAACAGCGATTATACTTCAAAGGTACCTCAGCATAAATATGACACATTGAGACATCTTAAGGATAAAGGCACCATATAAAGGCAAGGGTGTAAATGTGATATGATTGGATTTTGGGACTGTACAGAGAGCTGTCTTTGACCTGTACTAAACTGAGCCAGGAAATATTTGATGGAACTGTTGGGTATAACAAGGAAGGATGACCAATTCTGCCATCTGTTCATCTAACTCCCTTCCTATATTTTTTCAAACATAAATGCATCCTTGTTACTGATTTACTCACTAAAGTGTACTTCTCTTATAAAATCATTGACAGTTCTTGAAAGGAGAAGACCTGTAGAATACAGACGTGTATTCTTTAAATCAGGAAGAGGGATTCGAAGGTAGTTCATTACTTCTAATGAAGCAGCTCACAATAAATCTCTACCTTTATGTTGCAGTACCTGTGTGATAGAGTAATACTCTAATTTCTGGGTTAGAAGGACCTAGGTGCAAATTATTCACCAGGATTCTGATGCATAGGTAAGGCTTACAATCCAGCAAAGGAACTGAGAGACTGTTGCATTGTCAGATACACGGTTCATCAATGACAGTTTAACAGCAATCACATCTTTTTAGGGCCAGGGAACTATTTCAAAAAGGTAGGGTGCTCTTCTGCTGTCCAAGAGAATATCCCTCTCTCAACCAGCGCCACCCAGAAATAGAATGCTTCACAGTGTGGCAAGTAAAAGGAAAAGAAAATGGTAACATTGCCATCATCTTAGGTGAGGGGAGAGCTTAAGGATCGAGAGTCCTTAACGGTAACTTCAGCTGATGCGATAATTGAACAAATTCTGTTGGTACCATTCCACATTGTAAGCCAGCTGTGCAGCCAACTGATTCTCCCCAGCTGAAGCCCAGTAACTATTGTGGAGTCATAATTGTGAATTGTGTTCACCCACCAGCCCATACTCACTAACCAAAATTGTCTCCAGGTTAATGCAAAGAAAAAGAAAATTTACAGCCCAGGACAGGCCCTTGGACTCTCCAAGCCTGAGCTGCTCCAAATCTACTGTGTAATCCTAAGCATCTGTATCCCACTTCACCACTTTGATTTTATAATTTGATTTTATAATTCTCACCCTTCTTGTCAAACTCTTTCAAAGCCTCCAATAAACTTTATCCCTGTAATCTCCAGCCCCCCCAACCTTCTTAGAGATCTGAATACTTCACACTCCTGCCTCTGGGCATCCCTGATTTTAATCATTCCATCATCAATGGCTATGCTGAGGCTGCTCCTGGAACTCCCTCCCTGAACGTTTCCATCTCGTGACCTCTGTTTCCCCCTATATATTCCAGCCTTGGTTTAAACCTGGATAAAACAGCTGAATTTCAGAGGTGAGGCGAGTGACAGTCCTTGACATCAACGTCACATTCGACTGAGCATAAAAGAGCCCGAGCAAAACTAGGATCAGTAGGCAAACTCTGCTGGCTGGAGTCATACCTGGGACATGGGAAGATGGTTGTGGTTGATGCAGGTCAGTCATCTCAGGTCTCCAGGAGTTCCTCAGGGTAGTGTCCTGGACCCAACCATTTTCAGCTGCTTCATCCATGACCTTCCCTCCATCATTAGATCAGAAGTGGGGATGTTCACTGATAACTGTAGTGGTCAGTGGCATTCACAATTCCCCAGACACAGAAGCAATCCATGTACAAATGCAACAAGCTCTGGACAATATCCAGGTTAAGGCTGACAAATGGAAAGTAACATTTGTGCCACATAAATGCCAAGTAATGAACATTTTCAACAAAAGACAGTACAACCATTGCTCCTTGACAGTCAATGATATTACCGTCACTTACTACCCCACTATCAACATCCTTGGGGTTACCATTGACTAGAAACCCAACTGGACCTGCCACTTAAACACAGTGGCTACAAGAGCAGGTCAGGGTCTAGGAATACTGCAACAAGTAGCTCACCTCTTGGCTCCTGAAATCCAATCCACCAATTAGGAGGCACAAATCAGCAGTGTGATAAAATACTCCCAATTTGCCTGGATGGATACAACTCCTACAACACTCAAGAAGCTTGACACCATCCAGGTCCAAGCAGCCTGTCCACATCCACAAGCATCCCTTCCCTCTACCACTGATAGTCAGTAGCAGCAGCATGAACAGTCTACAAGATGCACTGTAGAAATTCATCAAAGATTGTTCAACAGCACCTTCCAAATCCATGATCACTTCTATCTAGAAGGACATGAGCAGCAGATACATGGGAACACCGCCAATTTCAAGTTCTCCTCCAAGGCACTCACCCATCTAACTTGGAAATATGCCACCATTCCTTTACTGTCACTCATTTAAAATCCTGGAGCTCTCTCAGGAAAGGCATTATGGGTCAACTCACAGCACTTGGACTGCAGCCATTCAAAAGGGTAGGTTGTCACCACCTTCTCAAGGGCAACTGGGGACTGGCAGTAATCGCTCACCCAGCCAGCAATGCCCATGAGCCACGTCTGAATGAATTAAAAAAGAAATTAAACACACTTTAAAACCAACTCTCTTTCTTTCTTAATATCATCTTGATATTATATTGATATCCTGAATGCTCCTTTGAAGTGAATTAGGATATTTTGCCATAAAAAAAAACGCTGCATAAATGAAAGCTGTTTTTTAGGGTTGTCAGGACATGCAAATTACAGAGTTCTTGCCTTATTTCATGACCTAACAGTCACTACTTTCAAAGATAACTACTCCACTATGGCATGGTGCTAAGATGAAGGACTCACTGGAATCAACGGTTGAATCAATGTAATTTCTCCTTCCCCATCTCTCTGGTACCTTGCACTGGAAATCTTCTGCCTCTTTCTGTTGTCGAATAGCTGTGAAATCTGCCAACATTTGAGCATAGCATGTATGCTGAGGATTAATATTACACCCAGGAGTGGAGAAGATTCTGACTCATTGGTAGCACGTTGCTTGTGGATCAGGGGAATGGGGTCATAAGCACCATAGAGTGGAGCTCAGTGCACAATCTGTGCTGGCACTGAACTGCTTTTGTGGAAGTGTCAATGTGCAGGAGGTATCAACATTCAGACAGTATGAGAAATTAAAGTGTAGTTAATTGTGAGAAGTGGACATGGGACATGTATTGAGTTTGAGACAGAGAGATTGCATTGATTTAGGGGTCATTCATGACTTTAGGATGTCTCAGAATGCTTTATAGGTAAGTGTGTAATGTATTGATTAGAGTGGTGCTGGAAAAGCACAGCAGGTCAGGCAGCATCTGAGAGGAGGGTGGGGGAAGGTAGCAAAGAGTATAATGGGTGGATGGGGATGAAGGTAATAGGTCAGAGAGGAGGGTGGAGCAGATAGGTGGGAAGGAAGATTGGCAGGTAGGACAGATCATGAGGATGGTGCTGAGTTGGAAGTTTGAACTGGGTTAAGGTGGAGGGAGGGAAAATGAGGAAACATTGATTTTCCTGTTCCTCAGATGCTGTCTGACCTGCTGTGCTTTTCCAGCACCACTCTGATCTGAACTCTGGTTTCCAGCATCTGCAGTCCTCACTTTTGCCGAATGTGTAATATATGTTCACAATCATGTGGTGGAAAATGTGGCAGTCAATTTGTAAATGGCAAGCTCACATAAACAACATTGAGACAATGACCTGACAATGTGTTTGGGTGAGAGCTGAATAATAAATATTGGCCCAGTCATTGGACAGGGCTTCCCTACTCTCCTCCATGTAGTGGCATGGAATCTATTGCATCCAACTGAGAGGCTACACCAGGCTTCAGTTTTAATACTTCAACTGAAGGGCAACACCTCAACTAATGATCCAGGAGAAGCTTCTCTTAAATTCTTATTAGGACTATTAGTGACTATCTGTTACTGATCATCCATAGCTTTGGCCTTATTATTCCTGATTAGTTTCAGGCCATATGACAGAAATAATGGTATAAATAGTCAGTCCTGCTTTAGTGTGCCCTGTAAAATGGTATTAAGATATCCAATGTTCATCTTGTAAATGTGAAAATTGAAAATTTGGCTGTCGTGCTGAACACTTGATACAATTCCTTGATCTGTATTGTCTAAAAATAGGAGAAGTTGCCAAAATGTGTCGGTGAAGTTAGAGTTCTCAATTCACCTCCCGTTCTTAGACGAAGACACAAATCATTCACCATGCAACGACTGCGAACATTTACTGGGAACATTTACCTTTGCAAATAAGCCGTGAGGTCCACTGGGGGAGTTTGTTTGGATTAAAATCTCAAACCTAACTGCCAATAAATGGCGCAGCTTCACTGCACTCACCCCAGTAGCCAAACAATGGAGTCGATCTGAGGCAGAGATGTGAATGTGTGAGACAGATCAACATGTACATGCAAACCCCAGCAGACAATTCTTTTTCTCAATCAGTTTCTGGGTTAGGAGGAAGAAAATGTGATTCATGCATAAATCGTAGAGAAGAACAGAGCAAAAACAGCTTCCCCTAACCTCCCTGCAGTAAAGTCTGGATTTATATATTCCCTTATCGAGGCTTTAGCTCTGACGTACCTCTGCTCTTCACAGCAGGGACCATTCACTAGTTTGCACCTGCCACTTGTTAGACATAAAACACCCCAAAGAATGAACAAGAAACCAGAGCACCGAGGCAGGAAATGTCTGCCCAGAATCAGACATTTATTACTCTCATCAAAAACAGATTTCTTAAAAATCCTTTAACCCTTTTACACCTTCCTCTTTAACCTGCTGAGAAATAGCCATGTTAAGCTGGCTCAGGGACCTCCTGTTGTGTTAGCCCCGGTGATTCTAAGATTACACTGTTTTTGGGGGGGGAGCTGGGGGTCAGTGCTGAGAGAATGTGAAAAGAAGCCTGCGAGAGAAGAGCTCAGAGACAGTGAAGTGTTCCTGTGTTTGAAACCAAGATTAAGTATGAATGACAAAATGTAGCTGCCTCATCACTATCCCCTGTTTGTCCATAAGCTAGAAATAATCTCTTTACCCACCGTGATATATGAAGGGGAACAGACACAAGTCAATTACAAAAAAGACACAACAACAGTATACAAATATATAATCAAATATCCCAAAAGTCCATATACGTAGTAGTAGATTCAGTAAAGAGAGTGAAATTCTATAAGTTAGATCAATGCTAAGAGTAATTGAACAAAGATAATCGTAAATAGCAGTTGTATCAGTAACAGCAATAATATTAATAATTATAACAGAAATTATTACAGCATTAATGAAAGTGACAAAGACGTTGTGGGGCTAGTATAAATAAGAGTAACAGTCACCATACAAGTTGACAGGAAGTCCCCATTTAAAGTCGATTCACTTCACATTGTTTCACTTTAATGTCAAGCATAATGTAGTTTCCATATATATTTCTTCAACGTTGTGAGTTGTCAATCTAATGTTGTTTGTCACAGGCTTCCTGTTCTGTGACCTGCAATGTACACATGAACCTTTTCTCCAGTGCTTCCAGTCCCACTCTCAGACCTGACATTCCTCTTTCCTGTGCCCCCCGCCCCACTCATTTTCTTATTTTAACATCTGCCATGGCCTTTGCAACCCCTGGGGACTTCAGCTGCTGTTCCTACTCTGCCCCTGTTCTCAGCCTGATTCCCATCTTGTTCTTGGCCCAGTTCCTGTCCTGTTGCCCTCACCCTTGGTTCTTACCTTAGCCCTTGATCTGTTCTTTAGCTGCTCTATGCCCCTGGCCGCTGTCTCCCGTTCTGCATTTCAAGACAGAGGTTTGTCGGTTTTGGATATTCTGACCAGCTTGTACCTGCACTAACCAACTCCTGCCAGGAGAAAGAGCCTGATGACTCTAAATTACAGCACTATGGGGAATCATAGAATCACAGAATCCCTACAGAATGGAAGCAGACCATTTGGTCGATCGAGTACACACTGAACGTCCAAAGAGCATCCCACCCACACCCAACCTGTCTAACCCTATCTCTGTAACTCCCATGGCAAAATAACCTAACCTGCACACCTTTGGACTTTGGGAGGGAAAACACGCAGACATAGGGAGAATGTGCAAACTCCATGTAGACTGTCGCCCGAGGCTGGAATTGAACCCAGGTCCCTGGTGCTGTGAAACAGCAGCACTAAAGACTAAGCCACCCTGCCATCCCTATGTCAGTTAGCTCAGATGGCTGGGCATCAAGATAGAGTGATAGCAACAATGTGGGTTCAATTCCCACACTGGCTGATGTTGTAACAAAAGACATTCCTCCTCAGGCTTTCCCTTTACCTGAGGTGTGTTGACCCTCAGGCCAAACCACAAACAGGCATCTCTCTCTGTCTAATGAGAGAGTGGGACTCTGATATCTTTACTACAAGTGAATAATTCTATTTAAGCATTATATTGTATTGCACGTGATATTTATTTCATTTTGTAATGTATTTTAATTTCATATATGTTATTTCAGCTTGGTAAATGTACAGAATTGCAGACAGATGACACAGTATTTCAATTTTTTCTGGGCAAGAAATAGCCAAAGGAATCCAACCCTGACTTTCATACCGATGCCTATGAGAACCTATGATTCACTTAAAGATGTTTCACTGGAAGTTGCAATTTCAGGATCAGAGCCACAATTTTAAGTGAGGAAGCCCTGTAATAATGAAATAATATTAGGACATTTTGGAAATAGTCGACAGATCTAGAATCTTCTGTGGACTAAGAAGTCGAGTTGATGGATTGGATGTTACTGACTTGGAATAACAGGCCGGGTGGTAGGTGTTGGTAAAGACAGGGGGTGCTCCATCAGATAGTCACACTGATGGGGAAGTGGCAAGCGAACTTTCCATGTGGAATCTCTAAGTGCCCATTTAATGTTGCATTTTCCCATGTGGTTGGCATTTTGCCAATAACAAGGTGGAACTTTGCCAGTTTTAGGGGTTGGACATCACCAAGCATCATGGAAACAGCTTCCCAGTGGATTCCTTGGTGGAGGTGCGGGTAGGGGGAGGAGGAGCAAGAGGGCAGGGTGAATTGGATAAAGGGGGAATTGCAGCCCTCTTACTTCCAAGGATTTCCCTGGATGGAGTTTACCTTGCACTACTAGGCCCTGTGATTTGTTCTTTCCCAGCTGCAGTTCTGGGATCTCCAAACTGCTTCAGCAGTGATTCACCTTCCTGCCAGCATTATTGAAGCTTCAGAATTGATGGCCATCTGATCATCAAAGGGGTAATGGGCCTGTAGGCAGCCCATCCCTGGGAAAACCACTTCCATCCACTCAAGCTCAAACCCATATGCCTCGTGTTTCAGACCCACGACTTTTTGAGGTCAGAAAAAAGTACCACCGAGCAGATTCCAAAATACAGGAGTAGCTATGCGACAATGCAAGGCTCAGACCGCTGAGTGCTTCTTCCAGTGAATGTTTTGAATTTCCTTGAACTATCCGACTCTCCCTGGCCTGGCTCTGATGAGGTTTGGATGTCCATGTTCCAACCTCTGGGCCGCCATGAACATCACATCTCTTTCCTTGTCCTGATTTTATGGAACAATTACTGAAACTGGCTCTGTCGAAGAAGTAGGAAGAAGGGAGAAGAGGGTGGTAATGAGCCAATAATGCGAAGAAATACAAAAGTGGATCCAGAGGTGTTGTAAATGGCAACAAGTGGAGGAGGCAGGTACAGGTACAATATTGAAAAAACATTTGGGAAAGTTCACGAATAGGAAAGGTTTGGAGGGAAACGGGCCAAGTGTACGCAGGTGGTTCTAGTTTAGTTTGGGAACATGGTTAGTGTAGACTAATTGGACCGAAAGGTCTGTTTCCGTGCTGTATAACTCTATAACAGTCAAACCAATTCCCATCAACTAATCCTCTACACATCAGAGGGATAGGAAGGGAATTTTACTTGTTAGGTGAGGGAGAATATCAAATACGAACTATGTGGTTAACTCATCCCACTGATTAAAAGCGGTTTGAAAGATTTAATAAAAACCGAAAGAACTGCAGATGCTGTAAATCAGAAACAAAAGCAGAAATTGCTGGAAAAGCTCAGCAGGTCTGGCAGCATCTGGGGAGACCAATTAGAGTTAACATTTCAGGTCCAAGTGACCCCTCCTCAGAACTCTGATTTCTTTCCACAGATGTTGAAAGATTTAATGATTGACATGCCCAGAGCTATTTTTTTAACCTGTCATAAACTTCAACAAGGTGCCCTTTTATCAAGCGGTGATGAGAACAAACTCAGCGTCAAACCAACTATTAACCCTATCATCTCCAGTAGGTAATTTAATTCATCAAGCAAAAGTGTGGGGTAACTGGTCTTTTGAGTTTTAGAAATGTTATTTTTGCACGCTGTTTGAAAACAGAATTTAGAAGCCCAGAGACATTTTCTGTCAAGTAAGGCGTGAAATGAACTGTCAAATGTACATGAGTAAAGTGGGCAGATTAACACCTCTATTCATGAGGAAACGGGTCTGATATGGAAAAATATAGCATTCTCTGACGCAAAAATCCAAATCTGAAGTCATGGCAACAGGCTGTGACAAGCCAAATTAGGAGATGAACTACAAGGACCTATTAATACCAAGCCTGACTGAAGGAATCTGTTCTTCCACTTGCAACCCCCAAAACTATTGATGAAAGGACGCCTTAGTGACCATTCAATGCCTGAAATAGTCTTTGTACCCAGGGACAAATGGCTACAGGGACCACATACATCAAAATGAGCAGGAAACTGCTTTCACCAGACAGAGGTAACTGAAGAATCCTGGATGTTACCCAAGAACAGCTTGACATTCAGTGCTATTACTGCCCATTAACTTACACATCAGCCAGATTGGTCTATAGTGCATCGCTTCAGAAGCCAGGAACATTCGAAATGAGACCCAGAGGATAGATAGTTATGTCTGCAGTCTCTCTATTAATCAAGACCAAGTAAATGTTATAATAAGCTTGAGTTAAACAGAAGTATCAGGCCTAAAGCTATGGTGAGGCAGGAAATAATGCCACAGAGAGCCCTTTAGCATTAGCTGAAGTTATTAAAGGTAGAGACCTTGACAGGAAACAATTTTTAAACACATGTTACATATATAGAATCATGGAAACAGCACAGAAGGAGACCATCAGTCTGTTGTGTCTGTGGCTATTTGAAAAAGCTGACTAATTAAACCCAAATCCTGCTTGTTAGTTTCTTGTCCCCAATCCCAAATTATTAATGAAATCAATATACACCACTTTTTCAAATGGAATATTCCAGATCCCAACCATAGAGTGAAACAAAACTCCTTGTCCCCTCCACTAGACCTATCGCCAATGTTTTTAAATTGACAATCTTTTTGTATGTTTGGATAAAAAAATCTATTGCATATCCCTTCAGTGTTTCTTCCTTTTATAAGGTCTCTTGTAACTCTGGTTGGTAAACTGATACATTAGGATGCAAGGCTTTGAACAAGGAAATATCATCAAGTTGTTAGGGAAACAGTTTGCTGACATTTCCTCCCCCTCATTCAGGTAAATATCACCTCCTTTGTCCTGATGGTTCAGCTTTTACAGCAATTTCTGCAGGTTGTCCCCATACCTCCTTTTGCTCAGCTATTAACGGATAGCATGCCCCACCTTTTGTTCATTAGGATAGCTCCACTTCATGCCAGTTTCACATCACCCAAAAAATACCCATTCAAGACTTGGTTTTTGACTCCCTACTTGTTTCATTGGAATTCAACAGCTTTTATCCGACAAGCATACATTTCAAAGGAAAGGTTTATCACACACAGACAAGACATTCCTCTGCATACGATGTGAAACACCATCATAAACTCTTTTATTTGTAGACAGGTTTTTTTGCTGCTACTATAAATCCTTTCCCATGACTATCACAATAATCCCGGTATGACAGTATTTATTTCCTCACCTTTCATTTCTTCCTGTCATTGACTCTCAACGTTGTGTCATTCCGTGAGCACCCTGTGATGCCTTGCCCAAGTGACCTTCCTTCAGTTGTGTACTTGAAGAGATTAGCATTACTGCTGAGAGGATGAGGAGCCATTATAAACAGACATCTGCACTTCTTCTTGTGAGTTACTGGACAGTGACCAGAAAGTTGAGGCTAATGCATTATTCCGAAGTAAAACAGGTCAAATGACTCAACAATACAGTTCTATGAACTTTCTCAGATCTGTACGTTCAATGAGAAGTGCCCAAGAAAGAAATAAGTTACATTTCTATTGCCCCTTCCATGACTTTTGAACATCCCAAAGAGTTTCATTGCCATTACATTCTTATTATGTAGTTTCTCACTGTTTTAAAATATTGTTACACTTGCTATGAAACAAAATGGCGATCAATTAATGTGCAGCACCCTCAGCAATGAGATAATTGGTCATATAAACTGTTTACTGTGTAATGAGTTGAGAGTTGCCCCAGAGATTGGAAAACTCTTCTGCTGTTCTTCCAAAAATGTCTTGGATCTTTTACATTCATGTGAAGCGTCAATTTAACATCTCATTGAAGAGGTGGCACTTTTCCACTTCTGTCACAGCTAAGATACAGATCTGGCCCCGTTCCAGAGACTTGAGCATTTCATCGAAACTCAGGTCAATGCTGTAAGGAGGAGCTGCCAGAGGATGTGGTAAGGCTGGTACAATTACAACATTTAAGAGGCATTTGGATGGGTATATGAATAGGAAGGGTTTAGAGGAATATGGGCCGGATGCTGGCAGGTGGGACTAGATTGGGTTGGGATATCTGGTCGGTATGGACAGGTTAGAGCAAAGGGTTTGTTTCCATGCTGTACATTTCCATGACTCTATGACTCTTTGACTAGGCCTAACTTGCAGTATTTCTGACAGATGGATGGTGTAACACTAGTGGGGAATCCACTGGAAGGTTTGTAGATTTTCCAGCTCTTTAGATCCAAATATATCTCAGCAGAGGTAAAGGCAACTCCACAAAATGGCAACATTATGTATCGAAAAGAGACTGGAGCACAATAATCTAAACTGACGAGCAGTACTGCACTGTGGGTTGTCTGAAATGCAGTCTTTCAGATGAAATATCAAACCAAGGTTTCATCTGTAAAAGATCCTATGGAACTATTTCAAAGAAAAGAATAGAAGTTATCCATGGCATCCTGCCCAATTAACTTCAGTAAGATACAAATAAAATGGTTGTTATCACATTGCTGCTCTTGGGGGCTTCCTGACATCAATTCCTCCAACACCTCCATTATTATTGCAAGGTTACAATATCTCAGAACTGCCTCCTATGAAGTTTTCTTCAATGGGTTTAACTGACTGTTTCCTTGCAGGACAGACTTTTCAAACAGCAACTTCCATTTGTATCACAATTTGAATTCTAAGAAATGTTTCAAAGTGCTTCGCAAACCGCTGTAAGGAAATTCAGCCACAAAGCGAGAGATTGGGGTGGAAAGTGAGGGTGGAAGAACATAATCGAGTTGGGAGCTTCTGTGAAGGTCTTTAAAGACTGGATGAGGGGATTCGGATCGGAGCATGTGAAAGCAGAGCTGCTAACAGTAAACATACACAAAAGTTAACATTTATTTCCAATGGCAAAACTCTGCGAGTCATGGGTTGCTGTGGAATTTACCTGAAGAGATTTATATTGTTTTACCAGAAGCCAAATATTTCAATCAGTGGCAAGGAGTTCCAGACATTCTGTCATCAGTACAAAAAAAAAATCTCGAGGTTGGCCCTGTCTGATAATTTCCCATTGGAAACAACAGACCTTGTGGCTGAAGCATTCATTGTGTTTAGAGGAAGCACAATATATGCATTAAGGTACACATATATAGAAATATTGGTTACAGCAGTCCAAAGAAAGAACCTGCGTGTTGATTTGGCACTATGTATGACCTCAGAATACCCCAAAGCACTTCAGTTAATGTGATATTTTTGAGGTGCAGTCATCTGTTGTAGAGTAGGAAATGTGCCAACAAGTTATGGCATAGCAAGCACCCACATGCAGCAGAGAAAATAACAAAATCATCTTTATTTTGGTTGTTGGTAGCCCAGAACATGAGGAAGAGCTCTCCTGATCCTTTTAGAGACAGTCACACTGGATCTCCTCCTGAGAGGGAAGGAAGGGCACTGCATTGTACCAGCCGTCTGGGTTTGAGCTGGGGATTAGATATGTTTGCAAAGGGAAGGTGGCCAGTGGTGTACCCATTAGCTTCCCACTTCAGTGTCACCTTGCTAGCAATGAGGAAGTTGGAGTTTTGTGCTGAAGGTCAATTGAACCATTTAAGTGGTGTAGTTGGGGTCTCTGCTACAAACTGATATTTCATCAACGCAGCGGGGGGAAGATGGTGGATACACCCTCATGATTGGTGGGATCTGCTGGGGTGGAGGTCCAATTCAAACAATCTTTGGACCACACATGTCCCCCTACCTCCTCACCAACCCCTGACAAAAGGGTATCTTCATAACAGTGAGACCACCATCCCTCACCAACCTCACCCTCCAACCCAGGGCTTGACTGACTGCCCTGCCTGATAGGTCAGCATCTCTGGGAGACAGGAAACCTTCCACATTAGGAATGGCTGCCCCAGCAGCAGTAATTTAATGGACTGCTGTTGATACAAGATCTGGCCCTGGGTCCAAATGACCACTCAAGTGGGATCTTCCCTTGCTTCAATCCCAGCAACAGGGCCCCTGTTGCTAGCACTACATTCCAGCCTGGGCCCTGGTTTAAGATCTCATCTGAAAAATGGCTCTTCTAACAGTACAGCACTGATTTTGTACAATACTGTGTAACTGAGCTCAAGTCTTGTTTAGAGTGAGATTGTAACCCACAACCTTGTGGCTGAGAAGTGAGCTTTATCACAGAACCACAGCGAGCTCAAGTACAAACTCTGATTGAGGTTTGAATAGTCAGTGGTATTGTACACAGAAGAATTATGTGTTGAGATCTTTGATTTTAGTTACATAAACACAAAAACCGACCTGGCATGGTAGTATCTCAAGACTGCACTTCAGAAAAGGTAGTGTGCAACATCTGACACATCGCATAGGTACAGAAGCATTTCACACAGTGGTCTTTCTCTTCCTGAAACAAAAGCAGATGCAAAAAACTAAATGACAGCATAGGCTCAATGGGCTGAACAGACCAACTACTATTCATAGATTCCAACATGAAAAGAACTGACTGAAAGAACTCGCATTCATGCAGCACCTTACCAGCTATGTCATTCCAAACTGCACAAAATTACATCCAATGAATTATTGGGAAATGCAGCAACTGTTGCTCAGAGCACAGCAGTCAATTTGTGCATCAAGGTCCCACAAACAACAATGAAATGAACGGGCAGTGAAGTAACTTTCGAGTTGGTTTAGGAAAAGAGAGTTGGCCAGGAGAATGGATAAACAAACCAATGCCTCATCAAACAGCACCATGAAGCTGAACTCGCAATAAACTACGAGGATGCCCAAGCCGCCAATTGTAGAATAAAGTCGAGATGAAATGATGCAGAGCTTATATTCTTTAGACAAGATGCAGCTGGTAGAATAATCAAGAGAACATTTTAGACCTTAAATTCAAAATGAGTTCAGTGTATTTCTTTGAAGTGCTTAACTGATTTTCCACATTGTTATTGATTTACACAGGGTATAAGTTTTGTACACTCTGCAAAGTAAGAACACTAAATGCGGTTGCATTGATCTGGCTAGACGCAAGCAGAAATTAACCCTTTCACTAGTCATCGTGCCAGTTTCTGTGAATTAGAAGTCTTGCGTCATTGGTCAGCTTTTACCCATGCAGTTCCAGAGTCTTTGGCTACTGGTCTCACCAGTATTGCCAAAAGGAAAGTCACTGGAGCATCAATTCATAACAAAGGCAGTCATCTAACTCAGGAGGAAATTGGGAAATAATTGGTCACATTACCATCACGAAAATCAACGAGGAAACTGCCAGCTCTACGATTTATTCAGGTCTCAAATGGGGTGTCCCTTTCCATTCATCAGTTTTTAAATAAAACTGATTGTGCTTAATAAGCCATGAATAAAATATCATTTGAATTGAGAATGATGTCAGAGTGTGAACAGGAGTTGGGACTCCATCCTGATCACAACTGTGTGTCGTTCAATTTATCTAATAATCCATCAGAATCCTTGGAGAATACAGCATTAATTACTAGGGTAAGACAACACAATTTTACTGGGTTTCCCTCCCCAAACAGCACCGATGCCAAGTGCTGATATAAAAGCTTACATTTAACACGCCTTACAGGATCCCAGGTTATCTGAAAGCACTATCCAGTCAGTTAAGCACTTTGAAGTGGAATCACTGCTGAAATGTATGAGATGTGACTCCAACCTGCATACCATAATGTTTCACAAACACACAATGTAATATGACCAGGAAATCTGTATTTTTAAGGTATTGGTTAAAGGGTATGTATCGGCTTCCTTGCTTCTCTTCAAAATACTCTCACAGCATTTTTTTGCATCTACCCAGGAGTGGCTCAATTTAGGTCTTACTCAAAAGATGACACATATGACAGTCCCATAGTACTGCATGGGAGTGTCAGACTGGACTATGGGCCCAAATCCCCGGTGTGGGACAGGAACCTACAACCACCACCCACCCCCCAACCCCCCCGCCCCGTGTCAAAAGTTGAGAGTGCTATCAATTAACTACTGCTGATACAAATGGTAATAAATTGCAACATTTAGACCTTAAATTCAAAATGAGTTCAGTGTATTTCTTTGAAGTGCTTAACTGATTTTCCACATTGTTATTGATTTACACAGGGCAATCAGGGAGTGAAAGGGGCAATGACCTTTTCCATCATTACTGTCTTTATCATGTCTCTGATCAGTGAAAACTTTCTAAACAGCTTCTAAAAGCAAGTTTGATGTCTTTGGATTTGAGCCGGGATTATGAGACCTGCCCATGCTTAGTTATACACAAGAAAAATAGGATTCGCAACATGACATCTGACAATCGGCATCTTGGACGTACCTACTGCGACATTCAGTGCTACATCAGTGTTGACAGAGAAATGAGGCCAGAACTCTACAAGACTCAAAGCTTGTGATCAAAGTTTTATTTATGTTGAGGCAAGAGCTGTTTTTGTTAGATGATGCCTAAGATCCTGTGCATTTGATTAACGATTCAACAACACTGAAATCTGAGCTGACAGTACATTGACATATTCTGAATTCATTATCTTTGGATAAGACATCATCACTGAACTATGGCCAAATAGAAGGGTTGTCTGCCAAGGACAGAATAGAGACTGAAGGAGGAGACAGAGACTGAACGATGTACTGGTGACCTCTTAGAGTTTCACTTCCATGGCAAATGTCAATGGGAATCAGGCATGTTCAAGTTCTCTAGAATAAAATTTATTTGCATTATCCTGGCATTGAAGAAAACTTATAAATGAAAACCTCATTACTCCAAATTCTATGAATCATACAAAAAAACCCTGCAATTTCTGAAATGGCTACAGCCTGTTTTAAAGCAATATGCAACCAAACTATAGTCAGCATTGCAATGTTGAAAATGACAGCCAATTTGCACACAGCAAGATCCCACAAACAGCAATCAGATGATTTGTTTTTAATATTAGCCAGGGCACAGAGGAGATCTACCTGGATCATCTTCAAAATAGCACGTTGGAATCTTTAATGTTTGGCTGAAAGGGTAGATGGGGTCTCGGTTTAATATCTGAAAGACCATATCTCTGACAATACTTCAGCCATTCTTCAGTAGTGTGCAGAAGTCTTGCAGATACATTTAAAAAAAAATCATCATTTCTATAATACAATGCAGTCTCCACCTAAATATGGAGATTCCAGGCCAGTAAAAAGAGTGTTTTTTTTTAATTCCATTATAAGGTGTGTAGCTTGGCTTAGTTAGTTCTTTCCAATTCAGGGTTTGATTCACTCTTGAAGCTGAGTATTTAGGTTACCTCATTAGTGCAGTACTGAAAAGCTGTGGCATTGCTGGAGACAGTGTTGTTCAAATGAGCGCTAAACTGACACATCATCCAATACATGAAGGAATACTGAGACCAAATTTTCCAATGGCCAGATAGTCACAACAGAGGTGTCAATGGGACTTGCACATTGGGAGTTACTGAATTCCCCATCGGCTGCTTGGAATCCCATCTCAGAGAGTTCCGCTGCCGTTAGGTAAATGGATGCTCATGAAAAGTTAGACCATTAAACAGAGAGACTAACTCCTGAGTGACTATTAAACTGAGCCATAACTTATGTAATACAATCCAGTTACACCCCACATGACATGCAGTAACCCCTATCATTGGATTGGACCACCCTTCCTCCTGTCCACCTTGAGACCTGACACCCATCACCATTGGACACAATCCCCCATTCAACCCTCTTCCCGAACCACCAGACGGGACAGCCCTGTCCTGCTGCTAGACTTGTCCTCCGCCTTAACCTGCGATTTCAACTTCCCTCCCCACTCCAGATCCAATTCCACTTCCATTACAGGCATAACAGACCTCCCCACCCCAGGACCTAGCTTCTCCTCTCCACACTCTGGACCTGAACTGCCTCCTCCTGCTCTGAACCAAATACCCCTGCCCATTGGTGAATCTGACAGCTGCCCTCCCCACCCATCACCAGGCTTATAATCCCCCAGCACACCCCTAAATGAACCTTAACAGTTGTTGTCCAATTCGACCTTTGGCCATCAATTGCATTTTCAGGTGTCACTGTCTCTAAAGTGCAGCTGCTGAAATGTCTTCTGAGATTGGCCATGATGATGTGGAGAGGCTGGTATCTGGATGATGCCAATTTCTGTGGATGAAGAGAGGAGGTGGTGACTGCCGATGGAGTGTGTCTGGTGACGGAGGACTGGGCAAGCAACTGGTGAGCATCATCCACCAGGTAACCACCCAGAGTCCAAAGTCAAGAACTGGTGCCATCTGGTTTCTCACCAATGTCTGGGAGTCTCATGAACCATGTAGAAACAAGATAAGATTAGTCAATAATCAGATGCCAATGCATGGAGATAAGATGGCTGCTTACTAACAAGATTCTCATCGAAATGTCCAAGTCTTCGGGGGCGTATGTCAAGAGCTTCCTTTTACTGTTCACATTGTATTCTCTTAAATTTCCTTCTTTTGCCCACACCACTCAAAGCTCTGGGAAAATTCTACCAAATAAATCTGAAATGGAAAAAGATACATTAATCTTTTCCTTTCTGAAAGATGATACATATTCACTTCTGATGTGCTTTTTGAAGGTTCTGGCTTCCATTAAACGAAGCTTTCAGGTAATATCCTGTGTGAAGCACATTTCTGAAACTCCAGCACACATCAAGGAGAGATCCACTGACAGGTACTAAGGTAGTTATGATCATAAGTTGAAGGCAATTTTATTAAACTAACTCCTGAGTAACTATTAAACTGAACAATAACTTATATCACGCAATTCAGTTACAGTCCACATGACATAATCTTTCAAACCTACTCACCCCTAAAAGTATCAACTGATCTACAAACTATCTCACATCAAGTATAAGTGATTTCCAGCAGCAAGGTTAATACTGAAATGATTGATGCCCAGGAGGCTGAAAATGTCATGTAATGTCGAATTGTTATGCGATGACTTAATAATTTTCTAGAAATTGTAGGTTAGTAATAGTGGGTGATACAAGACTATAAGATTAAGATGGAAGTCCTGGGAGCCTACTGAACAAACCAAGGGAAGTCACAGCAATGTATCATCAACGCAACCTTTGTTGAGATCATTCATTGCAATTCTTAATTTGGAATAAATCCATGTTGGATTTTGATTCGTAATTGAAGGGATGAATCCAGGCGTCACAGTGCTTATACTCTTTAAGAAAAAGAGACTCTAGATGTATGTCATCCTATGAGCAGTTAACCAGAGTTAGAGTCATGTAGATATACATTATGGAAACAGATTCTTCGGTCCAACTCCTTCACACCAACCAGGTATCCTAAATTATTCTAATCCCATTTGCCAGCATTTGGCCCATATCCCTCTGAACCCTTTCTATTCATATACCCATCCAGATGCCTTAAAAATGTTGTAATTGTACCAGCCTCCACCACTTCCTCTAGCAGCTGATTGCACACATACACCTCCCTCTGCATGAATAAGTTGCCCCTAAGGTCCCTTTCAAATCTTTCCCCTCGTGTCTTTCACCTATGCCCTCTAGCTTTGGACTCCCCTACCCTGGGGAAAAGACCCCGGCTATTCACCCTCTCCATGCCACTCATGATTTTATAAACTTCTATAAGTTATCTTCCAAAATAGCATTGTGGCTTTGGTTCAATAGTTTGAATTTGACCATCACCATTTTTTTTCTTGTCCCTTTCTCCAGTACTTATACCTGGTTACTCTTTGGTTGGGAACATATAAACTGAGTTGAAACTTTATTGCTGGAACAGCACAGCAGGTCAGGCAGCATCCAGGGAACAGGAGATTCGACGTTTCGGGCACAGGCCCTTCTTCAGGAATGAGCAGAGAGTGTTCAGCAGGAGAAGATAAAAGGTAGGGAGGAGGGACTTGGAGGAGGGGCGTTGGAAATGTGATAGGTGGAAAGAGGTCAAGGTGAGGGTGATAGGTCAGAGTAGGATGGAGGCGGAGAGGTCAACAAGAAGACTGCAGGTCAGGAAGGCGACGTGGTCGACGGTGCCCTCCACCGCATCTCCTCCACTTCCAACTCCCCTCCTCCAAGTCCCTCCTCCCTACCTTTTATCTTCTCCTGCTGAACACTCTCTGCTCATTCCTGAAGAAGAGCCTGTGCCCGAAACGTCGAATCTCCTGTTCCCTGGATGCTGCCTGACCTGCTGTGCTGTTCCAGCAATAAAGTTTCAACTTTGATCTCCAGCATCTGCAGACCTCACTTTCTCCTCGAACATATAAACTGAATTCATCAAAATGATATCCAGGTTAAAGGGTGAGGATTTTGTGGAAATGTTTTATAAAGTAAACCTCATTCCCTGACTATGAAAACTCCAGATGATTTACTTGAGGAGTCTAAAAGAATCACAGAATTGTTATGGAGCAGAAAGAGGCCATTCAGCCTATTGTGTCTGTACTAGTTATTTTATCGAGTGCCAATTTCCTGCCTCTTCCAATATCCCTGCACACTTTTTGTTTCTAAATGACAACCCAATGACTCTCTTGAATGCCTCAATTGAACCTGCCTCCATCACATTTCTAAGGAGTGCATTCCAAACCCAAACTACTCACTGTGTGAAAAAACTATTTCTCACACACCCTTGCCTCATTTGCATATCACTTTAAATCTATGCTTTCTCATTCTGTTCTCTCTACCCAGTGGCATTTCCTCTTCCTCACCACTCTCTCCAGACAGCTTGTGGTTTTGAACACCTCTAATAAATCTCCTCTCAGGAGAACAGCCCCAAATTCTTCAAACTATACTAAAATGATTAATAGGTATTGATAGAATAAACAGAGTGAAGCTATTTCTGGTTTAGGGGTCTGTACAAGGGGCATGAAGCTAGAAGTATGTCGTGCAAAAGTAGTCTCAGGAGCATTCTGCAAATAAAAAATAGTGGAAAACTGGGACGCTTTCACCTGAAAAGCTTCTGAGGCTGGGAATCAACTGAGATTGATGGATTACTGTGAGGGGTTAACAGAACTGGAATGAAGACAGCTCAAGACAGTTAAAGTACATATCAGCCATGATGTAACCCTGTGGGGGTTTTCGATTGATGTGCTGTGACACAGTTGTGTTACCATCAGAACTACAATTTAATGAAAATCAATGTAACACAAGCATTTATTCATCTTAAACAATACTCCCTCCAACAAAAATTACAAATCATAAAACTTGTGAAAATTAAATTGAATTGAAAGCAAGGTATTGATCTCTTAATGCCAAAGCGTGAACATTCTAAATGCACGTGGCCTAAGGGCAAAATTGAGATGTTGTGAAAGAAAGTGGAATTGTTTGTGTCATTGAAGTGCTCTGTGCTCCTGAAACATTTGGGAACCACTGACCTAATCAGACAAGCTGGAAGGGCTGAATAATATATAACGGTTCCTGTAAAGTCACAGGCAGATTTGCAGATATGGTCAATCATATTCTCCTATACCTCTGACCAGCGAAACTCTATACCTGCAATGCAGGAGGGGTGTGCCTCCTGAGCATTGTCTGACACTGCATTCAGTACACTATAGGAGGAAAATGATAGAAAACAATCCTCTCAGCTTTAAATACGAATCACTCAATTTTTTTGGCTCATTCTTTCTGAACTGATCACATTTACAAAAGCTTGGCTACCTGGCCAAATGTGCACTTAAACCTGTATTTGGAGCAAAAACCCTCATGTATCGAAAAGCCTCAGAACTCTTTGACTTTCTACAACAAGTGAGCTTATTTACTCTGGTCTTGGCAATGGCTCAGTTGTCAGCACACCTCAGAGTCAGAAGGCAGTGGGACAAAAATCCAAAGATGAGGAACTTGATTTTCTGGAGTACTGTGTTCAGTTCTAGTCCCCCTGATATAGGAAGGATATTATTAAACCGGAGAGGGTTCAGAAAAGCTTTACCAGGATGTTGCCGGTAATGATGGGGTTCAGATATAAAAATAGACTGGATAGTCTGGGACATTTTTCACTGGAGCATACGATGTTGAGGGGTGACCTTATTAAGGTTTATAAAATCATGTCGGACATAGATAAGATTATCTTTTCCCTAGGGTAGGAGAGTTCAAAATGCGGGAGCATATTTTTAAGGTGAGAGGAGAAAGATTTAAAAAGGACACGAGGGGCAACTTTTTTTACACAGAGAATGATTTGTGTGTGAAATGAACTGCCACAGAAAGTGGTGGATGCAGGTTCAGTTACAATATTTTAAAGACATTTGGATAAGTTCATGAATAGGGAAGGTTTGGAGGGCCAAACGCAGGCAGATGGGACTAGGAACATGGACGGCATGGACTGGTTTCCATGCTGATGACACTATGATCACACAAATCCTGGCTGGCATTTCAGTCCAGGGCTCCTGACAGAAATGCTAACTTTCAGATGATATGCCAAAGCAGATTCCCTCTCAGGTGGATGTAAAGAAAATCTGCTGCCATGATTCAAAGAAAAACAAGCAAGTTATTCATCAAGTGCTGAGCAATCTTTATCCCTTAACCTTACCTTGAGGGATAGTAAGTAAAAATACAGTATTGATAAATATTGGTAGAATTGGGCTCTGCTCAACCTGTGAGCAGCACTTCCGACATTATAACAGCGGCTACGTTTTTAAAGTACTGAAAAGGCAGTAAATGGCTTTAAGAAATCCCAAAGTGGGGAAAGTATGCTGTACAATCTCAATGTGAGTGCAATTTTGTTATCAAGGAAAATATTAATATCGTAATCGTTCTAACAGGACGGTGACATGGAGACATTTACAACTGTGGTCGCTAAAGTCAAACATCTATCTGGTAGCTTTTGAGCAGTGAAGCAAGCTGAACGGCATTTGAAGGGGGGGCTGTAGGCAGTGCAAAATGCAGGTTGAAGCCAGCTGCTGCTTTGCAATCCCCACCCAGGCAGGAGATAAGCAGCAGAAAAGAGGGAACGTGGCCAGCAAAAGAAGGCCAGGAGAGGAGTGAGTCAAGTTAAAGCAGAAAAACATGGACAGGAAATGAATCAGCAGGATTTCATAATCTGATTGAAAACCTAATCGTCCAACATCATATCTTTTCATAATACGTTGCTACATTATTGCCAATTATAGTCAGTTCCACTTAAGTTGCATAACAGCCCTGAGTAATCAGATCACCTCACCGCTTGTAATTTAATCAGACCAATGATGGCTGAAGCAGAAAATCTTTCACATTAAGTGGCACCAAGTGTGTTAAATGTTTCGTGGATGGCAAAGGTTTAACAGGCTTTTGTTGGGACGTGAAAATATTAGATCAGGAGGCCAGACAGTGTTGTACAAAATAACAACATAATCGACTCCAGACAAATAAGCATACAACCAAGAACACTTGCACTGCATCAAATCATTTCCATTATATAAAGGAGTTCTAATCCAAGCATAACACGTTAATGATCCAGTCATAACATTTTCTTAAGTCATTCAAATTTTCGAATTTCAGTGCACAGACCTAGCTGGCTCTGTGCCCACAGTGAGTGCATTCGTTCTTAGATATTCCCATGAGAGTAGGCGGCAGGAAAGTAAAGATATGTCCCTCTCTCCAACTCCCACCACATTGGAAAGGGACTGAGAAACGTTGGGCAGAACAAAAAACGCAAAAGATGGTATGAATAGACAGAGTATGAACAAAGACCCAATTACATCAGCAGGGTGGGAGTTTCTGGAAGTGGTGACCAAGACACTGGACAATAGGCTTTAACGTTTGGTCCACCAAAGATATTTGCAATCCTTCCCAAATCAGGCAGAAATCAAATTTAAAATTTGAGGAAACATCTTCCACTCTATTTTTACCGTTCCCTTGCATATAGCTTTCACCAAACAGCACCTCTAATTTGATCCAATTATTACTCATCATCATTGTACCATCATGGAATTTTGTCAGGAAAGAAATGTAGAGCTCTGATCTGATGTTAATTAAACTCATGCAAAGGACATTTGATTAACTCCAGCTCACACTCATTCAAACCTCTAATATGTATCAATTCTAATGTAACAATTGGTGGCTCTCCTATCAATGTAGGGAGTCCTTGCTGTTGGTGTCCCACCGCAGTCAAATGGGAGTAGTGTCTCGCTTATCATTGTCTTTGCTTCAGCCTCCTGCTGGATGACACCCTCATCATGGCCATTCTGCTGATCAGTCCCCTTATCACTGGTCACTACACCCAAATCCCCCCTCAATAATGGCTGTCCCACTGGTGGCCCTGAATGCTCCTCTCTTCACCAATGGTCACATTCTGGCAGTCCGACCTGCTGCTGTCCTCACTGCAAGCCAATTCCTAGCTGTCCCTCCTGCTATCCCACTGCATCAACCCCTCCTCCAATCCCACCCCAAGCACACACGTACATGCACCCTCACTGGTTGCTGCATCCCTCACTGCCTGCTGTCCTCCACACTCACGGAGTGGGCAAGTGAGTGAGCTGGCAGCAGGTGAGGCATCGAGAGCTCTTTCTGAGGGCCCCTCTGGTCCATGGATATTTTTTCACTAATTTCAGGGGCACCAAGTTTACACTTAGAATAACACTTAAGTATGAAGCCCTGGCACTGGGTTCCCAGTGGCAGCGATGCCAAAGAGACTGTGATGATGTCCCTCACAGTTTCGTTGGCAATCAATGCAGCATTTAACATTACAAGTTGCATTCTTCAGAAGCAATACCGAGATATAACAGATATGTCGTCCAAGTGTCAGTCATATTTCAGTGGATAGCACTTCTCTGTTGGAAGGTTGTGGGTTCAAGACCCAGTTTAGAGAGCGAGTTAATGGAATGGCGCAGAGCCATCAACCTGCCTCTGAACGTGGACAAGACGAAAGAGATAGTTGTTGACTTCAGGAGGGCATGGAGCAATCACTCTCCGCTGGACATCGACAGCTCTCCCATGGAGATCATGAAGAGTACCAAATGTCTTGGAGTACACCTGGCAGAGAACCTCACCTGGACCCTCAACACCAGCTCCATACCCAAGAAAGTTGAAACTTTATTGCTGGAACAGCACAGCAGGTCAGGCAGCATCCAGGGAACAGGAGATTCGACGTTTCGGGCACAGGCCCTTCTTCAGGAATGAGCAGAGAGTGTTCAGCAGGAGAAGATAAAAGGTAGGGAGGAGGGACATGGAGGAGGGGCGTTGGAAATGTGATAGGTGGAAAGAGGTAAAGGTGAAGGTGATAGGTCGGAGTAGGGTGGAGGCGGAGAGGGCAAGAAGAAGACTGCAGGGCAGGAAGGCGGTGCCGCTGCATCACTGCCTGGTTCGGGAATTGCACCGTCTCGGATCGTAAGACCCTACAATGGATAGTGAGGACAGCTGAGAGGATCATCGGGGTCTCTCTTCCCTCCATTACAGACATTTACTCCACACACTGCATCCGAAAGGCTAAGAGCATTGTGGAAGACCCTACACATCCTTCAATCAAACTCTTGCCCCTCCTGTTAGCTGACAAAAGATACGGGAGCATTCGGTCTCTCATGGTCAGACTGTGTAACAGTTACTTCCCCCAAGCCATCAGGCTCCTTAACACAGTATGATCAGACTCTTTCCCATCTGAAATTCTGTGCACGACTTTGAATTGCTGCTAGACAAATGTCTATTATTTATCATTCTTCTGTTACACTGTAACTTGAGTGTTTTGCACTTCTTATGCACTTTATGGCGTGTATAATTGTGTAGTTTGTGCTGTCAATGTAGCACCCTTGGTACTGGAAAACACTGTCTCTTTTTTACTGTATCTGTTGTATATGATAGAAATGACAAATAAAACTACTCTATTCTCTCTTTCACTGCTTAAGCACATAATTTAGGTTGACATCCCAGTGCAGGGAGTGTTGTATGGTCAGCGATGTCACTTTCCGAATGAGATGTTACACCAAGTCCCTTCTTTTCTCTCAAGTAGATGTAGAAGATCCTGTGAAGCCACAGTATTCTGATGAGCAGGGAAGTTCTCTCTAGGTTGCTGGCCAACATTCATCCTGCAACCAATGCCTAAAACAGACAATCTCCTCATTTATTTCGTTGCACTGTTTGCAAGAACCTTTTTTTAAATTCATTCATGGGATGAGGATGTCGCTGGCTAGACCAGCATATATTGCCCATTCCTAGTTGCCCAGGGGGCAGTTAAGGGTCACCCACATTGCTGTGTGTCTGGAGTATCATATAGGTCAGACCATGTAAGAATGGCAGCTTCCTTCCTAAAGGAAGTTAGTAAACCAGATGGGTTTTTCCGACAATGGATTCATGGTCATTAAACTCCTCATTCCAGATTTTTGTTGAATTCAAATTCCATCATCAGCCACAGAACATGACCTGGGTCCCTGGATTAACACTTCAGCCAATACACCATTAGGTCATCACCTCCCCCTCAGCTGTGAACAATTCAACTGACACATTCCCTACACCACAACTGTAAAAGAATTGAATGAACTACCACTTTTAAAAATGTTTTCATTGGCCCTAAAGTGCTTTGGGGCATCCTGAAATTCTGATATAAATCCAAGTTCTTTCTGTCAGTCTCTGGAGAATGTTGTGAGCGATGATCTTTCATTGTGCTACTGGGTGAAGACTAAGGATCATAGCACAGAAAATGTCCAAGGTTAAAGGAAATGTGCAATACAATGGAAGGTAAATGAGAAAGCAGAGACTGAGTTATGCCATTCAAGGCTTTAACCATCTCTAAACTGAAAGAGGGAGGGAAGATTGAAGAAAATCCCAGGAAAAAATGAGCTAGAATGTGCAATATAATTGATTTCAAGATGTCAACAGCATTTTCAAGGCTCTAAAAATCCCAAGGCACTTCACAGGAACATTATCAAACAAAACGTGACACCAAGAGAAGATATTACAACAGATGATCGAAAGCTAGACCAAAACATTAGGTTTTGTGTGGAATTGTAAAGTAAGAAAGACAGACCGAGAAATGTGGAGAGCCTTGGAAAGGGATTTGCAGAGCTTGAAGTCAAGACTGCTGAATGCATTAAACAGTGGATTGTTGAAAACTAGTGAGATACAACTGTTCAGAATTGGAAGAATGTAGAGATCTCAGAGGCTAAGAGGCAGGACAATGTTACAGAGATAACTTGAGCAAGGTCATAGAGGATTCTGAAAATAAGGGCAGAGTGATACTACAGAAACCCATGAACAGAATTGATCAGCTACACAATTTTTTCATAAAGATCTATGCAAACTGTAGTAATTTCAATGTGCACATGGAACTCTGAATGCACTGTTCTTGATGGACTGACCATTGGACTTGAAGGTAACTAATGCCAAGATTGCAGTATGCCTAAGTGAAAGGTGATCTGCTGTTCCTCTAGTTATTTTTGAGCTTCACTGGAATGGAGCAGGATGCTGATGACAGAGAGATCAGAGAAGGAGTCGGATGGAGAGTTTAAATGCTAAGTGGTTGGAATCCTAGTACTGAGCAGAAGGATTGAGCAATCGCCCAAACTAGGTTTGGTTTTCTGAGTGCAGAGGTTTTAGCATTGTGAGGAGCAAAATTGATGTCCAACTGAAGGATGTTAAGTAAACCACAGGTTTACTGGGAAAGAGTGTTTGATGCTGTGGATAATGGGAAGGAAGGAGGTGAAAGGGCAAATAAAATAAGGGGAAATCTGCTGGAAATCTGAAACAAATGCAGAAAATGATGGAGAAACACAGCAGGTCTGGCAGCATCTCTGGGGGAAAGAAGCACTTAATGGTTCGAGTCCAATTTGACTCTTCTTCGGAGTTATAACCTTCCTGAAGAAGGGCCATACCAGACTCAAAATGTTAACTGTTACTCTCTCCACAGATGCTGCCAGACCTGTTGAGTTTCTCCAGCATTCTCTGTGTTTCTATGAGGTGACATCAATTCAGTTTACACTAAAGAACTACCATGTCATTACAGTTCACTCGCAAGTACAATTACTTTCACCAAACGTTCTGAAGGCAGAAGTGGAGGCACAATCCAGGAAAAGTCATTATTTCCCAAAATAGGAGGAAAATATGGAAAATGTTTTTTTTCTGAATAACCAGTCTTCATTCTGTTATTGCTTTGGGAAACAAAACTAGATGGTCCAATTCACCTTGAGAGGTGATTTATTGACCTCTGTTTACCCAGCTGAGAGCGTACTGTTGAAAATGTTTTTGTGAGCAGTGAGAATCACAACACCACAGGGAAACAAGAATCATTTACTAAATAAATCAGATAGCTGCAAAACGTTGATATGAAAACAATTTTACAGCTGGGAATGCACTTTAAAAAATCTGTAGTTGATTTTTGTTAAACTTTTCACCAGACAGAATTCACAGCAATGCTAGGTGGACACAATTTATGCTTTGAGGTGGTACAAGGAGCTGACAATAGATGTAACTGACAGAGAAAGAAAGCAGTTATATTTATATACTGCCTTTCATGACTTCAGGACATCTCAAAGCATTTTACAACCCATTAAGCACATTTTGAAGTGTGGGCTGCTGTTAAGTCAGAAATGTGGAAGGTATTTTGAGCACAATGAGGTCCCACGCATAGCAAGGAAGTAAATGACCAGGGTCAGTGAAGGAATAAATAATCATCAAGATATTGGGCTCCTCTTCAAAATAGTGCCAAGAGATCATTTATACTCACCTGAGTGGACAGACTGGACCTCAGCTGAGCATCTGTATCTGTAAAAGAGCACCTCCGGGCACTCCGTCAGTATCTCACTGGGAGTGTCAACTGCAGTTTTACAATCCAGGCTCAGATGCAACTCCACAAGGAGACAAGCATTACAGTTGATCCACATAGTTGGCGTGGGAGTATATTCATACATTTAGGTCAGACCTTTCTGACAAACTCTTCTGCTAACCACATGGTAGGATTGAGAATACTGTTTAGGGGGCCTGGACAATACTCCTACAAGTAAATTATTTCCTTTATTATTTCTCTTCCTGACACAAACTTCTACTTCCCGGCTTCCTAAACTTAGGTCATCCTTTTGTATTGGGCTAATATCATAACTAATTGAGAGTCATCCTTCCACCTTTTCTTAGCTTCCTGTCCTTCCTAAATGTCCTGCACACTTCAATAGTTAGATCTCAATTTATATCATGCTGCAGTCATGTCTCTGTAATAGTGATTAGAATGTACTTGTTTCTTTCTATTTGCATTCTCAATTCATTGGTTACGATCTCAACACTACAGCACAAATTGATACAGAAAATGTATTTTGTCACAGAGGAAAGAAAGTGGGATAAACAATTCTCTCTCAGAAATCAGAATTTCCACCCACATTAAAACAAACAGAGATCCCCACTTTCAAAGAACATTCACTCTATAATACTGCAGCATTTAAGAATCATTAGCGTGGAAATGTACAGCTAGTCCAGTTCAAATTGTTTCATTTCAATCTTCAGCTGATAATCTGATCATAATCTTGGAAGCATTTTAGATAGTCTGCAAACATCCTGTGTGTATCATTTTTATATTTCTATAACTCTTGCCAAATTGTTCTTGTGGGTTTTTTTTTGGCTTAAAATACACTCAAAGATCTGACCCACATAACTTCTCCCTCCTAACTCATTTGACCGAGAAAATATCACTCCACACACTAGAAATGAGGATAATCTTTCTTTTCTAAAAGGGCCGCTTCTGTACTTCAGCATTTTCTTTTCACCTTGATTTGAAATATTGGCAATTTGTCACTGGTGGGGTGATCCTTTTGAGGCCACAGTGGACTGAATTGATTCAGCATACAAGCCACACAAAACATTACATCGGAGACCTTCGTGAGTACCACTCTATCAAGAAAGACCAGGTATTGGCTGAGTCTGGGCTTGGATTTAAAAAGTTTGAGCTGAATGCTGGCAGGCAATTTTTGGTCAGTGTTTGACATTTCCTCCTTTTTTTTCTCCAAGTTTCCTGCCTCCCTACATCTCCTGGCAGCATAATGTTGGAGCCCTACACCTCACCAACATCATAACACTGAATAGTTATTCCATCGGCGCCTTGACTAATTTTCTCCTCCTTACCCCAAGGCTGCTGAGTCCTAATCCAACTCTTCCGTTGCCAAGCCAGCACAGGTCAATTAAATCGGCACAATTTGACATCGAAACTGAGCCCTGCCAATTCTTTGTGGCTCAGCTTCTGATTGAACTAACCAGCAGAACCGTCACAGGAGTCCATTTTGATTTTTTGGGCAAGTCACTGTTGAAGTTGGAAGCAGTGTTGCCATTAATTGAAACCTTGTGCACTGTGGCAGGACTCAATGGCCTGTACAAGACAAATGTGCAATGCCAACTTGCATGGATACCTCGATTAAAGTTAAGTAACAACTTCCTACTGCAATACAAAGGGATAGCCACACAATGCAATACTACTCAAAGGGTACATTTTAGAAAATGTTAAGGTGTTAGAAACATTTCAATGCCTTTGTTGGCAAGAGTTTGCATCTTAAAAATGGCAAATGATCCCACAGTCAATGTAAGTATTGTCCATGTAGACCCCTGTTCTTGTTTCAATCACCTTTAGGTACAGCCAATAGCTATACAACCTCGACCAGCCACATGAATTCTTGCAGAAGTTTCCAGAATGGTTCTCTCCAACTTACCCTCTCATGAAACACATGAACTCTTGTCGTCGAAATCCAGTCTTTCTCCTTCAATCTCTGACAGAATGTTTGAGGACTCCATGAGATAAAGCATCACATGACCAGGAACAATAGTTGTGTCACTGAATTCAAAATCAAGTGGCTTCAATCAATAGCAATCCAGAGAAAGTTCATTTAAATCTCATTGTGCCAGTTTGAGCTTTCTTTTTTAAAATCTGCAAGTGAAAAGCTGGTACCAGTAAACGCACAAAGCTGTTGGAACTCATTTCCTATTATTCTTTAGGTTGGCAACCAACTACCCTTACACAGTGTGGCTTATAAACGTAGCTGCACATCCTGAATCTGAAATGCTTCCTGTAGTGACAATCAGCTGTATCAAAATCCATTACCCATGGTTGTTGGAGAAAGCAATCTACCTTTAGCATTAAGTGCTGCCCATCCTATTGACATACAATTATAGAGTCATAAAGGTTTACAACATGGATACAGCCCTTCTCCCCAACCCATCCATGCTGCCCAGTTTTCACAATTAATCACGTCCCATTTGCCTGTATTTGGTCCATATCCACGATAATTATCACATCCATGTACCTGTCTAAATATTTCTTAAATGACAAAATTGTACCCACCTCCACTACCACTACCCCTGACAGCCCATTCCTGCCACTCCACCCACTGTGTGAAAGAATTGCCCCTTTGAACCCTTTTGTATCTCTCCACTCTCATTCTTAAACCTATTGCCTCTAGTTTTGGACTTCCCTACCATGGGGAAAAACTGTTGGGCTATCTACCTTATCTATGTCTCTCACGATTTTAATAGAACTCTAATTAGGTCACCCCTCAGTCTCCTACGCTCAAGGGTAAAATGTCCCAGCTTGTCCAGCCTTTCCTTATCAATTAAATTTTCCAGTCCAGGTAGCATCCTAGTAAATCTTTTTTAGTTTAAAAATATCCTTTCTGTAGTATCTGCAATTTTGGAATCAGTGAGCTGAATTTATGAAAACAAAAAAGAAGAGTAATGTTATCAGCAATTCAATCACTTGCCATTATTGAGCTTTCTCAAACTAATATTGTGAATCTTTCCTTGTCATTTGGTAAAATCTGTAGTAACACATAAACAGCATGGCAAGTGCTAAATATAAAATCACTGTTGTAATAATGGTGAGGTTTGTTGGCAGAGTCCCAGAACATGAAGGGTTTTAAAGAGATTCTTTAACTGAAGATGATGATCAACCAGTTGCCAATATAGCTTATCCAGAACAGGGAGGGGAGCAGGAATTGCAAAAACAAAATGACAACTGTGGCATAATTAAACTCAGGTTACACTATAGGTCATAGGGCTAGAGGAGATTACAGAGACTAGGAGAACTGAGACCATGGAAGGACTTGAAAACAAGAATTAGAGTTTTAAAATTGAGGCATTGTTTAACCAGGAGTATAAGTAGGTCAACAAGCACATCTCATGACTTCATGATGTCCCAAAGCATTTCATGGTGATTGCAATATTTTTGAAGCATGTTCAGTATTGAAATTCCTCGGATCATAGCTTTTTTTTTACACCAGAAAATGAATATCGGTTTGTGCATTTAATCCTATTTGAGATCTGACAGAGTCTAAAAATGTACCAATATGCCCACAATTAATCAATTATTCAGTTAACCCACTGGTGATAACCAGAACCAATTCTGGAACTTATTTACCCGTTCAAGGGTCAAGGGTCAAATCCCTCCCAGCAAGCTGTCTCTTCAAAAATGTGTGTTGTATTATATCTTGTAATTGTATTTTCATGCATTTACTGAAATAAGGAGTGATTCATCAGCTGCAATTGTCTGCAACTTTTCTCTAGCAAGTCCTCAGCATTGGGAGTGGAGCAACTAATGTGTTTTCTGTAAGATAACAGAACAAAGAACATTACTTGGCCAATCATACCGATACCATTTCATTAACCATCATTTCTGTATCTCATTTTTACGTGTTTTTCTCCAAATTCTTTCAGATTCTTCAAGGTTATTTTATATATGGGTGGCACAATGTTAAGAAGCAGGAGGGTATAAGATCTTGACAAGTGGGGAAAAAGACATTCATCAGCACATATTAAAGGAAAACATACAGGGTATTGTCTATCATCAGTCATGTAGTGGACCATGGAGGAACAGTGTAAGTTAACAATCATCAATAGTATTATTACAGATGGTTCAGTATCCAGTGATGTACTGCATATCATGGAGAATGGTTGATCAAGAGCAATGTTCTCTCTAAGCTTTGCAGTCATGCAGCTGCTGAGTTGGTCCATGCATGTTAATTAGCATGTTGGCACCATTCCCTGCATTGCCCTACAAATTCAGACCAGGCTTAAGATTGATGGCACCTCCGACAATACATTGCTCCATCAGTACTTTATTGAAGTACTAGCCCAAATTTTGTGTTTAAGCCTCTCGTGTGGGACTCATACCCTCTGATTCAGAGGTGGGTATGCTAACTACTGAACCGTGGTGAACAATTGAGAAAATAAATGCAAATGCCAAACAGTTTTCTCTGCTTAGCCAGCTTTCCGTTGGTACATTACTGATTACTGATCTGGTCTTTCTCTGCTCCTGCCTATCTGGAAGTGACAACATAGGTCAATCACATTACAGTGAGAACAAACAGCTCAGAGTGGTGAATGATCCACATACACCTTGAACAAAATCAATTTCATTACCTGTTCTCAGCTTGCATTAGCATGAGGGAGGATATTGATAAGAGTTCCTGTCTAAGAGGGAGTGAATTGACAACCCTTAGACACGTTACAATTTCAAGTCAATTATCACTTAACAAACTCACTGGCAAATGGAGACAAAGTGCACTTTTGTTTTAATTCATTAAACTTTGACCATAATTATATAATGGGGGTCAGCTCAACTCATTTTCTTTTATTTATGATTCAATGCTTGCGGCTTGCAAAATAAACCAAAGGAGGCTGTGTTATAAAAGTCCATTCTGATCAAGGAATGCCATGTTAATATTGAACATAGAATGCAAATCGGTGATCATTCAGCCATATTTTGCATCAAGGTGACCTACCCATAATTAAATATGAAAAAGTGAGTGAAAATCAGATTAGAACCTTCCCTGCATAGCAGACACCTCAGTTCCGCTAAAGTAGCTCACTGTAAATCAGCACAGTCACTCCAGTAACATAATACAGAGCCCAAATCTTGATGACAATACAAATTTGCTTAAAGCAATTTGTTGATTTTTCTTTGCTCTTAATATTCTGAGATTTGAGATTTAGGAATCCTATCACATGTTTGATAAAGCATGAGGATGACCTTTGTTATTTTATTTTCAAACATTTTGTCATTCCTGAGGTCAAAAGAAATGAATCATAAACAGGAAAACTCAAAGCCTTTTTGCAGATTCATCCTCAGAACATAGATATTGCTGGCAAATCCATGCAGTTTTTGCCCAGAGAAGGGGTAATGAGCTGTCTTCCTGAACTGCTGTAGTCAGTCTGGTGCAGATACACCCCTTGTGTAACTAGGAAGTGAGTTCAAGAATTTTAACCCAGAGACAGTGATAGTGAAGTAAAGCTGCAAGTCAGGATGATGTGCATCTCCTGGTGGTGTTTCCATGCATCACTACCATGCTTTTCTAGATTATGGAGTTGAGAGATGCTGCTCAAACAGTCTTGATGAGTTGCTGATAAAATGCAGGGTTGATATCTCACTTTATTTATCCAGCCATTTCTTTCTGATTTCTTTTCTCAGTTTGGATAAGGAGATACCAAGGACTGGTGGAAAAGGGGAGGGGACTAATTTCAAGCCCAGATTTTACAAACCCGTCATAACATGTCCACATTAGTGTCCCTGCTCAGTGTTGTTGTGTCTCGCATCAGACTTGAAGCCATTGGGAATTTAAAAGCCAAATTATGTGTGTATCAATTTGGTTCAGTTCTGGGGAAGACAAAATTGTGCAACTTCAAAGTGATTGAGCAGGGGACAACGGTCATGATCCCACTTTTCCCCATTGGCTACTCTTCTGGGAGTGGAATGAAATTATGTCAAGAAATGTTTGGACACTGTGGTAATCAAGGAGATGAGGATCTTGCAGAAGGATTGTGTTGAAGTAAAAGATCAACTATGATCTTATTAAAAGGTAACAAGATAGCAAAAGATTAGCGTTCACATAAAATGAAGATTATAACAACACTTACAACACAGAAACATTTGATTTGGCTTTTCGATGTAATGTTTACACTGCATTACAGCCTCCTCTACTCTAAGACTTCATATCAGTGTATTAATATATCCTTAAGTCCTCTTGCTCTTAACTTGTTTCCCTTTTCTTTTTGGTATCAATGGTATTCAACTACTCCATGGATTTTCACATTCTTATTGTTAGGTTTCCTGATTTTGCCATTTCATCTATGAGCAATTATTTTATGCTTGTTTAGATCTCATGTTTTGGACTCACCTGCATATGGAAATATTTGTATATCATCTATAAATGGAACTCTTTCATAATCTTACAGACCTCATCACAGCAGCCTTCAGCCTCATTTTGGAGTGTTCACAGTTGGTATCCAAAGAGTTAACAGATCAGGCATTTAAGAATTAGGTCTATCAGTTCCCAGGGTACTATTTTCTGAATGAAATGTGCATGATGATGTAACCCAGGCTAGTACATGGAAATCACAGCTTTAATATCCTGATCTGTGCTCCGGTCAAGCATACCGCAAAACCACTTGGAAACGTGCAGAAATGACTTCAGTGCAACCTCTTCATGTCCTGTCCACATCCTCAGTCGGGAAAGCCATCTCCAAACCACACAGCCAACTCAGCTGGGAATCAGTCAGCCTCCGGTTCAGAACCAACTTCCTGGCCATTGGAGAATTAATTAGTTACAGCTTGGAAACCATCAGCTCCTAAACAAAGTGCAATGTGACCTTTGCCTGGATGAACCCTAGGTAATAGAGGTCATGGAAGTCCTATTATTTGCACTTCCATTTAAAGAGGATTCAATATTTTAATGTGAGCCTGAACGTCATTCAAATTTTTTGATAGCAATTCTTCGTTTTCTCTCAGGCTTACTGCTGAACTCAAAATTTTTATTATCTGTCTTAAAGAATTAGAATCCCTACAGCGTGGAAGCAGGCCATTTGGTCAAACATGTCCACACTGACCCTCTGAAGAGTAACCCACCCAGACCCATTCACCTACATTATATTTACTCCTGATTAATGCACCGAACCTACACATTCTTAAACACTATGGGCAATTTAGCAAGGCCAATTCACCTAAATTGCACATCTTTGGACTGTGGGAGGAAACGCATGCTGACACAGGGAGAATGTACAAACTCTACACAGACAGTCGCCCGAGGCTGGAATCGAGCCTGGGTCCCTGATGCTATGAGGCAGCAGTGCGAGACACTGAGCTACCGTGCTGCCCAAAACATGGCTCCAAACAAACGTGACAGAGATACATTTATTAAAACAAATGATGCCTGATGGAATCTCCTTTCAAAGATGCAACTGGTCATTATGCTTTGGTCGAAGTAACTTTTTTTTTAAACGTTTATCATTGAACTCACATTGTGCGTTTCAGGGTCTTAGGACTTCTCAAAGTCATTTTCAACCACTGAGATATGTTTAAAGCGTTGTTGCTGACAAGTACATAGGAAACCTGGCAGCAATTTAGCACAACAATATCCAACAATGAGAACTGAATTAAAGGCCAGATAATCTGTCTTCTTAGTGGTACAGTTCAAGAATAAACATTGACCTGGACTTCAGTGGACAGCTCCGGAGTAATATTGATCTGGATTGCAGGGGACACCTCCTCTGAAATATTTATCTGGGGAGCAGGAGACAGCTCTTCTGTAATATTGACCTGGATTGCAGGGGACAGCTCCTGTGTAATATTGATCTGGGGAGGAGTGGGCAGCTCCTTTGTAATATTGATCTGGTGACCAGGGAACAAATCTTGGGTAATATTGATCTGGATTGCAGAGGAAAAATTCTGCATAATATATCTTTGGACTACAGGGGACAGATCCTGCGTAATATTGATCTGGACTGCAGTGGACAGACCCTGTGTAATATTGAACGGGATTGCAGGGAACAGCTCCAGAGTAATATTGATCTGGGGAGCCGGGGACAGCTCCTGTGTAATATTGATGTGGATTCCAGGGGAAATATTCTTTGTAATATATCTCTGGACTACAGGGGACAGCTCCTGTGTAATATTGATCTGGACTGAAGTGGACAGACCCTGTGGAATATTGAAAGGGATTGCAGGAGACAGCTCCTGTGTAACATTGTTCTGGGGAGCAGGGGACAGCTCCAGTGTAATATTTGTCTGGATTGCAGTGGACAGTTCCTGCATAATATTGATCTGGACTGAAGGGGACAGCTCCTGTGTAATATTGATCTGCATTGAAGGGGACAGATCCAGTGTAATATTGATCTGGGGAGCAGTGGATGCCTACTGTTTAATATTGATCTGGATTGCAGAGCACAGCTCCTATGTAATATTGATCTTCATTGAAGGGGACAGCTCCTGTGTAATATTGATCTGGATTGCAGAGCACAGCTCCTGTATAATATTGATCAGGATTGCAGGGGCAGCTCCTGTGTAATATTGATCTGGATTGCAGAGGTCAGCTCCTGTGCAATATTGATCAGGATGGCAGGGAACAGCTCCTGTGTAATATTGATGTGGGGAGCAGTGGGTACCTACTGTTTAATATTGATCTGGATAGCAGGGCACAACTCCTATATAATCTTGATCTCCAGATCAGGGGACAGCTCCTGTGTAATATTGTTCTGGGTTGCAGGGGACGGCTCCTGTGTAATATTGATCTGGATTGCAGGGGACAGCTCCTGTTAATATTGATGTGGGGATCATGAGACAGCTCCTGTGTAATATTGATCTGGGGAGCAGGGGAAAGCTCCTGTGTAATATTGATCTGGATTGCAGGGGAAAGCTCCTGTGTAATATTGATCTGGGTAGCAGGGGACAGCTCCTGTGCAATATTGATCTGGGGAGCAGGGGACAGCTCCTGTCTAATATTGATCTGGGAAGCAGGGTACAGCTCCTACATAATATTGACCTGGATTGCAGGGGACAGCTCCTGTGTAATATTGACCTGGATTGCAGGCGACAGCTCCTGTGTAATATTGATCTGGATTGCAGGGGACAGCTCCTGTGTAATATTGATCTGGATTGAGGGCTCAGCTCCTGTGTAATATTAATCTGGTGAGCAGGGGACAGCTTCTGTGGAATATTGACCTGGATTGCAGTGTACAGTTCCCCTGTAATATTGATCTAGGGAGCAGTGGCCAGCTCCTGTGTAATATTGATCTAGGGTGCAGTGGACAGTTCATTTGTAATATTGATCTGCAGAGCAGGGGACAGCTCCCATGTACTATTGATCTGGATTGCAGGGTACAGCTCCCCTGTAATATTGTTCTGGGGAGCAGGGGAGAGCAACTGTCTAATATTGATCTGTATTGCAGGGAACAGCTCCCCTGCAATATTGATCTGGGGAGCAGGGGACAAATCCGGTGAAATATTGATCTGAACTGCAGGGAACTGCTCCTGTGTAATATTGATCTGGACTGCCAGGACCGTCCCCTGCGTCTTATTGAACTAGGGAACAGGGGCCAGCACCGGTGTAATAATGATCTGGACTACAGTGGACAGTTCCTGGGTAAATTTGATCTGGGGAGCAGTGGACAATTTCTGTGTAATATTGATCTGGATGCAGGGCTCAGCTCCTGTGTAATATTGGTCTGGATTGCAGGGGAAAGCTCCTGGGTAATATTGATCTGGATTGCAGGGGAAAGCTCCTGTGTAATATTGGTCTGGATTGCAGGGGACAGCTCCTGTGTAATATTGACCAGGATTGCAGGGGACAGCTCCTGTGTTATATTGATCAGGATGGCAGGGTTCAGCTCCTGTGTAATATTGATCTGGAGAGCAGGGGACAGCTCCTGTGTAATATTGATCTGGATTGCAGGGTACAGCTCCTGTGTAATATTGTTCTGGGTTGCAGGGGACGGCTCCTGTGTAATATTGATCTGGATTGCAGGGGAAAGCTCCTGGGTAATATTGATCTGGATTGCAGGGGAAAGCTCCTGTGTAATATTGTTCTGGGGAGCAGGGGACAGCTCCTGTGTAATATTGATCAGGGGATCAGGGGACAGCTCCTGTGTAATATTAATCTGGATTGCAGGGGACATCTCCTGTGTAATATTGATGTGGGGAGCTGTAAATACCTACTATTTAATATTGATCTGGATTGCAGGGCACAACTCCTGTGTAATCTTGATCTGGAGATCAGGGCAATGCTCCTGTGTAATATTGATCAGGATGGCAGGATTCAGCTCCTGTGTAATATTGATCTGGGGAGCAGGGGACAGTGCCTGTGTAATATTGATCTGGATTGCAGGGGACAGCTCCTGTGTAATATTGTTCTGGGTTGCAGGGGACAGCTCCTGTGTAATATTGATCTGGGGAGCAGGATACAGCACCTGTGTAATATTGATCTGGGGAGCAGTGAACAGCTCCTGCGTAATATTAATCTGGATTGCAGAGGTCAGATCCTGTGTAATATTGATGTGGGGAGCAGTGGATACCTACTGTTTAATATTGATCTGGATTGCAGGGCATAGCTCCTATGTAATCTTGATCTGGAGATCAGGGGGCTGCTTATGTGTAATATTGATCTGTATTGCATGGCAATGCTCCTGTGTAATATTGATCAGGATGGCAGGGTTCAGCTCCTGTGTAATATTGATCTGGGGAGCAGGGGACAGCGCCTGTGTAATATTGATCTGGATTGCAGGGGACAGCTCCTGTGTAATATTGTTCTGGGTTGCAGGGGACAGCTCCTGTGTAATATTAATCTGGGGAGCAGGATACAGCGCCTGTGTAATATTGATCTGGGGAGCAGGGGACAGCCCCTGTGTAATATTGATCAGGGGAACAGGGGACAGCTCCTGTGTAATATTGATCTGGGGAGCAGGATACAGTGCCTGTGTAATATTGATCTGGGGAGCAGGGGACAGCCCCTGTGTAATATTGATCAGGGGAACAGGGGACAGCTCCTGTGTAATATTAATCTGGATTGCAGAGGTCAGCTCCTGTGTAATATTGATCAGGATTGCAGGGGACAGCTTCAGTGTAATATTGGTCTGGATTGCAGGGGACAGCTCCTGTGGAATATTGATCTGGATTGCAGGGGACAGCTCCAGTGTCATATTGATCTGGATTGCAGGGGACAGCTCCTGTGTCATATTGATCTGGTTTGCAGGGGACAGCTCCTGTGTAATATTGATCTGTATTGCAGGGAAGAGCTCCCCTTTAATATTGATCTAGAGAGCAGGGGACAGATCCTGTGTTGTATTGATCTGGACTGCCGGGATCGCCTCCTGCGTCATATTGATCTGGGGAGAAGGGGACAGCTCCTGTGTAATATTAATCTGGATTGCAGGGCTCAGCTCCTGTGTAACATTGATCTGGATTGCAGCGCACAGCTCCTCTGTAGTATTGTTCTGGGGAGCAGGGGACAGCAACTGTGTAATATTGATCTGTATTGCAGGGAACAGCAACCATGTAATATTGATCTAGAGAGCAGGGGACAGCTCCTGTGTAATATTGATCTGGACTGCCGGAATCGTCTCCTGTGTCATATTGATCTAGGAGCAGGAGCCAGATCCTGTGTAATATTGATCTGGGGTGCAGTGGACAGTTCGTGTAAAATATTGATCTGTGGAGCAGGGGACAGCTCCTGTGTAATATTGATCTGGATTGCAGGGCTCAGCTCCTATGTAATATTGGTCAGGATTGCAGGGGACAGTTCCTGTGTAATATTGATCTGGATTGCAGGGACAGCTCCTGGGTAAAATTGGTCTGGATTGCAGGGAACAGCTCCTGGGTAATATTGATCTGGGGAGCAGGGGACAGCTCCTGGGTAATATTGGTCTGGATTGCAGGGCACAGTTCCTGTGTAATATTGATCTGGGGAGCAGGGGAGAGTGCCTGTGTAATATTGATCTGGGGAGCAGTAAACAGCTCCTGTGTAATTTTGATCTGGATTGCAGGGGACAGCTCCTGTGTAACATTGATCTGGGGAGCAGTGGATACCTACTGCTTAATATTGATCTGGGGAGCAGTGGATACCTACTGTTTAATATTGATCTGGATTGCAGGGCATAGCTCCGATGTAATCTTGATCTGGAGATCAGGGGGCTGCTCATGTGTAATATTGATCTGTATTGCTGGGCAATGCTCCTGTGTAATATTGATCAGGATTGCAGGGGACAGCTCCTGTGTAATATTGATCTGGGGAACAGGGGACAGCTCCTGTGGAATACTGATCTGGAATGCAGGGCTCAGCTCCTGTGTAATATTGATCTCGATTGCAGGGCACAGCTCCCCTGTAATATTGTTCTGGGGAGCAGGGGAGAGCAACTGTGTAATATTGATCTGTATTGCAGGGAACAGCACCCCTGTAATATTGATCTGGGGAGCAAGGGGACAGATCGTGTGAAATATTGATCTGAACTGCAGGGTCCAGCTCCTGTGTAATAATGATCTAGGATGCAGTGCACAGTTCGTGTGTAATATTGATCTGCGGAGCAGGAGACAGTTCCTGTGTAATATTGTTCTGAACTGCAGTGGACAGTTCCTGTGTAAATTTGATCTGGGGAGCAGTGGACAGTTCCTGTGTAACATTGATCTGGATTGCCAGGGAAAGCTCCTGTGCAATATTGTTCTGGACTGCCGAGGACAGCTCCTGTGTAATATTGATCTGGGGTGCAGTGGACACTTCCTATGTAATATTGATCTGGGGAGCAGGGGACAGCTCCTGTGTAATATTGATTTGGATTGCAGGGGACAGCTCCTGTGTAATATTGTTCTGGACTGCCGAGGACAGCTCCTGTGTAATATTGATCTGGGGTGCAGTGGACATCTCCTGTGTAATATTGATTTGGATTGCAGGGGACAGCTCCTGTGTAATATTGTTCTGGACTGCCGAGGACAGCTCCTGTGTAATATTGATCTGGGGTGCAGTGGACACTTCCTATGTAATATTAATCTGGGGAGCAGGGGACAGCTCCTGTGTAATATTGATCTGGATTGCCAGGGAAAGCTCCTGTGTAATATTGTTCTGGACTGCCGAGGACAGATCCTGTGTAATATTGATCTGGGGTGCAGTGGACACTTCCTGTGTAATATTGATCTGCGGAGTAGGGGACAGCTCCTGTGTAATATTGATGTGGATTGCCGGGGAAAGCCCCTGTGTAATATAGATCTGGGGTGCAGTGGACATCTCCTGTGTAATATTGATTTGGATTGCAGGGACAGCTCCTGGGTAATGTTGATCTGGATTGCAGGGCTCAGCTCCTGGGTAATATTGATCTGGATTGCAGGGCACAGCTCCGGTGTAATATTGGTCTGGGGACCATGGGGCAGGTCCTGTGTAATATTGATCTGGATTGTAGGGCACTGCTCCTGTGTAATATTGATCAGGTTTGCAAGGGACAGTTCCAGTGGAACCTTGATCTGGATTGCAGAGCTCGGTTCCCATGTAATATTGATCTGGATTGCAGGACACTGCTCCTGTGTAATATTGATCTGGATTGCAGGGCACAGCTCCTGTGTAACATTGATCAGGATTGCAGGGGACAGCTGTAGTGTAATCTTGATCTAGATTGCAGAGCACAGTTCCCATGTAATATTGATCTGGATTGCAGGGCACTGCTCCTGTGTAATATTAATCTGGATTGCAGGGTTCAGCTCCTGTGTAATATTGATCAGGACTGCAGAGGACAGCTCCTGTGTAATATTGATCTGGGGAGCAGGGAACAGCTCCTGTGTAATATAGATCTGGGGTGCAGAGGACATTTCCTGTGTAATATTGATCTGGGGAGCAGGGGACTGCTCCTGTGTAATGTTGATCTGGATTGCAGGGGAAAGTTCCTGTGTAATATTGATCTGGGGAGCAGTGGACAGTGACAGATCAATATTACACAGGAGCTGGCCCCTGCTCCCCAGATCAAATTTACATAGGAACTGTCCACTGCTCCGCAGATCAATATTACACATGAACTGTGCACTGCTCCTGTGTACTGCACCCCAGATCAATATTACACAGGAGCTGGCCCCTGCTCCCTAGATCAATATTACACAGGAACTGTCAACTGCTCCGCAGATCAATATTTCACACGAACTGTGCACTGCTCCTGTGTAATATTGATCTTGGGAGCAGTGGACAGTTCCTGTGTAATATTGATCTGGGGAGCAGTGGACATCTCCTGTGTAATATTGATCTGGGGAGCAGGGGACAGTGCCTGTGTAATATTGATCTGGGGAGCATTGAACAGTTCCTGTGTAATATTAATCTGGATTGCAGGGGACATCTCCTGTGTAATATTGATGTGGGGAGCAGTGGTTACCCACTGTTTAATATTGATCTGGATTGCAGGGGATAGCTCCTGTGTTATACTGATGTGGGGATCATGAGACAGCTCCTGTGTAATATTGATCTGGATTGCAGGGAAAACTCCTGTGTAATATTGTTCTGGATTGCAGGGGACAGCTCCTGTGTAATATTGATCTGGATTGCAGAGCTCAGCTCCTGTGTAATATTAATCTGGATTGCATGGGACATATCCTGTGTAATATTGATCTGGATCGCAGGGGACAGCTCCTGTGTACTATTGATCTGGATTGCACGGGACAGCTCCTGTGTAATATGAATCTGGATTGCAGGGCTCAGCTCCTGGGTAATATTGGTCTGGGGAGTAGGGGACAGCTCCCGTGTCACATTGATCTGGATCGAAGCGATCAGCTCCTGTGTAGAATTGATCTGGGGTGCAGTGGACAGTTCGTGTGTAATATTGATCTGCGGAGCAGGGGACAGCTCCTGCGTAATATTGATCCGGATTGCAGGGCTCAGCTCCTGTGTAATGTTGCTCTGGATTGCAGGGGACAGCTCCTGGGTCATCTTGATCTGGATTGCAGGGCTCAACTCCTATGTACTATTGATCTGGATTGCAGGGGACAGCTCCTGTGTAATATTGTCCTGGATTGCAGGGGACAGCTCCTGTGTAATATTGATCTGTATTGCAGGGCTCAGCTCCTGTGTAATATTGATCTGGATTGCAGGGCTCAGCTACTGTGTAATGTTGATCTGGTGATCATGGGACAGCTCCTATGTAATAATGGTCAGGATTACAGGGGACCACTCCTGTGTAATATTGATCTGGATTGCAGGGGACAGCTCCTGGGTAATATTGGTCTGGATTGCAGGGTCCAGCTCCTGTGTAACATTGATCTGGATTGCAGGGGACAGCTCTTGGGTAATATTGTTCTGGATTGCAGGGCTCAACTCCTATGTAATATTGATCTGGATTGCAGGGGACAGCTCCTGTGAAATATTGGTCTGGATTGCAGGGGACAGCTCCTGTGTAACATTGGTCTGGATTGCAGGGGACAGCTCCTGGATAATATTGTCCTGGATGGCAGGGGACAGCTCCTGTGTAATATTGATCAGGATTGCAGGGGACAGCTCCTGTGTAATATTGATCTGGATTGTAGGGCACTGCTCCTGTGTAATATTGATCAGGTTTGCAGGGGACAGCTCCAGTGGAATCTTGATCTGGATTGCAGAGCACAGTTCCCATGTAATATTGATCTGGATTGCAGGGCACTGCCCCTGTGTAATATTGATCTGGATTGCAGGGCACAGCTCCTGTGTAACATTGATCAGGATTGCAGGGGACAGCTGTAGTGTAATCTTGATCTAGATTGCAAAGCACAGTTCCCATGTAATGTTAATCTGGATTGCAGGGTTCAGCTCCTGTGTAATATTGGTCTGGATTGCAGGGGACAGCTCCTGTGTAATATTGATCTGGGGAGCAGGCGACAGCTCCTGTGTAATATTGATCTGTATTGAAGGGCTCAGCTCCTCTCTAATGTTGATCTGGGGAGCAGGGACAGCTCCTGTGCCATATTGATCTGGACTGCAGGGATCAGCTCCTGTGTCATATTAATCAAGGGAGCTGGGGACAGCTCCTGGTTAATATTGATCTGGATTGTCGGGGACAGCTCCGGTGTAATATTGATCTGCATTGCAGGGAACAGCTCCTATGTAATATTGATCTGGGGATCAGTGGACAGCTCCTGTGTAATATTGATGTGGAGAGCCGGGGACAGCTCCTGTGTAATATTAATCTGGGGAGCAGTGGACAGCTCCTGTATAATTATGATTTGGCGATCATGGGACAGCTCCTGCGTAATATTGATGTGGGGAGTCGGGGACAGCTCCTGTGTACTATTGATCTGGGGAACAGCGGACTGCTTCTGTGTACGATTGATCTGGTGAGCAGGCGACAGCTCCTGTGTAATATTGATCTGGATTGCTGGGCTCAGCTCCTGTGTGATATTGATCTGGGGAGCAGGAGACAGCTCCTGGGTAATATTGATCTGGCGAGCATGGGACAACTCCTGTGTAATATTGATCTGGATTGAAGTGGACAGCTCCTGTGTAATATTTATCTGGGATGCAGTGGACAGCTCCTTGTAATATTGATCTGGATTGCAGGGGACAGCTCCTCTGTAATATTGATCTGGATTGCAGGGGACAGCTCCTGTGTCATATTGATCTGGATTGCAGGGGACAGCTCCTGTGTCATATTGATCTGGATTGCAGCGGACAGCTCCTGTGTACTATTGATCTCGATTAATAATAATCTGGGGAGCAGGGGACAGCTCCTGTGTAATATTGTTCTGTATTGCAGGGAACAGCTCCCCTGTAATATTGATCTAGAGAGCAGGGGACAGATCCTGTGTTATATTGATCTGGACTGCCGGGATCGCCTCCTGCGTCATATTGATCTAGGGAGCAGGGGCCATCTCCTGTGTCATATTGATCTGCGGAGCAGAGGACAGCTCCTGTGTAATATTGATCTGGGGAGCAGGGGACAGCTCCTGTGTAATATTAATCTGGATTGCAGGGCTCAGCTCCTGTGTAACATTGATCTGGATTGCAGCGCACAGCTCCTCTGTAATATTGTTGTGGGGACAGCAACTGTGTAATATTGATCTGTATTGCAGGGAACAGCAACCCTGTAATATTGATCTAGGGTGCAGGGTACAGCTCCTGTGTAATACTGATCTGGACTGCCGGAATCGTTTCCTGTATCATATTGATCTAGGAGCAGGAGCCAGCTCCTATGTAATATTGATCTGGAGGGCAGGGGATAGTTCGTGTGAAATATTGATCTGCGGAGCAGGGGACAGCTCCTGGGTAATATTGATCTGGATTGCAGGGCTCAGCTCCTGTGGAATATTGATCAGGATGGCAGGGGACCGCTCCTGGGTAATATTGATCTGGATTGCAGGGCTCAGCTCCTGTGTAATATTGGTCTGGATTGCAGGGGACAGCTCCTGTGTAATATTGGTCTGGATTGCAGGGAACAGCTCCTGTGTAACATTGATCTGGATTGCAGGGGACAGCTCCTGGGTAATATTGGTCAGGATTGCAGGGCACAGTTCCTGTGTAATATTGATCTGGGGAGCAGGGGAGAGTGCCTGTGTAATATTGATCTGGGGAGCAGTAAACAGCTCCTGTGTAATTTTGATCTGGATTACAGGGAACACCTCCTGTGTAACATTGATCTGGGGAGCAGTGGATACCTACTGCTTAATATTGATCTGGATTGCAGGGCAGAGCTCTTATGTAATCTTGATCTGGAGATCAGGGGGCTGCTCATGTGTAATATTGATCTGTATTGCTGGGCAAAGCTCCTGTGTAATATTGATCTGGATTGCAGGGGACAGCTCCTGTGTCATATTGATCAGGATTGCAGAGGTCAGCTCCTGTGTAATATTGATCTGAACTGCAGGGTCCAGCTCCTGTGTAATAATGATCTAGATTGCGGTGCACAGTTCGTGTGTAATATTGATCTGCGGAGCAGGAGACAGTTCCTGTGTAATATTGTTCTGGGGAGCTGTGGACATCTCATGTGTAATATTGATCTGGATTGCAGGGGACAGCTCATGTATAATATTGATCTGTATTGCAGGGTTCTGCTCCTGTGTAATATTGATCTGGATTGCAGGGCATAGCTCTGGTGTAATATTGGTCTGGGGGCCATGGGGCAGGTCCTGTTTAATATTGATCTGGATTGTAGGGCACTGCTCCTGTGTAATATTGATCAGGATTGCAGGGGACAGCTGCACTTTAATCTTGATCTGGATTGCCAAGCACAGTTCCCATGTAATATTGATCTGGATTGCAGGACACTGCTCCTGTGTAATATTGATCTGGATTGCAGGGCACAGCTCCTGTGTAACATTGATCAGGATTGCAGGGGACAGCTGTAGTGTAATCTTGATCTAGATTGCAAAGCACAGTTCCCATGTAATATTAATCTGGATTGCAGTGTTCAGCTCCTGTATAATATTGGTCTGGATTGCAGGGGAAAGCTCCTGTGTAATATTGATCTGGGGAGCAGGCGACAGCTCCTGTGTAATATTGATCTGTATTGAAGGGCTCAGCTCCTCTCTAATATTGATCTGGGGAGCAGGGACAGCTCCTGTGCAATATTGATCTGGACTGCAGGGATCAGCTCCTGTGTCATAATAATCGAAGGAGCTGAGGACAGCGCCTGTGTAATATTGATCTGGATTGTAGGGGACAGCTCCGGTGTAATATTGATCTGGGGAGCAGGCGACAGCTCCTGTGTAATATTGATCTGTATTGAAGGGCTCAGCTCCTGTGTAATATTGATCTGGGGAGCAGGGACAGCTCCTGTGCAATATTGATCTGGACTGCAGGGATCAGCTCCTGTGTCATAATAATCGAGGGAGCTGGGGACAGCGCCTGTGTAATATTGATCTGGATTGCAGGGGACAGCTCCGGTGTAATATTGATCGGCAATGCAGGGAACAGCTCCTGTGTAATATTGATCTGGGGAGCAGTGGACAGTTCCTGTGTAATATTGATGTGGAGAGCCGGGGACAGCTCCTGTGTAATATTAATCTGGGGGAGCAGTGAACAGCTCCTGTATAATTATGATTTGGTGATCATGGGACAGCTCCTGTGTAATATTGATGTGGGGAGCCGGGGACAGCTCCTGTGTACTATTGATCTGGGGAACAGCAGACAGCTCCTGTGTAATATTGATCTGGATTGAAGGGCTCAGCTCCTATGTGATATTGATCTGGGGAGCAGGGACAGCTCCTGTG
>NC_057730.1:39143620-39170627 GCF_004010195.1 Chiloscyllium plagiosum
AACTTCCTTTCTTGTGGCACCTGAAGAATCTCAAACGATGAAGCATTCAACTGCTGCACTGGAATTGTCAGTTTGATTTCTGTCTGCAATTGGCCTCTGAAATGGGACTCAAATCTGCAACCTGTGACTTAGCGCTGAAACAGCTTATCAGCTGATGCACAGGAAAGCAAAATTTATAAGTAGTTAAATTTAATTGAGTAACAGCTTTAAAGATAAAGGTCAGATTTAGATTAGACCAGGAAGTCCATTTGTATTTTTTTTGGAACAGATACTTGATAATGAAATTCCTTCATCTGAAATGAAAGTTGATGCATCATCCAGGTTGACATGGAGCCAAACCATTCAGAAAGATTCCAGAATATTCTCAGAACTTTGAGTTAGGAATGCTGGAAGTGTGGTGGAAACTTGGTGTACAGGAAAGTGTCTCTTACAGAACGTCAATTACTTTAAAATTAGTTCATTGGCGGTGCAGGACTTTAGAATATCCTGTGGTTTTTTTAAACAAAGATCACAGAAATGTGGATCTTCCATGCAATTTAGGGTTGTTTTTGAAAAACCTTTGTATGGTTATTTGAGAGTCTCAGGTGCCTTGAGTTAAAACATTTAAAAGCTAATAATATTTATGTTTAACTGCTTCTTACAGTGAGGAAACATGGGGAGCTTTGTGAAACTAAGTCAGATCCAATTATTATTGACCAATATTCTGGCACAGTGGATGCAATCAAAACATAGAGCAGGGGAATAATTAAGAAAAGGCTTGCATCAAATTTCACACACAGCACAAATATTGGCCAATTGGGACCTCAATGGGAGTCTGTGCAAATGTCCCCTTTGTAGTATTTCAACTTTGTTCACACCCTACACATTTTATTGTCAGCTTCCTATTAAAATACTTCACAAACATTTTTCTTTAAAAACTGTATTGAAAACTGCATCACTGATGTCTGTGAATTTAAAGCAAGTATCTTTAAGGTGTTTCAAAGTCTGCCAATCATCATGTCACAGTGTCAGAGTATGTCTAGGTGTAGTGTGGGGGACGGAAATGTGACGGCGTTTGTGTGTGGGCTGGAGCTTGTGCATGTGGAGAACCTTTCACAGTTTTGACCCAAATATCGTACAACAAATATGAAGGAGTGACTGAACATTTCCCACATGAGTCATGGTTCAGTTTGCAGCCCTTTTGCTGCTGGGAGACAAGGTTTTCACTTCAAGTCCCTCCTCAGGATTTCAGCACCAAACATCAGGACTCACTCTCCGGAGATATGGCAGAGATGACTCTTTGCAAATGGAGTGTTACCATTTATTGCAAGAGAAATGAAATGTAACAGTTGGGATGTTTTTGCAACAGGGTGTCAGTGAGACCACATCTGGATTGCTGCGAACAGTTTTGATTGCCTTATTTAAAAAAGAATATCAATATATTAGAAGCAGCTCACGCGACTGGGGTGGAGGGTGTGGAGGGGTTGCTATCTTATGAGTAAAAGATTGAACAGGCTGGGACTGTATCCAAAGAGCAAGAGCTGATCTTATTGAGAAGACTTCACAGGGTGGACCTTAATGTGTCTCCTTGTGTGTGAAACTACAAATACGAGGCAGAGTTTAGAAGTAAGAGGTCTTCCATTGCAGAGAGAGTCAAGGAGAATGTTTTTCACTCAGATGTTTGAGAGTTTTTGAACCCTCTTCTCAAGAGAGCAGAGAGGAAATCATTGAATAATTTGAAGGCAAAGGGAGATAGTGTCTTGATTAGGAAAGGTGTTCAGGAGTGGGTGGAAATGCGATGTTCAGGCCACAATCAGATTAAGCATAAGTTTGTTGATCGAGAAAGCAGGTTTGTGACCTACCCCTGTTTCTAATTCATACTCCACCCTATTGATTTAAAGCACGTCCACAAAGGCGTGTTGTTTTGCTTTGTAGTTATGTGGAATGAATATAGATATCTTTAACAAAACAAATAAATCAGTTCTGAAATATGTTGAAAAAATGACATGTGTGATATATCAAACCTATTACGCATCTTCCACATTACTAGTTGTAGCTTTTCATCCTAATGCATCTGTTGTCACATAGGATTCTGGTGCCAAGACACCAAAGAAAGGACAAAGACTGCTGATAAAGAGAAGTTGCTGGAATTCCAGCCACAGACAGAAACCATTTATCTCACATCCAGCAGGAACCTATTTGGCTCCTAACCTGAGAAGTATCAGTTTTGTTTTTATTGTGATGACACAGGAGTGGCCAAGCCCCACGCTTCCCAGCTCCTGCCCATTTCATTGTTGAGTCAGCCTGTGGTAGGGGGCTCAGGGTGACTCACCATTCACTTTCACTCCCCTCCCCCTCTAGCCAGCTCTGATCACAGCTCCCCCTCACACCATGAGAGAGAACAGCACCTTGCCATCTTGCGAGGAAGCCTTCATTCTCTCCTAGCCCCATCCTATCGAACTCCCTGCTGAGTCACAACAGGGCTGAAGCAACTTCTTGCTATAAACTATCTTTGTACCTGTGTTGGTGTATAGTGATTGTTGTACCTGCCACACTGTGTTTACATTCTTATATTCAGCAAATGAATTGTGAGTTGACTCTTATAGGCAATAATATTCGTTTATTGAACATAATTAATATTAGAACAATTAAGTATACTATTAAAAAATTGAAGAAAATTCTATAAGCTATCTTATGCTTTAACTTAATTTTATATGATCGTATACCAACACTCTAGCACTTGGGCCAGGCTCAACACGGTGATGTCTTTTTCTTCTTCCGATGGTCTTGGAGATGTCTTCTATTTCAGTGGTTATTCTCGAGTTGCCATCTCCAGTTACTGCTCAAGTTACCGCTCCTCAGGGTGGTTTTGCAACAATTCTTAAACTCCAAAGTCCTCGTGCTCTTTTGGGATGGTCTTCAGTACCTTCCAATGGATCAATCAGGTTCAATCATCTTGATCAATCAGACCCGACTAGGCGTTGGCAGACTGATGGCAAGGTGGTCCTGAAGTGTCCATTACTGGAGGTGCTGGGTACACATAGCCTCCTCCAAGTAAGGGTGTGAGGCACCTCTGTATCTGGTACGCCACACCTCAATGTTTCTGATTGTCCCAAGGGCGACGTTCCATTGACTCATTCAAACCCAAATTCGGGTGTGTATTGTCGGGTAGGCAGCTACCGGATTTGTTTGCAAACCATCTGCAGGTAGCTGCAGCCTGTCTAGATTCTGCAGTATGCCAATTGACGCATTCACTTTAGTCAAGGCTGACTTCATTTCCCAACATGCTTTAGTCCTTGTCCACTTTATCAAATTCATCATAATTTTATTACTTTGAGCAGTTTGTCCAGCCACGCGATGTTCTGTCAGCTCTGAGTCATGCCTTCACCACCTTTCCAGCTCACAGCTAAACGCTTTGAGTTCCTTTCCGTCTCTGGAACAGCCAAGTTAAGTGAACCTGGGTATGTTTGTGACAGAATTCAACATCTAAGTTAGAGGTTGGATACAGTATTGTTTTATCCTTTAGAGGAAAACATGGTTCTCGAGAAATTTAAGTTTCATTTTCCAAACTGGCCTCAGGGACAGTGACATGTTTGGAATCAATTCTAACTTAACTTTCGAGCAAACTGACAGGATTGAATGGGAGTCAAGATTAGAGCAGTGCTGGAAAAGCACAGCAGGTCAGGCAGCAACCGAGGAGCAGGAAAATCAGGCTCCTGCCCAAAACGTCGATTTTCCTGCTCCTCGGATGCTGCCTGACCTGCTGTGCTTTTCCAGCACCACTATAATCTTGACTCTAATCTCCAGCATCTGCAGTGCTCACTTTTGCCCAGGATTGAAATGGGAATCTGGTTTTACAGTTTCCCAGACCTTTACGTTCATTGAAGTCAGTGAAGTGCAATGTTGAACAAGGATATTGTACCAATATCCCTGGGTTTCCCATCCAGAGACATTGGTTAAATCGAATCCCCCAGCAAGTCTGGCAAGTTTGCTCCATACAGTAGCTGGTACGTCCATGTCCAGAGCCAGATTAGGAACAGCATCAGTACGAACGCTCCATTTGTTGTTGACCTTATTGTTCCATGTCCTCATAAGAGTGCTGCACGAGGAGAAGAGGTAGGGACTGAAACGAGATAATAATCCGGAGGGCGCTGGAAGAAGTTGGGATTGTTGGACTTCAAGCAGACAAGAGTAAAAGTAAATCTGAAAGAGGTGTTTAAAATTTTGTCAAGGTTTAGATAGAGTAAATGAAGAGAATTGCATCTCGTAAATCCATGACAAGTAACTAGAGGGCTGTGACTGACAAAAGAACCAGAGTAAAGATGATTAACTTTGTGTTGTTCGGTTTTATTCCCATCAGAATTCTCAAAACAAATCCAAGATTTTTGACTGAATGGTTTAGTGTCAAGAGCCTTTCAGTGTTTAGATTCTTTTAAAAAAGGATGCCAATAGTACATTGCAAATCTGTCAAAATTGTTATGATGCCTTAAAGTGAACTTAACTAAATTCTCAGGTGAGTTTTGGTTACTGTGCCTGATCTATGGTGCAGAATAACGGTCAGTCAAACTGACAGCTCAGTTTTCTTTAAGAAGCTGGCCTAAAGGTCGTGGTGCCAGTTTGATCTTTGTTTGAGGTTGTCTTTACTATGATGCCCTGCTGCACTGGGATCCTTTATTCCCCAGTTCTCCCATCATCCCCACAAAGACAGAACACCAGCTTGCCTTGCATCCAGAGTAAAATCACTCTGCTTTAGCCAACATTAACCAACACTATCAATTCTCAGAGTACATCCGATAACAGAAACATTTTTGTATCAAGGTTTTTTTTAAATGTAACCAGTTGTTTGGATTTGGAACGCAATGCTTGGTATTGGGTAGGTTAACATAGTATTCGGAAAATCATCAAGAGAGAAATTGCAATGATGTGAATAAAGAGGAATGGAGTGAGATTAACTGAATTGTTCTTCAAAGCAGATAGTACAGACTTGGGGGATTGAATGGCCTCCTATTATGCTGTACTATTCTATGGACTGTATACACAAACTACAACTAATCGCAAAAAATAATAGAATATGTTTGAAGTTTTAGCTCTTCAGATTTCACAGCGAATGTCAGAGAATTCCAGAAATTGATCCCCAAAACTGTGAATGACCCTAAAATGGCACAAACTTAAGTTTTTCACTGCATATAAACTGGGATCCTTGGATTATATTTATTACCAAGAGATTACAAGTCTTCAAAGGGTTAAGTGGTGATGAATGTCACTCAGGATTAGTTGCGACACTTAAAAGTTGACCCAGATCTCAACAGGGTCATTAATTAAGTCACTGAAAAAATGTATAACTCAACGAGTGATTAACCTTGAAGGATTCAGTAGCTCAGCACCATATTTCTTCATTAGTTTCTGAGATAAGACACCAGGGCAAGACTGCTCTTTGTCTTCTCTGTGGCCTTTAAGTAGCAATCCAACCAAAAAAATACAATAATTGAATAAACTATTTATTATTAGATTCGTTTTTTTTTATTCCAATGTGCCTCAGTTTATCTATAGGGTGATAGCATTACAAATTTCACAACACAAGTCCTTTTAATCCCCATACGCCTTTCTGAGTTTGAAGAGCTCACATTGAACCATAGAAAATCCTTGAAGTATATCCATGTTTATATAGCAAATCCTTGAAGTATATCCGTGTTTATATAAAAAATCCTTGAAGTTTATCCATGTTTATGATTCACCACCCAACTAAACCTCTGCATGATCCACTTCTTCAAAACACCACGAAACAAGGGCTAAGCCAATTGACAATCCACTCACCTCAGTCACAGCAAGTTGCATTTACGTAGTGCCTCTAGGCGGTGTTACAGTGGTAATTCCATGACGAGTAATCCAGAACCTCAGTCTTAAATTCTAGAGACATGAATTCAAAACCCACCATGGCAGATGGTGAAGTTGGAATTCAATAAAATAAACTTGGTCGTAAAAACCAGTTTAATGGTGGCTACATAATTGCTGCTGATTGTCATGAAACCTCCCATTTTAGGAAAGGAAATCTGTCAAATCTACCTGCTCTGGACTACATGTGACTCCAGAGCTACAGTAAGGAGATGGACTCTCAAATGCCCTCTGAAATATCCCATCCAGCCACTCAGTTCTAGGGTAATTAGGGATAAGCAGTAAAGTCTGTCCTGGCAAGTGATACCCACAACCACATGAACATACGACAATAAAAACAATATAAAACATTCCAGCATGCTTCACAGGAACGCCATCAGACAGAATTTCATATCGTGCCACACTAGTGGAGACAGGCTTTGTCAGGGATCTTCACTAAGGAGAGAGAGATAAAGAAAGCCATGATGAAATATGGAGAGAACCATGAGGCACAGTGCCAGAATAGTAGAGGCACGCCTGTGAAATGTAGAGACATTAAAGGAACAAGGCTGGAAGTGGAGAGGTGGTGCCTCTCAGGGAGAGATTTTGAAACAAGAATGAGAAATTCCAGTCTGAGGTGTTGCTGGACTAAGAGCTCAGGGAGCAGAGAGATGACGGGAGGACAGGTCCAGGTGTCAAGGATATGAGTTACATTTCACAAAGAGTAGATAATGGGAGGCCAGCCAGAAGACCATTGGAATAAGTTCCATCTGGAGCCAAAAACATGGAAAAAGGGCATCAACAGCAGATGAATCATTCCATTCTGATAACCTCCACAATTAGACAGGCAAGCAACTCCCAGTGCTGTAGACCCACCAGCCGCTCTTGGTGAAGACTTGGAGAAGGAGCATAGGAACAGAAGTGTGAAAAGTGCTGCCATTGAATGAAGTTATGGTTTAATTCCATCTGTCTGGTTCTGAAACCCTCGATACTCTTGAACAATGAAATAATGTTGCCTTTGCAAAGGTGCAATTTCATAAGCGAGGAGGAGAAAGCTGACAGGAAGGAAGTACCAAATCAGCAACTTGGTGATATTCAATTACAGTCCCTGCCAAATATGGCTGCATCTTCAGAGACCAAAGACAGACCTGTGGAGTGAACACTTCATCACGGTTTGAAATAAAAGTGCAGTACACAAAAATACATGATGGCTTTCCCAATCACTCTGCACTGTCACTCATGTCAGCTGTCAGAACATTTTTTTCACATTTCAACACATCTTTGATGCATTTCATATTTTTAAAAAAATCTTTCTCAGCAGTCTGAAGTCGATTGAAGTTGAGAGGCCCTCACTGAGCTTCTGAGAACAGACAAGAACAAGGAGACTCAATTATAATTACAAACTAATACACAACAGACCCAGAAAAGGTTCGCTAAGTGTGTGTCAGGACTGGTTATCAAAATTAAATACAGCATTCAGCAAATGACAGCATTGATAATAAAATCTTGGAATAATTGAGAAGCATTTTAAAGTTATTTTAGTTCAGCATCAGATAGATAAGACCTGGCTGGTTAAAGGTTTAGAGAGGATATAACCTCTTCATGTTAAACCCCATCGGGTGTAACTTACATGGAACCTTTCTTGTCTTTTGTTGATCAGTCCAACATCACACGTGTCTAAGAATCTCGGAGCACAATTCCAAAAAAAAACCTTAATAAGGAGTTTCTGTTTGCTTGATTGAGTCTACAGAATTTCCCTGTAGTGATGTATCTCATTTATTTATATTGAAGATGATGTATAAATTGGTAAAAGTCAACAATGAGTGAATGCATAACCTATGATTGAAATACTGGGCTAATCAGACCAACCTCTTTGTATTTGAATTCCTTCCTGGTCCTGGCCTTTCTCTATTGGTATAATCCTCCATTAAGCCAATAACCGTCCCTCATCCCAAACCTTTCATTCTGATCTACTCTGGCATTGCATCTCTCCACTAACTTTCAACCCCTATGCAACAAGGTGCAAGTAAAAGGGAAACCGGCCAGTCACCAGGAATGATCTGCAAGCTGGCATGTGTGCTATTACTCCTGTTCATGGGTTTATTATATTTATGAGGGCTTTCATAAAGGAGTTAGAATTTGGCAAACAGGCCATCATCTGGATTTAAAATAATTGGCAAAAAAAGTTAAAGTGAGGGCTTTTTTTTAACGTAATAAGTTATGATGATCTGGAATGAACTGCTAGAAAGGAAGGTGAAAGCAACTTTCAAAAAGAATCGAATTCCTACTTTAAAAGAAAATATATGCTGAGCTATGAGGAATGAGCAGGAAGTGGGATGAATTGAGTAGTTCTTTCAAAGAGCTAGCATGGGAACAATGGGCCAAAGGGTCACTTCTGTGATTCCTATACTTGGTGAAGCAAATGTTAAAGAAATAAAACACCTCCTCTCCATTCCTACTCCCTTAACCCAACAACAGTTAAAACAGTCAGCACATAAACTATCTCACAGCTGGTTCATAGATTTTTGAGGAACATCAAAGTCACTATAAACACAAGCTATTTCAGGAAATGGAAAAAAAAGGTCAATTAAGAGGAGGGAAATTATAATAAAAGGTAAATACAGCACAGAATGTCTGGAGATTCTTCTTATACTGTAGAATATAATGTGGGATGGAGTTCAGGGCAAGAATCTTAAAATCATGTTGGAAACAATGGCCAAGATACTGGGGTTAATGTACGGGTAACATATGATGGTCATTATCTTATGAGCAACGCTATGTTGCCAGTTGATAGTAATATTGGACAAGTCAGATCCCAGAGTGAAACTGGCTTGACAGACCATAAGCTTTACTGTTCATATTTGTTTACCATGAACAGCAGTCACTGGACATAGTCACAAGAGGCTGTCAAAGTAATTTTGACAAAATAAAATAAACAATCTTATTGACAAAAGAAAAAAAAACACAACAAGAACTATGAGACTGATCCCATTACCAGCATCAGAAAAACAGATTCATCCCATTATTTTTATCCCATTACATTCAACTCTCAGTGAAGAATTACCCCTACCTTTGCTCATCTGGCACAGCTGTAATCGGTTTCCTTTCAGTATTCTCCTGATGCAATTTTCTTCAGTTAATGTCTCTCCATGGAACCCTTAAAATAATCTGACGTTCAGTTCACTCAACACGTTTCCCATAGTTTTATGGGAAATCTTCCTCTCCGAAACCTCCAGGGCCTTCTCTTTCTGGAGCTTCCTTCTCATTTCAAGTACTTCTGTTCCAGGTCTGTCTGCTTGGGGACAACAGCACCTCTGCTGTGATGGACCTCTTCCTCCTGCACAAAGCTGCTTCCAGCTCCTTCAATTTTGTATTCTCTCTCTCTCTCTGTGTGTTGGTCACAAGACAACAAACACCTTAGCAATTTTCCCTCCCCAAGTATCTTGCTGGTCATTTGGCTGATATAATGTAACTTCTTGTACATGCTGTTTTGAACTCAGTGTTCAAAATCATTTTAAACGGAAAGGTCAGATCTTCAAGAACAGAAAAGCTGAAATCCGTGTTTCTGCCATTTTAGAATCCAAGTTCTCAAATAATAATATATTATGGGCCTTCATAACAGCTCAAAGTGAGGGAACTTTAACGCAATGGGCTGTACATATTTTGGCGGTTCTACTATAATTAAGAATGCTTTCTGAGTGAAAGACGGTAATTTTTTTCACTGTCAAACAAGAAAATGGAAAGATCATATGAGCAGCAGCAGCTGGGCTTTAAGATGTCAGTTCCCTCCTTTCCTTTTTAATATAAGACACACATGTCACTGCCTGTTAAACCCACAATTTCACGCTAGAAAAACAGGGTTGACACAAGACAGCCGGCAGGAAATATCAAGTGATAGGCCCGTGTAAACAGCAGCAAGTTTCTGGAACAGCTTTGTGAAAATGCAAGGATGGGAGGGCAGCACCAGACTGGGTCAGCTGTTGTTGGGGTGGCCGAGGGAGTCCAGTCAGAGGTTTAACCAGTGGAGGGCGCTGTTGCCTGGCCCTTCCTGAAAAACTGACCAAAAAATCTTTCAATTTCTTTTTGGAATCGTAAATATACAATCTCTAAGGTGAATTATATAGATGTTATTATGTTTAATTATTCTAAATACCAAAGAGCATAGTACCAACCTCTTCCCATAAGACAACCCCTTGAACCCCAGGATGAACCTAATGAATGCTCTCCGAACTATCTCAATGCAAGTATATCCCTTTTTTAAATGGGGAGATCAAATGCTGATGTTTCTACTGGGCTTGTGTCACATAAGTCTCTTCACATGCTACGCCACCTCATCCCACGGACTTCAGCAGTTCAAGAGGTAGCTCACTTACTCAAGAATAATTCAGATTAGGCAATAAATTAGACAATAAACTGCCCTAGCCAGAGCTGTTGCCACTCTGTGTTAGAATCCTTACAAACCCCCCATCAATGTATCCTTCTATCCCTTTTCCAGTCGAGTGCTTATTTGGATTCACCTTAAATGCATCGTTGCTGTGAGCTCTGAGTTCTGCTGAACTCAAACCAACATTAATTGTGCAATACAGAGGTAGATAAAAGGGGAAAATAGAAGCACTGGTGTTCATCTGACTTGATTACTGGCAAATGTGGCTAATGTTTTCTTGCATATATGGTCATTGCCATTATTCTTAAATCGAACCACTTGTCCTGAATTCTGACTCCAGCCTTTCCATCTGATTCCGTTCCAGCAGACTGGTAAACCACCGCTCCCTCTCTATTATCAATGAAACATTAACAGTCTCCATGGACACAACTCTGACAATGGTTATCACAGCCAGCAATAGAACCAGATGTGAAGGTCACTTGCCCGCACCTGTCCTTTTCCCGCATGATTCCTAGTAAAGTTCAAAACGTTCATGGGATGTAACCCCAGTGATATGTGCAACTCCGTAATGGGGGCTATAGTTCAGTGGTGATACCTGTAGTCAGTTATCTATGCTGCAGTTACAGGTAGGTATAAAAGACCTTCCTGGTCCAACAGAGGATCTGCATCATGGTCCAAACCTTCCCGACTCCACTTCCATTAGCCTAAGACTCAAGAGCAAAAAGAAAGCCATGGGTTTTTTTCAATCTCACTTTTAGATATCAATACGTTTCTTATGCACTTATTGTAATTAGTTGACAGTAGAGTCATACAACATGGAAACATACTTTCAGTCTGACTCATCCATGCCAACCAAGTTTCCCAAACTAAACTAGTCCCGTTTGCCTGCATTTGGGCCATATCCCTTTAAACTGTTCCTATTCACATACTGTCCTAATGTCTGCTAAATGTTGTGACTGTACCTGCATCTACCATTTCCTCTGGCAGGTTACAGTTGAATCAACTCGCATGCAGTTATAGTTACTACGGTATTTGGGAAAATCCCTTTATTTTGGAAAATCCCTATATTTTGGAAAATGTGGTGTTGTGTTTTCTATCTACTTTTTATGGAATGTTCATGTAGTCACCACACTGTGGGACATGGCTACAATCGCAGGCTTTGCTGACCCTCCCTTCCATTCATATTAAAGGACATTGTTATAGGTCATTGATGATGGAAATGTCACAGGTGAATATAAAGCCCTGTTAGACCTCAACAGAATGATGGATTCAAATTTGGACAGTTCTGACAGTGACCTTGAGGCCCCTCATTTTCTTATTTTAAGTGACTCTCCCAACCTCCTTAAACCCCTCCATCACACCCAGTTGCCTGTTACCTCCCACTTGACTCCTCCAAATCCTGATACCACTCTGCACACATCCTTCTCTCATTATTGACTTGTCTTTACCTGTGCTGAAAATGTGTTGCTGGAAAAGCGCAGCAGGTCAGGCAGCATCCAAGAAACAGGAGAATCGACGATTCTCCTGTTCCTTGGATGCTGCCTGACCTGCTGCGCTTTTCCAGCAACACATTTTCAGCTCTGATCTCCAGCATCTGCAGTCCTCACTTTCTCCTTGTCTTTACCTGTACTCAGTCTCCATGCAAGAGTTCACTTGCCCATTCCACTTCCTTATGCTGTAAAGCTGCATGTCTTCCACACAACTACACAAAGCTGACTGGGTGAACGCCACCTTTAAATAAAGGTGAATCTAGTACCACAAGACTTTCATCCAACACTAACTTCATCTGGAAAGTAAGACATCACTTTCAAAAATTTTATATTCATGAATACTCTTGACATAACCATGGCCACACACCAAGGAGGTCCTTAGAGTTGTCAGTAAACTAAAATTTAGATAGGGTTGTTTGCAGTTGCCTTTTTGTTTTTAAGAGTTTCGATTTCAAAATATCCAGCTGCCCAACTTTATGCTTTAATCAAGATAAAAAGTTTACTCATTACACAATTATGGCTGAAATTTACTTGCGTAAAATATGATAAAGCTATTACTTTAAATCTTTGTGCTGACAGTAAGGACAAAAGTTATGTATGAAGATGAAAATGAGATTGGTCTCTGATATTATTGCAGGCCTGGCCTGCTTGAAAGCTTGCTCTCTGAAATGAAGGGGTTTGAAAACTTGAATTTAGACGCAGCAGTTGTAATGATCTCCACAGTCGAATAGTTGGAGCTTGCTCCCCCAGGTGGATAGGCCTTGGGAGTAAGGAAAAATATAAAAGAGACCTATGGAGCAAATGTTTCACACAAAGGGTGGTATGTGTATGGAATGAGCTGCCAGAGGAAGTGGTGGAGGCTGGTACAATTGCAACATTTAAAAGGCATTTGGATGGGTATGTGAATAGGAAGGGTTTGGAGGGATATGGGCGGGTGCTGGCAGGTAGGACTAGATTGGGTTGGGATATCTGTTCGGTTAGACTGAAGGGTTTGTTTCTATGCTGTACATCTCTATGACTCTATGACGCCCCAGCTTGTGGCTTCTGGTAACAGCAGCCTCGGATACCTTCCTGTGTTCCCCTGATTCGAAACAATAGCCGTTTTGAAGATTTCTCTCTCTTGTGGTCACCAGTTTCTTCTCAGGTCACTGCACAAAATAATTGCTCATGGCCAGACTTTCATACTGCTAAAAACTTCAAAATACCTGTGAATGTAACCTACCAAAATGTGCTGCCACACGAAGTCCTGGTTTGGCCCGGGTCTGGAACACGGACCAGGCACGGTAACTTTTTAAACTGACGGGGTCATAGGCTTGGACAGTTCTCAGGCTTTTGCTGAGTTAGGAAGATTCATTTACACCTCCAGGGAAAACGTCGTCAAGGAGTTTCTGTTTACCCTTGGAAATGTTCAGTAAACTTCAACAGGTCTCTTATGAACTCTTCATAAGGTTAGTACAGTATGGTTCCAATACCAGCTGAATCCACAAGGGCAGACATGTGATATCTGGAACCATTTTGTAAAAACGTGGTGGCTGTTTTAAAGACAGATTAGCTTTCTTGGCAGAATTTATGCTACAAGTAAACATTTGTGATAACATGAATATGTATTCTAACCCTTGTGCGAGGCTTGACATGCTACAAATATACTGCTGACTTCATCGGTACCGCCATCAGCAATCTGAGCTTTCACATCCAGCCGACTGAAGTCACCCCAAAAACACCATTCTTTCAGACTCAATAAAATCCCTGCAAATGAACAGGCCATGTTTCAATCCAGAAACTTTCACCCACATTTTACACATGGTACGTTACATGCAATACATGGCTATTCAACCATCAAAAGAAAACCACCACGGAGTCCAAATATGCCCTCAGCTTGATCATGCAATTTCAAGCAGGCATAGAACTCATTGCTTATCCCCTCTTTCCCCCACCACACTGTCTGTAGTGCAATGGGAAATTCTAAATCAGTGCTGTTAACTAGCCCTAAGAATGAAAGTTTAACATTCCCGGTGTGAATGACACCAAAGTAGTACAATTACTCTCTGAACCACTCAAGGAGCTACTTCTAACCTTTTCAAGTCCAGGCAAACCCCGGGTTGCAAATGGCTTCCATTCTATTGACAATTCGATTTGTACATAAATTGGAACACAATGCAGGACAATACAAAGGAGCCATTCATAAGCAGAGGAAATGTTTGCATGTCGGATCTTTAAAATTACATTCCTTTACAGGACCATGCTCATAGTACAACAGTTGGACAACAGTGCTTTTTACCATCTTGGGGTTTTCATGGTACAACAATTATTAAGTTGTTGGCAAATCGTAGCATTCCATCTCTCTCAGTTAGACTACATGCACCTGGCCCGGAAACCTACAAGTGGTCACTACACAGTCCCAGCCCTTGTCTGAATTCCAATATTTCTCACTTGGAAAAGTGACAGATACTCCGAGGGTCAAAGGTTGACAAGGGCTTTTCATTCCACTGTTTCAGGTGTATCTCAAAAGATGCAATAGGGAAAGGCGTACCAGCTACAGACAGCTACCCTGTTTCTAGCTCTGACGTGTTACATTGGCTTACATTAAATTTTGTGCTTTAGGTTAAAGTCAGAATATAGGCTCTCCATGCTAAACGTGTGCTCAGAACAGAATAAGGTGTTTCATTTCTTCACTGGTGGGTAGAACTGGTGGTACTTTTCCCAATTTCATTCAATGTCTAATGATTGATTTAAGGAGAATGTTCTGGTGATGGTATGATTTAATGCAGGAGGAATTTGCAGATTTGTTAGTTACAGGTCTCATAAAATACATGGAATACTTGATTAACTGGATTTATTTCCAGGCATAATAATCAAACTTCTGATTGACCTAGGAATGTAACAGAATGGACAACATGATTCAGTTGATAGCACTTGAGACCCCAGCAAAAGGTTTTGATTTAAGTTCAGACTTAACCCAAGCAGACTTCACTACATGACCACATGTCAACTGCCCTGCTCTACAAATGGTCCCTTGACTCATCAATTGTCATGGAGGTGAGGGAGTATTTTTGCTCTAACAGTCACAGTCTTCTGCAGACCCTATTCATCACATGGTTCTATTGGTTCAGAAGCCAAGAGATATGGCAACCCTCCCCTCACTTAAAGTGTTCCAACATCAGCCACAATGTGTCAGTCACCTGGGTCATGAGATGTGGAATTTTCTTGCTAAATGGATTAACTGTGAGCATGTTCAAATGATATACTTTATTCTACTATCTAGCAGTGGTATTATAATTATAATCATTACATCAAGTGTTCAAATACAAAGTAATGACATAATCTCTTCTGTCCTACCCAGAATGTATTATGTTACATATATTTCCACGGACGGTCATGGGATCTTGCTGTGTGCAAATTGGCTGCTGTGATTTCTACCGTATACAGCAGTGACTGTCTTTCTAGAAAGTACTGCATTGACTGTAGAGCTCTTTGAGAGGTCATGAGGCCTTGAGAGACACTTGAGAAATTGGGTTGAGAGACTGGGAATGGAGAGGACCACTGTAAAGAGTATGGGTGTTAAGGCTGTAGGGTGTTGGGCTGGACTACAAAGACAACAAGACAACTATGTCACTGTATATGAAGGAGGAGGAATAAAGTGATTTAAAAATGCCTGTACTTAGCAGCATATGGGTCTTTCAAGGAAAAGCATCTTCAGAATTGACTGGAATGTAGCCCTCAATATTCCTTGCAAATACCTATGTTTAAAATAATAATTCATTGATTTTCTGCCCATTGTTTTAATCTGATCAGCCATGTCCTAACTGAATGGTAAAACAGACTTTTAGGATTGAATAGTCTATTACAGCTCCAATCTGTGACATTCGCTGAGAGAGAAGAGAATAAAGAAGGAGGAGGCGAGAGAGAGGAAAAAAAAGGGAAGGGGAAAGACGTTTCTCAGCTATAAAATTATGGAATCCCCGCTGTGTGGAAAGAGACCGTTCGGCCCAATGAGTCTATTCCAGGCCTCCAAAGATCAACTGTTGTATGTGCAGTTCATCCCCCCACCCCACCAAATACTGCCATTCTCCCACACTGCACCATCACTCAATTACTCTCCCATCAGGAATCAAGCAATGATGACGCCCGCGAGCAATCAACTTTGATCTTTTACAAAGTCACCTCCCCAAGGGCAAAGCAAAGGTCTAATGTGTACCATTTCAGTTAAAGAAGGAATTATCTAGACTTTCAAAAAAATCATGCAGGTCAATTATTGATCACTCTTAGCAATTTTTCCCTTCATTAGCTGGCGTTATCCAATCAAAATATCCAGGGCGGCTCAGTGGCTCAGTGGTCAGCATCACAGCACCAGGGTCCCAGGTTCAATTCCAGCCTCGCGTGACTGTCTGTGTGGTGTTTGCACATTCTCCCCGTGTCTGCGTGGGTTTCCTCCGGGTGCTCCGGTTTCCTCCCTCAGTCCAAAGATATGCAGGTTAGGTGAATTGGCCATTCTAAATTGTCCATAGTGTTGGGTGCATTAGTCAGAAGGAAATGGGTGTGGGTGGGTTACTCTGCGGAGGGTCAGTGTGGACTTGTTGGGCCGAAAGACCTGTTTCCACACTGTAGGGAATCTAAAAAAAAAGTTCGGAACAGATTCGATGCATTTCCAAATGGGAATAGGTCTAATTTTGCTCAAATTGAAAACAATGACTCAAACAAGGTTGAGTACATTTCAGATGGGAACTATGACATAGAACGATAGGACGTGCTTTTCTGAGGCTGGGACTGAGGGATACTTGACACTGATAGCTGACCTGGGATCATCAGCTTGATATTGCAACTGGGAATGGGAAATGTTCACTCCCAGTATACCCATGGATGTGTCAGCTGTAACTCACTTTTACCTATGAAGATCATGGTCTAAATTTCAGTTCATCAGCTTGAACACATAATCCTGGCTAGCATTTCAATAGAGTACTCATGGAGTGAGGTCACTGTCAGCAGTGGTTTCTAGATTAGATATTAAACCTAAAGCCCTATCTGCCCTACCAAGATCCTGAGAATAATATATTTTTCAAGGCCTGAAGACTTTAAGAGGATAGTGAGATAAAGGAATGGAAAAACATCCCCAGCTTTGAGAATCTGGAATAGGATAGCGTTCCCATGATTTCAGGATAATGAAATTGCTGGGAAGAATAGGCTGCTGTATCTCAGACTTTGTTGACACGAGAAGATGTTTCAGAGCAACAACTGTTGTGTGGAAAACGTGAAAAGATTGAGTCATAGAGCAGAAACAGTTTAGAGGGTAGAATTGACAGGAAGACCAAAAAGACAACAAGTTTTTTTTTGTATACAGTGCATCAGACTCTAGATTGAAGATCAATCAACTTTGAGACTCATTCAGATTTAGTTCAGAAATGGAACACAACATCCCTAACATCTTAAACACCTTGGTGTCTTGTAAATATTTTCTTTTTGTTTCATGGTCCTGTGATTTTGAACAGTACGTTCTGGTTCATGGTGCCACGCATTTAAATCTCATGCATCAAGAACATGCAATGGCCCAGTGCATAAGCTTGCATCTATTTTGAGTTAGAAATCGCACAACACCACGTTATAGTCCAACAGGTTTATTTGGAAGCACTAACTTTCGGAGTGCTGCTCCTTCATCAGGTGGTTGTGTCATTTTGAGCCTCTTAGCTTCATGTATTTTAAGAACCTATCGCAATTTGCAATGAGGTAATTGTCTGAGAGGGAAGACAGAAAAATGTACACCAGGAACACAGGCCAGGCTGACCCAAACCTGTGGCATTCTTTGTGGTGAGTCAGAAGCTTATGTGTTCAAGTCCCATTTTAAGACCTGAGCTCATGAATTCAGCCAACACTCCAGTGCAATATGGAGAAAGTGTCACACTATTGGAGGTTCCAGCTTTCAGTTGAAATTTTACTCATCTACTGTCCCCAACAAACGTAAAAGACTCCATTGGACTATTTCAAAGAGCAGCAGGGTTGTTGTGTCCTAGCCAATACTTAGCTCTCAACCAACATAACACAAAAGACAATTGTCTGGTTATTATCTCACTGGACTTTTTTTTGTGGGAATTTGTTATGTACAAAGCAGCCGCTGCATTCCCTTCATTTTGACAGTGGTCTCACTTTTAAAAATATCCCATTGGCTGAAAACCAGTTGGGGGCATTTTTAGACTGTGAACGGTGCGCTATAAATGGAAGTTCTTCCTTTTACCAGAAAGGATTCCATCATCAAAGCGGCAAAATGTAAGGTGAAGAGGTGGAGCTTTACAGAGTAAAGGTCAGCTACAATGATTACGTGGTTAAAGAAATTCAGCATTTCAGCAGCAAATTGCACAAGCTCAGGACATTCCAAAGTGATTTGAGACCAAACAGATTTTTTCTTACAGTTTAGACAGAACTGTGATGTAGTGCACCTGGCAGCCAAGTTGCATGTCGCAAGAATCAAAGTACAGCAAAGTGATAACAACTTGATCAGCTGTATCTTTTTGTGATATTGGTTGTAGGACAACGATTGGCTAACGCACTGGGAAAATTCCCCTGTCTTCTTTTAAATTAGTGCAATGCTATCTTTTATATTCACCTGAGAGAACAGACATGACCTTGCTTTAACATCACATGCAAAAGATGATGTCTCCTCTGTCCTAATGAAACGGCCAGCCTGGATGATGAGCTCAAGTGTCTGCAGTGAGAATTGAACCTACAACCTTTTGATCTGAAACTTGTATGTTTTCAAGAAAGCAACTGAAAGTTTAATGCAGAAAAAGAAACACAGTCATTGAAGGGGGAAAGATAAACTGATTTCTGGATAGTTAGGGAAGATGGATAAGTTAGGTACGAAAGCGGCCTGGAAAAGTTTTGTTTAGGGTGATTTGATTAAGATGGCTGAAGCTGAAATTGGAAATCTTTTTAATCACTGTCTGTTTTCATCACATTTGTTGTACAGCTGGGTGAAATGTTTGCAAGGATACATATTAGTAAAGTTAAAATGATACTGCAATCAGTATATTGGCATACTAATGAATGATTAGTATGCCAATGAATGGGGTGGCACAGTGGCTCAGTGGTTAGAACAGCTGCCTCATAGCACCAGGGACCCAGATTTGATTCCAGCCTCAGGCCGACTGCATGTGTGGAGTTTGCACGTTCTCCCCGTGTCTGCGTGGGTTTCCTCTGGGTGCTCCGGTTTCCTCCCACAGTCACAAAGATGTGCAGGTCAGGTGAATTGGCCATGCCAAATTGTCCCGTAGTGTTAGGCCCATTAGTCAGAGGGAAATAGTTCTGAGTGGGTTACTCTTTGGAGGATCGGTGTGGACTGGTTGGGCCGAAGGTCCTGTTTCCATACTGTAGATTATTCTGTAGGAGAATCTAATCATCATTACTGTTAAAGCAAACCCAATTGTTATGAGGTGTTCGCTCATTCACAGTAAACATGATGCCCTCTGAGTTGACGAAAGAAATTTGTTGCAAGTACATTTGCCATTGCTGCATGGTGTAGCTCGAACAGAAGATTGGAAAGAACAGGCGGAATCAGTCTTTTAATCCACAACTTTTTCTTCTCAGGAAAACTAAGTATAGATCAATAACTTTGATATTGGCATTGTGTTGCATGTCAATGTCTCCCATTTCAGATCTTCGGTCCTGTATAGCAGTCACCAGTAAAAAGAGAACTGGATGGAACTCAAAGCAATGAAACAGCCACCAACTGATCTCTGTCAGTATTTATGCTCCCATCTGAGCTTTCTCTCACCAATAATCTAACCTTCTCAGGATATTCTTTTGTTTCTTTCTCCCTCATGTGTCCAACTAGTTTCCCTTTAAATTTATTTTCCTCTATGGACCTTAACTACTTCATGTCGTAGCAAACCCCACAATCATTCTCATTGATAAAGCACCCATTCTTGAATTCCTTATTGGAGGGAACAGTGATTATCTTATACTTACAGTTAGAAGCAGAAAACTCTTTCCTACACTTGCCACATCAAACTACTTCATTCTACAGTGCAGAAGGAGGCTATTTGGCCCATTGTACCTGCAGCAACTCATTGAATGAGAAATTCACTTTGTGCCATTCTCCTGCTGTCTCCTTCTAACCCTGCACTTTGCTCCTTTACAAATGTAACTGTCTAATTTCCTTTTTGAATACATCAATTAAATCGCCGCTATCACAGTCTCAGGAGGTGCATTCCAGACCTAACCACTCGCTGCGTGAAAAAGATGTTTCTCATTTTGCTACTTTTGCCAATTACTTTAAATCTGTGCCCACTTCTCCTTATTCTTTCACATGTGGAAACACTTTCTCCCTATCTACTCCGACCAACCCTTTATAATAATCTTAAAGATTTCTATCAGATTAACCCTCATCCTTCTTTCTTCTGGAGGGAGGGACCTCTGCTTGATTGATCTTTCAGATTCTATCAGACTCATTAAAGTTGCAAGCCAGGAAAAACTGTTACGAAAAAGAAAGCTAGGAAACTGATAACGCTTGGTTACTCAGGTTACTGAAGCTAGCAAACAACGACTGGAAGCATTCAGGTTGCCAACTGTGAATGGAATTATTCCTGGAGCTTTCATAGAGTCATACAGCACAGAAACAGACCGTTCAGTCCAAACGTCCATGCCGACCATAATCCCAAACTAAACTAATCTCACCTGCCTGTGTTTGGCCCATATCCCTCCAAACATTTCTTATTTAATGAACTTATCCAAATGTCTTTTAGACGTTGTAACTGTATCTGTATCCACCACTTCCTCTGGAAGTTCATTCCAAACATGAACCACTCCCTCTGTAAAATCATTTGCCCCTCATGTCTTCTTTAAATCTTTCTCCTCTCATCTTAAAAATATGTCCCCTAGTTGGCTATTCACCTTACCTATACCCCTCATGATTTTATAAACCTCTATAAGGGTCACCCCTCAACCTCCTAAGTTCCAGTGAAAAAACGTTGCAGCCTATCTGCCTCTCCTAATAACTCATAGCCTTCATTTCTGACAACATTCCAGCTTAATAACATCCATCTTATAACAAGGCAACCAGAACTGGACACAGCATTCCAGAAGGGACCTCACCAATGTCATGTGCAACCTCAACATGATGTCCCAACTCTGATACTCAAAGATCTGAGCAATGAACAATTAGCTTTTATTAATAGAGGGATCGAGTTCCGGAACCATGAGGTTATGCTGCAGCTGTACAAAACTCTGGTGCGGCCGCACTTGGAGTATCGTGAACAATTCTGGTCACCACATTATAAGAAGGATGTGGAAGCTTTGGAAAGGGTGCAGAGGAGATTTACTAGGATGTTGCCTGGTATGGAGGGGAGGTCTTACGAGGAAAGGCTGAGGGACTTGAGGCTGTTTTCGTTAGAAAGAAGAAGGTTGAGAGGTGACTTAATAGAGACATATAAGATAATCAGAGGGTTAGATAGGGTGGATAGGGAGAGCCTTTTTCCAAGTATGGGGACGGCGAACACGAGGGGGCATAGCTTTAAATTGAGGGGTGATAGATATAGGACAGATGTCAGATATAGTTTCTTTACTCAGAGAGTAGTAAGGGTATGGAATGCATTGCCTGCAACGGTAGTAGATTCGCCAACTTTAAGTGCATTCAAGTCGCCATTGGACAAGCATTTGGACGAACATGGAATAGTGTAGGTTAGATGGGCTTCAGATTGGTATGACAGGTTGCGCAATATCGAGGGCCGAAGGGCCTGTACTGCGCTGTAATGTTCTATGTTCTATAATGAAGGCAAGTGTGGTAAATGCCTTTTTAACCACCCTGCCTACCTGTGACACAAACTTCAAAAAATTATGTACCTCAACCCTGTGGTCTCTGTTCCACAACACTACCCAAGGCCCTAATTTTAATTATATAATGGCATGGTCTCCAGCTCAATTTCAGGTATTTGCCCTCCCTGCATCCCTAATATTACAAAGTAGAAGGGTCACTTACTTGTGATTTTGTTCCTGGAACAGTAACCAGGAGAGAAATCTTTCATTCCAGGACATTGCTGGAGTGTTAACATGGGGCAATGTAAAACAGGCTCCTGGAATCCTATGCAGCATCTGAATGAAATGCAACGCCAACCTTCGGATAAGCCAGCACCTTCTAAACTTGCAATCTCTATCACCAGGAGGGATGACAGCAGGAGACACATGGGATTGTTACCATTTACAAGTTCTCCCCTGAGTCAGAGATTGTCCTGACCTGAAAATATATCTCTGTTCTTCACTGTGGCTGGGCCGAACTCCTAAGACTTTCTCCGAATGGTGCTGTGGAAGTACATACCCTGCATCAACCATAATAGTTCAGGAAAATGGCTCATCTTACTTTTGTAAGAACTGGTTGATAAAAAAAAATCTAAAAACTAAAATGACCTGCTCATTTATCACATCGCTGAGATTGTGTGTGCAAACTAGCTGTCATATTTCCTATGTTAAAATAGTGAACTACACATTCAAATAAAGTACTTCATTGACTGTAAAGCACTTTGGTTTACCCTTTGGTTGTGAAAGGCATTATAAAAATGCAAGCTTTTTTTTTACTTATTAGCTTATTAGCATATTGCTTGAATGGGCTGAAATTAAAGAAGGAGAAGCTACATGATGAGAATATCTGATGGCTAGAATTAGCTGATAAAACCATAGAATCAGTTTAAAATCAGAAGCTGAATGTTACTTTCGCTGTCCGCACACCAGGAAACAGTTAAAATCGAGAGAAAAGTCTGCAGTTGATGCAAATTCAAACTCTTGCGTTGTCCATATTTTGACCATTAACAAATGCCTTGGCTGGTTGCCCAGCAGGTCCATTTGCATGATAAACCCACTGCTATCAAACCAAATGCCTTGCCCTTAAGTCTACCAGGAACTTTGCCAGGCATTCCCTTCCCCCCTCCCCCCAACCCCATTGACTAAGACTAAGTACGTGCCAAGAAAAAAGGCTAATGTGTGCATTCTAACAAAAGGAGAAGAAATTCAAGACACAAAGGAAGGTTTATAAGAGGAAATTGCCACCTGACATCCCGAGGAACGTGCTCGGCTGCATCAATCTCCATTCGGGGCAGGGTTGACACATACAGATAGCAACAGCTGGGTTGAGGCCCTTCCAGGAGATGAACTCACCCAACAGCTGTTCTGCTCCGAGAGTTTTCTTTCTCTCTTTTCCCTTTCTCGTAATTCTACGTGCACGGTCGTTAAATCAGGCCACCAGAGTGTGACCAATTATCTTCGAACAGTCACATAAGGCTCCTTAGCAAAAGCTACAGAGATGAGAAGTGACTATCCAGAAACAGCACACATCACCTGTAGCCAGGAGCAGACCCCATTCACCCACCGCAGATTTCAAAAGCACCTGCTCCAGTATATATCCCAGCATAATACCAAATATAGAGAAAACATCATTTCATGCCCACATGCTTCTGCCATTTAGTTTCATGATGAACCTTTAAACATCATACTTATTTTCTTAATGTAAAAATAAATGATAGTGTAAAATAAAATGTCATCTTGGTCAGAACCTTTTTCCCCAGAGTTGAAATGTCTAATACTAGAGGGCATGCATTTAAGGCGAGATGGGGAAAGTTCAAAGGAGATGTGAGGGGCATGGACCAAGGGCAGACAGGAGGGATTAGTTTCATTTGGTGACATGTTCGGCACAACATTGTGGGCCCAAGAGCTGTTCCTGTGTTGTACAGTTCTATGTTCTACAGTGAATCAGAAAGGAATTCATACATCACTCTTCACCTACTCAATCATTTACTTTTGAAGGGTGGTCTTTGCTGTTACAATGCTGTTACCCAATTACCATTTCACTGCAACTCATCTGCTGTTAAAAGGTAAAATAATTGGCCAGAACACCGTTCCACTTCAAAAAGTGACTTGGGAGTTTGAACCAATGACCCTGGCAGACAGGGTCTCAGTTTAAACACTCTGCTGAAAGTGCTGGCCTCCATTCTGTGCTGAGGCAAAGCTTCAACCCACAACATCTGTGGGCAGCACGGTGGCTCAGTGGTTAGCACTGCTGCCTCACAGCACCAGGGACCCTGGTTCCAACCTCGGGTGACTGTCCATGTGGAGCTTGCACATTTGTCCCGTGTCTGCGTGGGTTTCCTCCCATCATCCAAAGATGTGCAGGTTAGGTGGATTGACCATGGAAAATGCAGGGTTATAGGGTAGGAGGGAATGGGTCTGGGTGGGATCCTCTTCAGAGGGCCGGTATGGACTCGATAGGCTGAATGTTCTGCTTTCACACTACACAGATTCTAATCTTCTGACTCACAAGTGACATGTAAAAGCCCAGTGTTGAATAAAATAAGGCAATATCAATTATTGCATAGTTTAGTGTAACATTGTCACTTCAATTCATGTTAGTATTCTATAAGCTGTTTGGGTCATAACTTTTCCAAATCTGGACAGGTAATATATGAGGAACATGGTAACATCATAGGTGATAGCAATTTAACTGTGTTTTTTTACATTCACTCATGGGGTGTGGGCATCGCTGGCTTGGCCAGCATTTATTTCCCATCCCTAGTTGCCCTCGAGAAGGTGATGGTGAGCTGCCTTCTGAGTCCCTTTGTTCTTGCACATTCATGTATCTATCCAGATACATCTTAAATGACGCTATCGTTTCCCCCCCACCACCTCTGCTAGCAATGTATTCCAGGCACCCACAAACCTCTGCGTGAAGAACTTTCCAGGTATGTCTCCCTCAAATATTCTGCCTCACACTTTGAACTCGTGACTTCTAGTAATTGAAAATGCTCCACTGCAGCCCACATGCTGTAGGTAGACCCACAATACTCTTAAAGAGGGAATTTCAGGATTTTGACCCAGTGATAGTAAAGGAATGGTCATATATTTCCAAGTCAGAATACTGAATGGCTTGAAGGGGAACCTGCAGATGGTGAAGTTCCCAAATATCTGCTGCCTTTGTCCTTCTCAATGGAAACAGTTGTGGGTTTGGAACGTGCTGTCTGAAGTTCTTTGGTGAATTTCTGCAGTGCATTTTGTGATAATACACACCAATGTGATTAAGTGTCAGTTGTGGAAGGAGTGGGTGCTTGTCAATGTGATGTCAAATCAAGTGGGCTGCTTTGTCCTGGATGGCGTCAAGCGTTTTGAGTGTTGTTGGAGCTGCCCCATGTAGGCCAGTAGAGAGTATTTCTTGAAGAAGGGCTTATGCCCGAAACGTCGATTCTCCTGTTCCTTGGATGCTGCCTGACCTGCTGCGCTTTTCCAGCAACACATTTTCAGTAGAGAGTATTCCATCACACTCCTGACTTATACCTTGGAGATGGTGGACAAGCTCTGGGGAGTCAGGAGGTGAGTTACTCGCCGCAGTATTCCCAGCCTCTGACCTGCTCTTGTTGCCACAGTGTTTATGTAGTGGGTGTAGCAGTTGAGTTTCTGCTCAATAGAGTGTCAAGGGGTAGTGATTAAATCATCTCTTATTGGAGATGGTCATTGCCTGGTATTTGTGTGGTGTGAATGTTATTTGCCACTTGTCATCCCAAACACGAGATCATTCAAATCTTGATGCTAATAAGCAAACAAATGGAATATCGTTTGTGTATTAGTGTGTATGCCCTGTAGAAGTAGGGTACTTCCAGCCACTCTGGTAGCCATCCCAGGGAAGTTGGTAGTACCTTGATGTCCTCACTAATCTCCAACTCAGTTTTTGTGAACAAAAAACATTTTTTTTTCTATTTCCACCTCCATCTTCCTTGATCTGCAAAAACTCTGGCCTTTATCACCTCAAATTTTGACTTTTCGAGTATTCTCAAACTCGATAAGCTTCGACAGCTCAAAGAGTCTTGGTCCATAATAATGCAGTAATCTTAATCAGCTCCATCTTCTCGATGCTCTGCTGGCTCCCTATAGTCAATGTCCAGACCTCCACAAACACGTGTTATTGTCTAGACATAAGCTCTCCAAAACCTTAACGTCATATCCTCATCGGTTATTACCTCTATTCCAACATCTGCAGGCACACCTTTTTGGTCAGTCTAACAACTTTCCATCATGTTGTCATCTTCTTCCTTGTTTTGGGAAAGTTTCCCAGATCCCTCTTCCTCAGCCCCACCCTTCCACCTTTCATTGTCCACAATAACCACTCCACATTCATTTCTCGCCTGCACCCTTTCCCCTCTCAAACTTAAAGCATTCTGAGGTCATCTACTCTCAAGAATTAAAGCATAAATGCATGCTAATTGCTGGGTTTGAACACTAAAGGTATTATTTTAAAAACTGTATATGGAATGGGAATGTCGCTATCTAGGCCTGCATTTATTGCTCACCCCTAATTGCCCTTGAGAGATGGATGGTAATGTGACTAACCACAATGCATGTCATGTAGGTGAACATTGCTGTTAAGTGCATATTGTACATCTATATAATGCATACAATATTTGTAATATATAGATAAACATGGAGGCAAAGTGAGGAATCATCTCATGTTTAAATGCACCAAAGTTCAGTTGTACCCAGGGATACCAAATAAGTTACAGATCCCAACTGTTGCTCTCTGCATTTCATGTCACCACTTAATCTCTTTTCAACTGTTTACAGCTGACTCTACTAAATAGTCAGGTAGAGGGTCAGAGTTCAAAGCTCAAACTCGCAGCACTTGACCCCAGAAAGTTAACCCTCTGGATAATTGCCGCTCTAACTGCAGCCTCCCGTTCTCTGACCCCGAAGATGACCTCAGGTGCAGAGCAGGAGATTCGCACAGTCTGCGGGAAACAGGCGCTGGGAACTGTAGCCAAGATTGTTAGGATCCTGGACAGGTGGGCTAAGGGGCAAACTGAAACCTCTCAGCATGGAGGTCTGAGGAGGATGTCAAATCCGGGTGACATCAGGAAACAGAATAGTTCTAATCCCCAGTCGGGCTGATGGCTACTTTTTTTCTCTCAATGACAGGCTCCTGATTCTGTAAGTCCCTTCCTTAAAAGATCAAATGCCATATGATTCTAAAACACTTTGGAGTATCTTGAAGTTATGAAACCATTATACAAATGCAAATTCTGACTTTCTCACTATATAATCATCCCTTTTGTCTCAGATACCTATTCCATTTTCCTACGGCCTCCAGGCATTTCAACCACACCACACCCTGCCGTTAACTAATGGCTTTAACTTGTCGCCACAACTCTCCCCCCCACAAACCTCACTCCTTCCCTTCCCCAATCCCCACTCCTCCACCTCCCAAACCACGCTCCTCTGCCTCCCAATCCCCACTCCTTCCCCTCAATCCCCACTCCTCCCCTCCCCCAAT